>NC_133406.1:153317500-153635416 GCF_049350105.2 Macaca mulatta | reverse complement strand
ACTCTGAAAGTAACACAGTGTTATACTTTGAGATAATTTATATGTATGGAGGTATCAGGTATACTGTTTTGACCCAGAATTCCCAAAATTCTTTTGAGAAATTAGAAAGGAAAATTAGTAGAATGGGTGAAGTCATCAGGTCTGTGTTGACAGAGATTATTTTAATTTGAAAAAAAACCAGTCAGCTGGTATTATTAAGTGGAAAAAATATAGATCCTTTCATTTTTTAAAGATAATTTTTCATTACATTAAAAAATTCAAGTAAAATGCAAGGTGACCCTTAATAAGGTAGCTTTCTTACCTGTCATATTAATAAGATTTTAAAAGCTGCCAACACACCATTTTCACAGTTATGGGAAACAGACATATTCATATATTGTTATGAGCGAATACAGTCAGTTCTGCCATAATTCAACATATATGTTCCTTGGCTGTGTTAGGCAAAATTGCACAATAAAAAACACAGAGCTTGTGAGAAAAATGAGATTAAGAGCCCAACACTCAAAAACTTCATCACTGACACAAAATTTAAGACCCTAATAAAAATTGTAGCACAGTTTTGAAAATACATGTTAAATGGCTAAGTACATGAATGGCTAAATACAATAAACATGGTACTTTACCTTGAAAAAGACCTAAACTTTGCTTGTGGAAGTGGGCCCTAGAAGGATTGCACCTTGTGAATTAATAAGGTACCTTTCTTCCTATCATATTAATAAGATTTAAAAAGCTGCCAACACAGTGTTTTCATAGTTATGGGAAAACAGAAATATTTATATACTGTTACAAGAGAATAGTCAGTTGTGCCATAATAAGGAAGAGATAGTTCTTGTCCTCAAGGATCTCAAAATCAGGCATACACAACTCAAAATCTTCCATATTGGAAAGTGATGGAGAAAGGTTATCCAAAATGGGTTGGAAACTTGTAACAGCAAATGTGAATGGTTGTGGCTTGTGACACATATGAGCTCATACCTCTGTAAGCTGAGGTGAATGTAGGAGGTACGTATGATTTGTATATGCCTACTGTGCTCTGTTTAGCTAGGTATAATTTTCTACATTTATCTAGTTTCTTGAGGACAAAATCAAGCATAAACAAATACAAAATTTATGTTATATCCAAATTGTTCCCAGTATGTCAGTTGTGTTGTAACAAATTCAAATTTCAAAGTTAGTGTAATAGCAGAACTGATGAGTTGGTGTAACTTTTATGGAGAATAATTTGGAAAAAATATACAAAATTTTAAATGTACGTGCGCCCTTTTAAAAATCTACAAACTCTAGTTATCCTAAAGATAAATAAGTACTTATGCAAAATGATGTATTTACAAGGATATTCATTGCAGCAGTTGTTTTTTTTTTTTTTTTTTTTGGTAATAGAAAAGATCATAAGCATCCTAAATGTCTATTCGTAGATGAGTGGTAAAATAAGTTCTAGTTCATGCATTCTGAGAATTACCATGCTGCTATTAAAGAAAACCACTTACACAAACTGATATGTAGTGTTCTTCAAGATATGTTAAAAAAAGAAAAAAAATGAAGTAGGGTTTAGAATAGTATGTATAACATGCTATCACTGGCACAAAAATATAATATATCATTGTGTATCTCTATGAACAGATTAACACTGAGGCATATGCTAGTATCTTGATATACCAGACTTTGAGTTCCTTGAGGACAAGAACTATGTCTTATTTATTACTCTCTCTTCAACAGGTAGCATAGTGCCTAGCTCATATTAGGTGTATGATAAGGATATATTGAATGGGATAAATGAATGTGTCTTAACATTCATGTCTCAGAAAATTTGATAAACACAATTCTAAATGTAAAATTGAAGATTATTCTAAGGTATCGTTTGTGTTACTATTTTTATTTAGAGCAGTGACTTTTGTTCTTATGCTTAGAACGTTACTGCATTTTCAGGTTTTGATTTAAATATATCTTTTGAGGTCATGCCACTGGGACATATCCATAGTAGAAAACAACTAACGAAGAGCCATTGGAGAAAGAGCTAACAGGACAAAGAGCAGAGTTGGCATTAGGAGGCATTATTTAAGTTCTGTTTCTCCAAAGGGCAAAAATAGGACTAATGGATGTAGAAGATACGGGGAGACAGATTTCAGCTTAATATAAGAGCATAGCAATAGTTATTAACAATTTAAAGAGCAGTGTCTTAAAGACTTTTGGTGACAGTTATGCAGAGATTGCTATCCTGATTAATGGAAGGAGGAAGCATGGTGAAATGGAAAGATAAGTAGTCATTTTTAAGAATCAGGGAGATCTGGCTGGGTGCAGTGGCTCACGCCTATAATCCCAGCACCTTGGGAGGCCGAGGCGGGCGGATCATGAGGTCAGGAGTTCAAGACCAGTCTGATAAACATGGTGAAATCCTGTCTCTACTAAAAATACAAAAATTAGCTGGTGTGGTGGCACACGCCTGTAATCCCAGCTAATCAGGAGGCTGAGGCAGGAGAATCTCTTGAACCTGGGAGGCGGAGGTTGCAGTGAGCTGAGATTGTGACATTGTACTCCAGCCTGGGTGACAGTGAGACTCCGTCTCAAAAAAAAAAAAAAAAAAATCAGGCAGATTAGGTTTGAGTGCTGTGTCACTTAGGGACAATTGTGACCTTGAGCAAGAAACATAACCTTTTAAATTTCCTTAACTATGAAATGGGGATAATTAAATGTATCTCATGGGATTGCTATGAGGATTGAGAAAAAGTAAAGTACCCTACTTCATGTTATGTTAAGCCCTCAATAAATGGTGACAATTGCCATTGAAATAGGGACACTTTTTTAGGTAGAAGGTATATAGTATTTGGCTTTTTTTTTTTTTTTTTTGAGACGAAGTCTCGCTCTGTCGCCCAGGCTGGAGTGCAGTGGCCGGATCTCAGCTCCACTGCAAGCTCCGCCTCCCTGGTTTACGCCATTCTCCTGCCTCAGCCTCCCGAATAGCTGGGACTACAGGCGCCCGCCACCTCGCTCGGCTAGTTTTTTGTATTTTTTAGTAGAGACGGAGTTTCACCGGGTTAGCCAGGATGGTCTTGATCTTCTGACCTCGTGATCCGCCCGTCTCGGCCTCCCAAAGTGCTAGGATTACAGGCTTGAGCCACGGTGCCCGTCAGTATTTGGTTTCTAAGGTCCTTTTCAACCTGGTATTTCCTAAGTTTTATTTTACCTGTTTTAAGTAAGAAACATTTATACATCTGTGTTTCAATTGTATTATACCAAAAATATAATTTTGAATTGTGAGAAATTGTTTATTAAATGCCTGTATAATATACCAATCATGCTTAATGTATGAAGTTTTAATTATTAAAAGATGATTTGCATTTAATTATCTAAGGTCAACTACCACCATAGAACAGCCATGGTTCCTTCAGTAAAACAGAAATTCACTATGCATTTCAATGAGGGACTATAACATAGAGAATTGGTTACATAGGTGTCAGAGGACTGAATGAGCAAAAATGAGAGCTCTGAGGTAACTGAGTGATAATAACTGCTGACAGCAGCTAACACTTCTGGAACTGGAGAAGTAAAGAGGAGCAGGGGACCCGCAGACTGGGACTCAAAGACCTGAGGAGATGGTGCTGCCTGGTGGCTGTTGCTACCTGTAAATAATTAGAATGAAACTTGAACCTGGAACCCAACAGTTGTTGCCAAGGGCAAAGCATTTTTGCTTATAGGACACCGACAGGAATCTCAGGTAAACAGGGAACACATTTGTCATGCTTTCTAGTCTCCCTCTAGTGTTCCTTATTGGCAGAACCTAGCAGGAAGCCAGATGGCAAATGGGAAATGTAGTTTTCAGATCCTCAGACCTGGGATCACAAAGCAGAGTATGAAACGGTAAATTTGGAATTAAGACACAATAGCATCACAAATGCACAGAAACATCTGTGTAGAATATCTCTTGTATTTTAACACCAAATTTGTGTATTTTTCATATAGAAAATTTGCATTTTAAAATCTGTTTTTGTCTAGAAGGAATTTGCCTGTACATATACTTTCCATCAATAATTTAAGATGTGTTCTTTTCAGAAAGGATGACTGAGTTCACTAAGAATTCCACATAATTTGGTTTTCTCCCCACAACCCCCAACTCTTGCTGAAAATTTGATATAAACCTTCATGAGTCTCTGGGAAACTTTTTCCTTCTTTATTGTATGTGATTCTTACAGGAATTAAGATTTGCAGAATGTAACATGAACTAAAAATTAAATTTGAAATATTGGCAGTCATACGTTTATTGTTACTGAGTAAAATTGCTAGTGTGGCTTCAGTTTCTTGCAGTTAAAGCAGGGTGGACTTGTAGAGATAAGGCTATTTCTATGATTTAAAAGATACTGTGTTAAAAAAAGATATGTTCTTATTCTCCTTTGCTAAAGTGAGCCAATAGATTGCACCTGTATTTTTGATTAAAAATAGTTGGGTATTTTTGCAAATTATTTTTTTAAAAGATACTGGTATTCACAGCAAATGTGCAGATATAACTAAGACATCCCCACAGCTCTGTTACAACTAGATATGTTCATTCGATTTCTGGTAGTTACACAGTTCCCACTGAAGTCACCAGTGTTTATTGTCCCCTGCCTTCACTGAGATACGTTCATGGGTTCTAATGAGAAATATTTGTAATTGTTCTAAGAGCATGCTTTAGCATGCAACCTTGGTAAAAATATGGTAGGATCATACTTTTAAAACATCTTTTCTTTTGCCTGAGTGCAGGCATTAGGTGAATTATATCACACACAGCACTGTAGTGATTTGCAGAAGTTAAATAAATGTTCATAAGTAATCTTAATACCTTTAAAATATTTTAGGAGGTAAGGTTTTACATTATTAAAATATTCTGAGCATTTTATAAAATTATTCAACATTTATACTTTGGTTATAGTTTTTGTTAAATAGGAAATATCTAATTATATAAAAAACAGAGGATATATTGGCAAAGTTTCTTTATAGCAGTTCTTTTTGATGTTTCCTTTAATCTCATTAGTTACAAGGTTTAAATTCTATGCCCTAACTTCAGTGGCATTTCACAGGTAGAGTTTTTGCTGCTATTTTCCAACTTCAGTGAAGCCTATACTATAGCCTATGGATGAATGGCAACATAAAACTAGGGTCTTCAATTACCAGCTTAAAAAAAGAAGATGTTAAATATAAATATCAGAAAACTTGATTATAAGCACTATTGATAGGAAGAAAAAAAACTTGATTAAAATATCCTGAATATTAAGGGGACCCATTCATTAAGATATTGATTTTAATAGTGAAATTTAAAGTCAACTTGTTTTTCTAATTTATGTTAATCATAATGAACCCTCCATAACAATGTAATACATGTTGGTAATAGTCTGAAGCAGACTGATATATGTATAGAAACAATTTCTTCATATTTTTAACTACCTGTAAATGTGAGTAAGTTAACAGTAGTTGAGAGTAGTACAGATTTTTGGTTTTTAAATACCATTAGATTAGCAGTGTCACTTTTTAAGCACTGTGCAGCTTCCTGTGTTATTCCCTTCTTTATCCAACTGTTAACTTTTTCTTGTGAGAGGCTTCCACACTCTATTTGGTATCCCCTTTTTATCAAATAAGGATAATTGCATAATGAAACTACTGTGATTTCATGCCCTTATTCACTGTCTTTGAGTTTCATAAGATAAGCACTATAATTAAAGTCATTTTGCCAACAATTAGTGGGAAGGAAGCATACAGTGGACAACATGTTTTAAAATCATAGAAAGGAGGAATGCCTGATTTTAGAAATCTGAATGAGAACTCATAGCATGTAGAGCTCAAATTATTCTTCCTCAACTAGCAGCAGATCAAAATAGGTGGTGATATAGTTAGAAAAAGCATATTTAACATTATCACATAATTTTATACTGGGAAAATGAAAATTAAAAAGATGGTGTTTTGTAATACAGTCCACATGAGTAAGGTTTGATAACTGGTGGGGGTGAGTAGTTACAGATTCTCAACTGATAAGGGTGGCAATAAAAGACTTTTACATTTATCAGAATGGGACATAGATGTTTTTTCTTTTTTTGGGACAGGGTCTCACTCTGTCACCCAGACTGGAATGCAGTGGCACGATCTTGGCTTACTGCCAACCTCTGCCTCCTAGTTCAAGAGATTCTTGTGTCTCAGCCTCCCAAGTAGCTGGGACAACAGGAATGGGCCACCACACCTGGCTGATTTTTGTATTTTTTAATAGAGATGAGGTTTCACCATGTTGGCCAGGCTGGTCTTGAGCTCCTGACCTCAAGTGATCTGCCCGCCTCGGCCTCCCAAAGTGCTGGGATTACAGGCATGAACCACCATGCCTGGCTGGGACATAGATTTTTAAAATGTTAAGGAATGCTGCCTTAGATTGTATCTGGATATCTTCTGGTATTGTTGCCTCCTTTCCTTGTCTCCCAGGTCTGTCATAAGATTTATTTTAAAGGTTAAACCAAGTTCTAGCCTAACAATAGAGGGTAACTAAGTAGACAATTTCACATACACTACTAGACAAGTGATTTTCATGTCAGGAGAACTCCAAATTGAGACTTCCATCTGAGGTACATCTGGGCCACAATTTCTAAACTGTGTGCCAAGAAACTCAAATCCTCAAAAAGGTGACTCAAGGCCAACTCAGAGCCAGGGGAGAAGCTTGCTGGTCTTCCAATTACCCTTCAAATAATTTTTGTTTTTTACTTAGGTTTCAAAAGACTAGGAGAAGAAAATGGTTTTACTGTCTTAAAAAAATAAATTGGGTACCCATTGAAGAGTATCCCAACAAATAGCACCATTTTCTTTCTTGTGGCTGGCATAGCCAGTTGAGGACATTCTGTTTTTTTAAAGAGCTTTTCTCACCGTCTTTCCACATGAGACTGATAACATTGTTTCATTTACCACACTGTGAATAAACTGTAGAAAATTAGAAAGTCGGATTAAAACCTTATTTTGGATATTTTAACAGTGGGTATATACCATATGTTGGATACATGTATACATACATGTTTTTGCAAACTCTAAATTTTGGGAGAATAGCAACATATTCCTAAAGGAATTTCTAAAGAGCAGGTACTGGATAGTTGAAAAGAATTATAGGAAATGACTAGTGTAAAACCAGAAAAGCTGATATTTTTGAAACTTACTGCCACTGTTCTGTTATTATATTTGTACTAAAAATAAGTTTCTTCTAAAAAGTATAGTTTCTGATTTTCGTTTTGTTTTTAATCTCTACTGAAATCAGAGCCTACTTTATACAAAGGTAGTGAAACAAAATTTGCCCTAGTGTTCTATTCCTGGTTGAAATAACCAGATGTACTTAGTTTAGACGTGAGGAACAAACTTTCCCAAGTGTTATCTTTTTATCTTAATATTTTAATAATTAGTTATATAAATATTAGCAAATCAAATCCAGCAGTATTTTAAAATAATAAATCTGGACCAAGTAGCATTTATCCCTGGAATGCAGGGATGGTTTAGTGTTAGGAATTATACGTAATATAATTTAGTAGATTAACAGACTAAAGAAAATATTATGTGAGTCATAAACCATGTATGGGCACTTCTGCCACATAGCTGCAATGTTTTAACAGTCAAAAATAACCACCTTCTTTTAATAGTGTCATGTGGATTATTGTTTTTTTGCATTAGAATTTCTGCAGATGGTTTCTATTACTATTGTACTGTTATTCTAAACATTTGTTTGATTTTAAGTCCTTATATCTTTTCTTAATGTCATTCAGTAGGGCGTCAAGAGTAATTCTGAAAAACATGGTCCCAGAAATCTGTAACTTTGGGTGAAAAGTTACTTATGGCAAACTGTAGTGAAGAAAACCAAGCAAATTGATGTTGAATGAGAGATAAAATTGTACAAAATATTAGTGATAAAGCTGAGAAAAGGCAACAGTAAAACAAAAATGTAGCAGCGATTATAGATTTATGTGCTCTCACACCATGTCATACAGTTTCTTTCTTCTTCCTATGTGAAAATTAATACTCAATACTGAGTTTTGACTTATGTGAAATCTACAGGAATAAATACTTTTCATAAATGAACAAAAAGAAGAAGTACCTAATTCAGCTAGAGCAGGTCAGGAAGATGATGGTAGGGAAAATGACTAGAAAAATTTATACAGATGAGGAAGCCAAAGCTTCAGAAGGTGAATAAACATATTCAAGGACACTTACAAATGAATAAAGTCGAAGTTTAAGTGTGTTGGTCTTAGGAGTAGAATTGAGTATGACTCTATAGTATGCTCACTACTTATTTTGGTTGCTTGCCCAGAAGAAAGATATTTTAGTAAAAATGAAAACAAATTTGTATACAGTTTTCATTTCAGATGCAGAAGAAGCAAAACATGCTAGCACTTACAAATATTAATTTCAACTTGCTCTCATCTATGTTTTTGCCAGTTTGTAGGACTTGCTAAAAAAATTACACAGCCCTGGGGTCCTTAGTTAACCAACACATTCTTGTTACTGACCAGGACGTGCTGGTTGACAAGTTTTATCATGTGCATTAAATTAGGAAAAAAATATATAAAAGTTCATTTGGCTTTTATGTGCACAGAATCTTTTCAAATTGTAAAAATAAAATTACCTCTCCACTGGAGGATATCTTGGGCCAGGAGTTCAAGGGCAGCCTGGGCAACGTAGGAGACCCTATCTCTACAAAAAATGTAAAAATTAGTCGGATGTGGTGGTATGTGCCTGTAGTCCTAGATACTTGGGAGGCTGAAGCAGGAGGATCGCTTGAGCCCAAGAGTTCAAGGTTACCGTGATGATCCTGCCTCTGCACTCCAACCTGGGTGACAGAGTGAGACCCTGTCTCATTCGTTCATACACACACACATGCATGCGCATACACACACACACGTGTCTTTCCACTTGACATAAAAATAATGAAGTTAATTCAGTATTTTGAAGAAATTTGAGTATTTGACTTAGTAATATTTCTTTTTGGATTTTTTCTAAGTAACAAATTTATTTGTATATTGAGATATGATTAATCCTTCAATTAATCTAAGTTTAGCCATGTAATGCTTTCTTTCTACTTTGTCTCTTATTCCAACAATAAGAAAGAAAAAATTTCACAGACAAATATTTCTGTTCTTCCAGTGTCCTGACTACAGAGTGGGACTGTAAGAATTTTAGCTAATCTTATGTATGGGGTATAATGTAAAGCAAAACTATACTGAGAGTCAGTTGTTTTATTCTCAGGTTCTATAAACTGAGACTAAGTTGTTTGGTTCTTTAAGAATCAGTATTGTATTGTGTTTCGTTTTGAGATGGAGTCTTTCTCTGTCACCCACGCTGGAGTACAGTGGCCTGATCTTGGCTCACTGAAGCCTTGATCTCCTGGGGTTAAGCAATCCTCTCACCTCAGCTTCCTGAGTAACTGGGACCATAGACTCATGCCCCCCAACCCAGCTAATTTTTGTATTTTTTTTGTGGTGACAGGGTTTTGCCATGTTGCCCAGGTTGGTCTTGAGCTCCTGGCCTCAAGCGATCTACCCGCCTCAGCCTCCCAAAGTGCTGGGATTTCAGGCATGTGCCACGGCATCTGGCTAAGTCTCAGTGTTCTTATCTCCAAAATGGGATAGGCCTATATCTGTGGAAATACTGCTGCCCTAGCCCTATTCCAGATCAACTAAATCAGAGTCTCTAGAGACAAAACTCAGATATACATGTTTTCTAAAGTTTTCTGGGTGATTCTCATGTTGGGAGTCATCGTTGAGAACCACTGAACTAGATTATTCATAAGACTCATTCTACTCAGAGTGTGGTCCACAGACTGGCTGCCCATATACCAACAGTTTATTGCCAGTCCTCAAGTACACGTGCAGCTAACTTGTGCCAAGATGTAAATCAGCTAAAGCACTAGTGTACTATTTAGTTTGGTTGGCATTCTTATTTTGGTAGCAAGACTATTGATTAAGGAAATAGTAAATTTAATTTACACTTTGGTACAAGCTCCTTATTTGGTCTCAGACCAGCAGTTGGAGTAGCACTTCTCTGAGTTCTTTCCTAGTTCTTAAATTCTGTGACTGAATATGTAATATATGGTTGTTTAAAACTTGCTGATCTAGAGTGTTGTTGCAATACTACTGAACATTATAATAAACAGAAGATTTTATTTAGATAATGGAAATGGAAGAATTTGGAAGGTTAAAAATGTTGGTCACAATTTTTTAAAGAAAAAATGAAATGTTTAGGTCTCAGTTTTCTAAAATGGAAAAATGGAAAAATGTTCCATTCTACCACCATATTATGACTGTAATATTTTATGGCATAATTTACTGGTTTAGTGTGCCATTCTTTCTTCATTGTGGCGAGAGATAATTGAATTACACATGGCTAATTATTAAAAATGATTGCAAAGCAGTTTTAAAATGTAAAAAATTCCATGTGATATTTAATAGGACTTCAATAGTGGTAACTGAAGAAAATTAAGAAAATAATTGCTCATTTAGTTAATCTGTAAACACTATTCTGCAAATAATTCATATGGAATGGATTGTTTATGAGTAGACTGATAATACCAGGCTCACGAGAAAGTTTTGACTATTATAGAAAAACATTTAAAATTTATGGTATGATGTGAAACTTTTGTTTTTTTTATTTTTGAGACGGAGTCTCACTCTGTCGCCCAGGCTGGAGTGCAGTGGCGCAATCTCCGCTCACTGCAAGCTCTGCTGCCTCCCAAGTTCACGCCATTCTTCTGCCTTAGCCTCCTGAGTGGCTGGGACTACAGGTGCCCGCCACCACACCTGGCTAATTATTTTGTATTTTTAGTAGAGACAGGGTTTCACCCTGTTAGCTAGGATGGTCTCGATCTCCTGACCTCGTGATCCACCCTCCTCGGACTCCCAAAGTGCTGGGATTACAGGCATGAGTCACCGCTCCTGGCCGATGTGAAACTTTTAACTTGTAAACTTACTTATATTTGAAGATAGTTGTATTAAAAACAGTATTGGGTGAGAATTAATCTGTTTTGGATATGTGTTGTGTCAGGTCTCTTTCTCAAACTTGTATAACTTTATTTGTTAAAGGATGAAAAAGCGACCTGAATATTAAAGTGTTAATTTAATACAAAGTTCATTCTGAGCCCCAACTATCAAAATAAATTTAAGGTCAATCTTGATTTCTCTCAATATGTTTGAAACTCCCTTTTTTATTATTATGATTTCATTTATAGAATATTATAGGAAATTATTTGCTTTAAAAAGTACCTCAGGACAAGTATTCACAGATTGTTCCAGATCGGCAGTGATAGCTCTTTACTATCAGAGATTAATTTCCAGTGTAATCAGGATTCTCCTTATTCATAGTCCTGCATTACCTACCTTGAGTTCTTGTTTTTAGTAAAAATGCATTTTTCTTTTTTCAATTATTTGGACAGTGAAGGTAAGCCTAATAATAGATATTGTTGGCCTAAAAAAACTAGGAAATGTATATATGGAACCCCAGTATAATTAAAAGTTTTGAATAGGCTGTATGATGGGTTGACTCCCACAGATTTTCTGGGTGAACAACTGACTCAGTTTGACCATGTGTCATTACTGTCATTTGCAAAAAATAGTTTTTTTCCCTTTCATCTGACTCATTCTCAGTCTTTGGTTTTTCTTAATTCATTTAGTATGTTGTAAACCCCATCTTCCAATCATGATGAGCCTCCAGATTAAAAAATAATAATGATAAATGCCATTGTGTAAATGTTTTAATAAATTGTAGAACCTGAGATTATATACATTTATGAATTGTTGTGGATGTTTTCAAAATATACATAAGTAGAATAGTAAAATAGATCCCTACATATTTATAATCAGGCTACAGAAATTACTGACTCATGTCTAATCTTTTTTCATCTGTACCTTTCCCCACTGCAGTATATTTTAGACATGATTCCATTGATTCATAAATATTCCTCAAGTGAATTATTCAAACATAGTTGGTGAACTAGAATGGATGAGCTCCAAGAACCCCATTGGGTGCTCAGAAGTAATAGGTAATGAGGAATCTTTGCTAGGAAGAAACACGGAATTTCTGTTAGAGTTCAAAGACCACGTCACATAATAACTACATTACTTAGATTCTGTGCAGTGTATGAAATGCCTTCACAGCAGCTCCACAGTAAGAACCTGAAATTATCTTCTTTCTCTAATTCTTCTATATTAAGTTTTTATTTAAAGTGATTTTTGTTCGTTTGTTTTTTAAACTGATTTTCACTCTTGTCACTCAGGCTGCAGTACAGTGGCAAGATCTCAGCTCACTGCAACCTCTGCCTCCTGGGTTCAAGCAATTCTCCTGCTTCAGCCTCCCAAGTAGCTGGATTACAGGCACCCGCCACCATGTCCAGCTAATTTTTGTATTTTTAGTAGAGACAGGGTTTCACCATGTTGGCCAGACTGGTCTCAAACTCCTGACCTCAGGTGATCCACCCACCTCGGCCTCCCAAAGTGCTGGGATTACAGGCGTGAGCCACTGCACCCGCCCTTAAAGTGGTAAATATTTTAGTTTGCATAATACTTTGACTTTTGATGACTTATAATTCCTTATAGTGAATAACAGTATACCACCACAGTGAGCAATGACGAGCTTAATGAGGGACAGGAATGGAAAAATTACAGTTTTACTGGTTTAGAAGTTCAGACACAGTAGCTAACATATTGTCTAATGAGTAATATTTTGCAAATATACAAGGATTATTAATTTTTTAATATAAAGATGTAGTAGTAGTTCTTTGGTAAGTCTAAAAAATAAGTAGACCATCTACCCTTTAATTTGTTTCAAAGTGTCAAAACAAAAATAGAATCAATGGTGAGAATGGCTTTCATGAAATACCAGTGAGGAAGGTCACAGTAAATTATTATTTCATGACAAACAAAAATGTAAATTCTTTTACGTTGCAAATATAATATTACAAGAGAATAGCAGATTTACAATATACACTTGGAGAATCATTCTAGAGCAGTTGAAGTCTCCCCAACACCTCACTTCAATTTTTTGTGATCTGTGGTCTCCAGAGTAACTATTATGAGTGGTTTTCCCAGATTCTGGAGGGGAGAAAATAAATTAACAATGGATTGATAACTTTATTGTTCAAACTATAGTAATTATTTTCACTGTAAGTTTTTAAATTATTCACTAAAATTACCCTTGTTTTGTAAATACGCAACCATTCAATGAATTACTTTTGAAAATGCAAATATTGTACTCGGGCTAGTAGAATGAGGCTCTAGGAAATCAGAATCACATTTTGAAAGAATCTTGAGGTCTCAAAGCCTTTCAAATTCTCTCAGTTGAGAAACTGTTACAGTGTTCAATATGTGTATGAAGCTTTCCCTTTTAAAAGACAATAAAAAATAAGTTTTGAATCAAAGAGTAATAAGTTTAGTAATCTTTATAAAATTAAAGAGCCAGATATGCCCATTGTTTTAAGCTAAATAATGGTTCCTTAAATATGTCCACATATTAATCCCCAGAACCTGTGAATATGTCACTTTATATGGCAAAAAGGACTTTGTAGGTGTGATTAAATTAAGGATCTTGAGATGGGGAGATTATCCTGGATTATCTAGGTAGTCTCAATGTAATTTCAAGTGTCTTTATAAGAGTGAGGCAAGAGAATCAGAGTCCTAAAAAAGAAATGTAATGACAGAAGCAGAAGTCTTAGTCAGTGAGAGATAGATTTTAAGATGCTGTGCAGCTGGAGGATGGAGGCTCAGGCCATGAGCCAAGGAATGGAGGTGGCCCCCAGGAGCTAGAAAAGGATTCTAGGGAATAGATTTTCTCCTAGACCCTCCAGAAGGAACATAACCTAGCTGACACCTTGATTTTAGGACTTCTGACCTTTAGAACTCTTAAGATAATAAATTTGTTTTCCCATGAGCTAGTCATTTTGTGGTCATTTGTTACAGCAGCAGTAGGAACTAATTAACCTATGAACAATTTTTAACCTATTGGTATTATAAGCAGTACTTCTAATTATTCTTTTAAATATATCTTTTTTGAAAAACTTATTCTTCTTTAGGATTCAGACTTTTCATGTACTCAGGAAGAATAAATGAGTCCTGTTCTAAGTTACTTTTTTCTCTTGGAGATATCACATAGTTGAGTTCATGGCCTAGAAGATTTTCTGATGTTTGTACATACCCATGAGAGAATGTATTATCATAATAATTTAGTATGCAGCCTCTTGACTTGATTTTTCTCGTATAGTGTAGATCATAATATTTATCAGTTTCTTATGCATCTACTATGTATCCAGCATTGATATAGACATCTTCTGTACATAATACATTCCACAATAACCTTGCAAGTTTGATATTATTTTTATTTTATAAGAAAGGATTCTAAGTGTGACCCATTAGTTTGAAATAAATTAGTTTTTGTTGTGTAAATCTTTACCTCCCAATACCGTTGTTTAACAATTACAACAGCTTGTTCAGGGAAGACGAAAGACTTTTTTTTTTTTTCTTTTTTTAATTACTACTGTAAGTTCTGGGATACATGTACGGAACGTGCAGGTTTGTTACATAGGTATACACGTGCCACGGTGGTTTGCTGCATCCATCAACCCGTCATCTACAACAGGTGTTTCTCCTAATGCTATCCCTCCCCTAGTCTTCCACCCCCTGACAGGCCACTGTGTGTGATGTTTCCCTCCCTGTGTCCATGTGTTCTCATTATTCAACTTCCACTTATGAGTTCCTATGTTAGTTTGCTGAGAATGATGGTTTCCAGCTTCATCCGTGTCCCTGCAAAGGACCTGAATTCATCCTGTTTTATGGCCACACCATGGTATGTATGTGCTACACTTTCTTTATCCAGTCTATCATTGATGGGCATTTGGGTTGGTTCCAAGTCTTTGCTGTTGTGAACAGTGCTGCAGTAAACATACGTGTACATGTGTCTTTATAGCAACATGATTTATAATCCATTGGTTATGTACCCAGTAATGGGATTGCTGGGTCAAATGGTATTTCTGGGTCTAGATCCTTGCGGAATCACCACATTGGGAGACCAAAAGACTTTTAAGCACTGTTAATTTAATTGGGAAGATAAGAAATACTATTCACACTGAGATCTGAGATGGGCTTTGACAGATGATTTTGAAGATGGGCTTTGAAGATTTTTTGACAGCAACTGGAGGGAGGATATTCCAAGTGAAGTGAATACTGAGCAAAGACTCAAAGGTGAGAAAACATGGACTAGGTTATAGGGATGTAACAGTTTGGCTAGAATATTTGTGTAGGGAAAAAATAAAAGATAATGCTGGAGTGACGTGAAAAGTTGTTTAGATATTTCCAATTTTGAAGAATTTTATTTTTAATTCAGTTGATGTACTAATTGTAAAATTACCTTAACCAAACTGATATCAAGATGACAGTGTCAAGATTGCATGCTCTTTGAAGACAGTTCTAATTTGCTGAATGAATGAATGAATGCTGACCCACACATTTTCAAGGAAAACATTGGTATGTTCAATACATGTATTTTAAAACTGAGGGAAGTATGCCCTTTCTGAGAGATTGTCATCAACATGGATAAGTGAAAGGTTTTGATGCTTAAAAGAATAAGCTTTAAATATCTGGAACATTCACTTGTATATGTCACTTTATTTCCCAATAGTATTTGTTAAATTAAACCTTAGGTAATAAAATGCTAGGGTTCTTTTTCCTATTCTAATGAAGTGAATACTATAAATCAATTCATTTGTTTTGCTAATTTATCACATTCATGGGTGCTGACATTTTTTTAATCTGCTCCCAACTTTTGCTTTATTGTCATTGAAATGTGCTTTTCTTCTGGTGATGAAAGTGATACATGAATGTTTAATATGTAATTCTATAATATTGTGAATTCTGCATAAAATATCTCCCTGTGATGTGAAACAGCCATTGAAGTTTGGTGAGTTTATGAGTTGGATAACTATTTTAATTACTCAGTGTGTCTTGCTGTTGAAAAGCACAAGTTAAAATGTTTTCATTTCATTTATTCTACATGGTTGTAGTTATAAAATTATATGGCCCAATAAATCTGTACAATAAATGGCCTTTTAATATATATTTTTTAATTTTTAGAAATTAAAAGATTACAGAAAAGTCCAAAGGTTAGTCTGTCAGAATTATCAAACATTAATATTTTTGCATATTTAGCTAGCCTTCTAAAATTATATCAATATGTCTTTAAAAATAGAATCTTTCAAATACAGTTGACATTTTTTTTTTTTACCACCATCTCCAATTCTGATCCTCTGTCTTATATAATGTATTATAAATTGGGTATGTATGTTCCTAGTACTTTTTTGGTATTTTTACTCATATTTGTGTAACCATACATTTTTAAATTTTTTATTTGCAGAGATGGTTATCATAGTGAATGTATTCTACAACTTGCATTTTTTCACTCAATAATTCTGATATCTAGCAATCTTGATACTTCCAGATCTAGTTCATTCCTTTAACTGTTATGTAGCATATATCTATAATATATCTCTTACAGATTTTAGATTGTTTGCAGTTATGAGCAGTTCATCTGTCAACATTTTTCTTCATATTTTCTTGTATACACAAGCAAATGTTTTTCTAGTAGGTGCCTAGAAGTAAAATTGCGTGGCATGTGACAGTGAAAATCTTTATATTGTTAATGATTAATATACTTTAACCAACAGTTTTTTAGTCATAAATGACTGTAAACTCTTTGTTAATATTACAGTTTTTAAAACTTGTCAAATTTTATTTAGTTAGGTCACAACCATCTGTTTGATCAAGGTGGATTTGGTCTGTTCTGTGACAATATGCTGTGTTCTTAACAATCAGCAGTTACCTCACAATCTTATAACTACTGAGGAAAGTAGTGAAATAAATGGATGGATGCACAGATGGGCAAAGTCTGTCACTACCACTGAAATAATTATTTTAAGTACATGACATATTTAACTGTGTCCATACATTTTATTTTGAGTTTGGGGATGCCATCCTAGAAACTGAATATACATGTAAATAATTAGACTGTTGAATATTATTCCAACAAGTACATTTAGGGTACTGTCATAAAACATTTTCAAAATTAAATGTCAAATGGAAATTCAAATTCAATAAAATTAAGGATTATAAAACTCTAAAGCTAAGCATGTTGTATGTAACAGAAGTTATTCTGGAAAGTCCTGCAAAAATTAGAATTTGCATCCATATTGTGAATTACTGTACTGCTTTAAACAAAACAAGGACTGTATTTATGTTTTGATGTAGAAAGATCTTGAAGATCTATTTAAGTTACATAAAGGCAAGACAAAGCAAAGTACATATTGTCCTAATATTTGTGTAAAAGTGAGGTATTTGCTTTAACTTATATATATGTGAAGTGATTTCTGAACCAAAAACTAATAATAGTGATTATATGTTGTGAAGGTTGGGAATTGAGCAGATAGATACAGAACCAGAGAGAAACTAAAAAAAAAAAAAAAAAAGGATTCTGACAGAGAAATTTTTTACATACCTTTTTAAAAATACCTTTTCACATTTGAAGCCTTGAGTATATTGCCTTTTTTTTTAAAAAAAAAGTAATCTATAATTTTAATATAATTTCTATTGTATACAATTGAAAACTATTTTTAAATTTCCCATGTATACGGAAAATATAAATTAGTGAAAACAATCATGAGCCAAATGACAACTTTGGCTGAACCCTGTACTGATATGGAAGGTAATAATGATACGTGGGTTAGTAATAAAGCACCTCTCCTTTGGTAACTGTACGGTTCCAGTTTTCAAAATGGCAATTCATGACTTTCCACAGCCTCTTCCTGTGGTGGATTTCTGGCCAGTTGAAATACAGGGCTTGCTAAAACTTAAAATATCTTGGCAATTCTGGAAAGAGATAATCTAAACCACCAGTCTATGCTATCTCAGCAGTATTACCAAAACCAACTGTTCACTAAGAACTGGTAAGGGCGGGGTGTGGACCATAGGTATCTTTGCTATTTTGGACTGTTAGTTTGCTTCCTAGTGTGCCTCTGCTTATATTTTCTTCCTCTCGGTTTCATTGGGATCCTCAGCTATTGAATTCTGTCCTGGTGCATTCCAGCCTCACTGCAAAAGAATAGGAATGAGCATCTAACACATCCATCTCTGAATGCAGAAGAGGTTGAAGTATAATAACCTTATTCATTATTATTACTTTCTTAATGAATTTCTGGATGTTTATTATCTGTCCTTAAATATCCAGGACAGCTGTCATCCATTTATCCTTGTATCAGTTCAATAATCTATTCAGTGAATATCAGAGAGAACTGGGTGACATACTGATTTTACCACTTAATGGCTCTGTGGCACTGGCTATGGTTTTATCCTCACAGAGCTTCAGTTGCTTCATCTTTAAAGTTTGGCCAGTGGTAACTAATTAAAAGGTAGGTAGAAGATACCATATATAAACTTTCTAGACTAAGTGCCAAAGCATAGGAGTCACTCAAGAGATGGTAGCTGAAAAAGGAAGTTTCTTACAGTTGTTGACAGTGTATGGAGTGACAGTATTCAGTGCAAGTAGTGTCTGTATGTGTGTAGTCTAATTAGTGGCATTTTAAAATCCCGTTGTAGGCTTTAAAAAAATCTGGGGATTGAATTTTGTTCTTCTTACTATATTAGAAAAGAAGGTTAAGAAGGAACAAAAGTAGTTTCCTTTTAATAGATCCATTAATGGAAAGCAAGCAGATTTCTTTGGAATGAAAAATAATGGAAGGCATTCCAATGGAAGGCTTAAAAGGCATTTTTCTCCATAGAGGACAATTTAGAGATTTTAAGAAATAAGAGTCTCACGTTTGGGGAAAGTTAGAAATAGTACCTCCTTATTCTGATATAATTGAGCAAGAATTGAGGACTGAATTTCCATCTGTCTCTCCCTCTCCCCCATCCCTGAACAGAGAGATTTTTGCCTTTCAAGGTCTCAACTTGAGGATTTTTGCTTGATATAAGACCTATATTCTTTCTCATTCCATTCCTGTGAGATTTTTAGAAGTATCCATTTTCCTTCTAATATGCCTATTCTGCCCATCTTTGAAGTACCTTTATCTCTAAATGATGTCTGTATTCACCAGTCTGAAGACTGTTCTGACTGGGTTTTGCAGGGGGCTTGTGGTGCATGGGGCATGGGGCATTTTCTTAGCCAAGGTGCTTTGCAGGCTAGGCATAACTTCTCCAGGTGAGGCAGGTACTAGAAGGAAGTGAGAAGAATTATGTTCTGTGGCCCTTTCAGAACCTCAAGAATACCCTGGTAGATCCAAGCCTTCTGCTCATAGAATATTAGCAGTAGTAGAGCATGATTTCTGTCATTAGGCACATAAGCAAGAGTTAAGTCAAAAGTCTGGAATATTAACCTTAAAAAGGAAGACTTCGTAGCACAGAGTATCTGTGTATCTCAGGGGGGAAAAAAGCCAGTAGGCATGTTCTGTGACACCTCAAAAAACTGTAAAAGGTAGAGAGTAGTATAATTTCTCAAAAAGTATATATAAATTAAAAAAAGAAGCAGTAAATTGAATTTTAAAAATTAAATGTAAAATATTATGAACCTTCCCCCGCCCTTAACACAATTTTAAGTGTATAGGACATTATTGTTAACACAGCATTAAGCACAATGTTGTACAGCAGACCTCTAGAACTTTATCTTGCATAACTCACACTTTATACACATTAACAGCAACTGCTTCCCCACTTCGGTTCCTGGCAACCATCATTCTACTTTCTGCATCTATGAGTTTGACTACTTTAGACACTTCATCAATGGAGGCATGCAGTATTTGTCCTGTGACTGGCTTATTTCACTTAGCATGATTTCTCAAGGTTCATCTGTGTTGTTGCATACGATGGGATTTCATTCTTTTAAAAGGCTGAATAATAATTTACTGTGTTATCACACAGTAAATCCATTTTATCCACTCATCTGTTGGTGGACAGTGAAGTTTCTACATATTGGCTGTTGTGTACAATGCTTCAGTGTACATATGGGAGTGCTACTGTCTCTTCAAGATTCTGACTTCAGTTCTTTTAAAAAATTCAACACAGAACTACCCTATCCCAGAAGTGGGATTGGTAGATCATATGTTAGTTCTGTGTTTAACTTTTTTAAAAAAGCATTTACCTTATTATTGTTTGGATATGCATTTCCCTGATGATTAGTGATGTCCAGCATCTTCCTATACCTGTTAGTCGTTAATTGAAGTCCTTTGTCCATTTGTAAATTTGAGATATTTGAAGTTTTTTGCTATTGAGTTATAGGAGTTTCTTATATGTTACAGCTATTAATCCCTTATCAGATGTGTGGTTAGCAAATATTTTCTCCCATCTTGTAGGTTGCCATTTCATTGTTTCCTTTGCTATGCAGAAACTTTTTAGTTTGATACAGTCATGCTCCTTGTTTGTTTTTTCTTCTTTTGCCTGTGCTTTTGATGTCGTAGCCAACAAATCATTGCCAAGACCCATGTAATAAAAATTTGCCACTATGTTCTAGGAATTTTACAGTTCTAGGTCCTTTGTTTCAGTCCTTAGTCCATTTTTAGTTGATATTACTTTTTAAGGAAGCCATTATTTTAAAAATGAAAAACCCATCTCCTTTCTTATATATACCTCCTCTTGATATTTTTTGGATAGATATACCTTCACTGTGCTAATTATAGAGAAGAAGTACTCTTTTGCAATGCCTGCCAGGCATAACTAAACATAAAGACCCTTTTCTTTCAGAACAAATTGACTTCCTGATGAAAAGATCCTATATTATTTAGTGTTTCCAGAATATCAAGATGATACAATATCATTGGAAATTACACATTTCCACAGTCATCATTGGATAGATTATAATTGGCAGTATTCTGTAATTCTGTATATCTGGGAATATGTTAACTGAAATACTTTGTAAAAAGTATATGATTCATAGGAATTTACTTTTCTGACTTCTTGTTTACAAGCTTTACACCACATGAAAAAGTTAAATGACTACATGCTTCCTAAACGCATGTCTGAAACCTTGCCCTCTCTAATCATGGTGGCCGTTTAAAGTGAAGCTAAAGAGGAGCCATGCTATTATTCTTCCTTTCCCCCAGCCCTTCCAAGATTAGATTTTCTCAGAGAAATAACAGACACATCTGGTATAGGGGACCCTTATAACAAATCTTTCTATATAGAGAACAGTTTTATTAATTGTGCCTTCTAATTCAAAATATACTACAAAGTTAAATAAGTGTGATTAGAAAGACTCTTTGTGATAATTCTAAGTATTGTTTGGTTGGGAGATGGGCTGATGGAAAGGGGAAATAATCTAGATGTATTTCATCAGAATTAGTCCTACATTGATGATTCTCGGTAAAAAATAATTATGTAAGTTTAAGAACTATTAAACTTTGAAGATTAACAGTGTAGAATACAGGGTCATTTTGTAGGTGACTCTAAATTAAGCCTTTAGATTGAATCATTTTATGAGACCAAATAATCAGTTTAAAGTACCTTATGCTTTACCTGATTTAACAATTGATTAACAAAACATTTCATTCTAAATTTATTGTAAAGCAAGACGGTAATTGGATTTTTTATCCCCAAGAATCAGTTGATGGGGGTATCTTGTTTACTATAGTCATGTAGTCAGAAGTGAAAAGTAACTGAAGACTTGATTGTTACAGTCCTGTCTTATATTCTATATATGTCTCCGCCCTACCTTAAGTGTGGTCGTTTGGAACTGAAGTAACATCTTTCTTGTTGAAAAATGTGGATGTATATGTCTTATCTGCATTAACAATGCTTCTGAAATATGACCTTACTAAATATATCAAGTCTTTTCATATATCAGCTTTAGTATTTATCAATAAATATATACAGGAAGCCATGAAATAACATGTATAGAAATAAATATTTAATATTTAGTTGGGTGACTATATTTGTACCATATTTTGTGAGAATACATTTTCTTTGGATTATAATAGTAACGTTTATTTTAGAAAATTTAGAAAAAGTGCTTTTGTATTTGAAGTCTCAGAGCAAGTAAGATGAAATGCTATAAAATTTATAGAACCATTGAAATGTTAGGCTCACAACAAATCTTTGATAATCTATATTCAGTTCAGCAGCCAAAACACTGGGGAGGAGAAAGGTTCTGTGGTAGTAAATACTAGCACTATTTAGTCACATAATTTTGAAATGTGGCATTATTTTTGTTATGTAGAATTAGAAGATAAGAAAATAAAGACCGTTAAATAAATAGCAGTAACAGACAGTACTGACATTTTTGGACATTACAGCTGTACTAGTTCTTAGCTTTCTAGTTGACACCGTTACCATTTGTTTATTTATCTATTATGTAACAAGAATGCAGATGCCATTTATTTGGTCCATAAGCGTAGTCACTGAGTTTTACAAAACATCTACTATAAATAACCTGAAACTATAACAATACACAAAAATTGGCTTCATACACAGACATACCAGGCAGTACAAACTGAAAATGTGAGTAAATTAACACTGTTTTACATTAATGTACATAGTGCCATTTAACATTTAAAAACAAGTTTCAATGCATAGCACTTGATACTTCTTTGAATCTGTTTCAGTCGGTTAAGAGTATAAAAATGGTTAGATCTAGGCTAAAATTCATTCTTCTAGCCAAAAATAAGGGCATAATATTTATAACCAGGTATCAACTTTACTAAACCACAATATTTTGAAACTGTTAATGATACCTAAGGGTATTTACATTAAAAAGACAACATGCATTGTGTTGTTTTTTCTCATGACTGGTTATGCACATACTTTGTTCAAAGGTTTTTTAAAACTATACTCCTACTTTCAGTATAGCATACTGCAGTGTGTCTAACAGTTCTAGCTAAATGAATGCTTTCAAAGGGAGCAGAATCATTTTCAAGTCACTGGTGTCAGTTTTTTCCCTTTGAAACAAAGGACGTAACATAATCTGGTTCTGCCCAGATAAATAAGTATTAAGAGGGCTCTGTTTAGAGGCATTTCTGTTCAATCTAATGCTATGACATCATCAAGCTCTTCCTTCTGTTCTGTACGTAACCTCTTTGTACCGAGATTCTTTCTGGTCTAATTTCCTCTTGTGCATTCTCTCTTCTTCACTGACGTCAGCATTCTTTGAAGAATCTTCTTCATCCGAATCAACTATGAGAACATCATCTTGCTCTTGAGCTGTGGAGGTGGAAGGCTGAGTTCCATCATTACTGCCATTGGTTATGGCAACATCTTCAGCTTGTTTTGGCCCCACTTTTTCTGGGGCATCACCAACAACTTCAAATTCAACATCCTTTCTTAGGTCTTCACTATGAAGAATGTTGATCAATAAAGTATAGTCCTGGAGGAAGTAATCTGCTTGAAGCCAGCTGCAATTTCTCATTCCAAATTCTGACAACTTCTTGTGATTATTAGCTTCTGTCTCTCCCTCTTTGGAAGATGTTAGGATTGTTCCTTTCCCATCTTTACTTTGGACATCTGGTGCTACCATAGTGAATTTTTCTTTCACTACCTTGTCTTGTAAGGTGAGAACAGTCACTTTATGGACATTCAGCTGTACAGTCACCTCTGGCTTGCTGGCACATATGTAACAATTGGGGTTGGGAGGATCCAGTGCACAAGGCACAAGAAGCTTCTTTCTTGGGTTTGGTTGTTTATTCAAAACTGTTGTTCTGCACTGGTCTATTTTTCCTGATAAGATCTTCAATCCTTCCAATACTATCAACCCAGCAATCACTGCATTAGTAGTAGCAATAGCAGGAATAATATTCCCTGCCATTGATTTGATATCAAATCTACTCTTCATATTCATACTGAAAATATGCATCCTGAGGTTTGCAGCAGAGGTGACAAAATCCATTGCATATGGGTCATCCTTATCCCATATGAGCTCAGCTCCATCCCCCTTTTCTGCTAAATGAACTCTCAGAGTCTCAGCGCTGTGAGCTCCTCAAGAACCTGGTGCTCACCGGCTTCTCCCAATTGACCTGATTGATCTAGTTACTATTGATGTCACCAACCTCAACAGATAGTTTTTGTTTCAAAAGAAACATGTTGGAAGATCAAAGGCACAGGTTGCCAGGGAAAGTGCACTGCAATTTTACCTGAAAACTAATATCATTGCCTACCATTACAGCATCATGAACCCTGACTACAATATGGAATTTTTTGATAGTTTTTATTGGTTATGAATGCTTTAGATAACAGAGCTGCCCGAAACCGTGTTAATAGAATGTGCCTGGCAGCTGATGTTCCTCTTACTGGAACTGGAACTGCTGGATATCTTGGACAAATAACTACTATGAAAAAGGGTGTGACCAAGTGTTATGAATGTCATCCTAAGCCAACACAGAGAACCTCTCCTGACTGTACAATTTGTAACACACTTTCAGAACCTATACATTGCATCATTTGGGCAAAGTACTTAAGTATCTTCTGACAGAACTGACCCTGAAGCTGCCTGGGAACCAACAGAAGCCGAAGCCAGAGCTAGAACATTCTAATAAAGATGGTGACATTAAATGTATTTGCACTGAGGAATGGACTAAATCAACTGGATATAATCCAGTTAAACTTTTTACCAAGCTTTTTAATGATGACATCTGTTATCTGTTGACAATGGACAAACTATGACGGAAAAGGAAACCTCCAGTGCTGTTTAACTGGGCTGAAGTACAAAGTCAAGGAGAAGAATGCATCAGATCAACAGAATGAACCCCAGTTAGGCCTGAAAGACCAGCAGGTTCTAGATGTAAAGAGCTATGCATGTCGTTTTTATTTTTTTTTGAGACAGAGTCTAGGGCTGTTGCCCAGGCTGGAATGCAGTGGTGTGATCTCAGCTCACTGCAACCTCCGCCTCGCGGGTTCAAGCGATTCTCCTGCCTCAGCCTCCCAAGTAGCTGGGATTACAGGTGCCCACCACCACACCCAGCTGATTTTGGTGTTTTTTAGTAGAGACGGGGTTTCACCATGTTGACCAGGCTGTTCTCGAACTCCTGACCTCAGGCGATCCACCCGCCTTGGCCTCCCAAATTGCTGGGATTACAGGCGTGAGCCATCTCACCCGGCCTACCATTACCATTTCTATCCTTATTATTTTTATTTTATTGATTCCCTAGAAAGCAAACATAGGAAGACAGCAACTAGACACCAGGCATGAAATGTCAGTGTATATTTTTGCCTTCACACATAAGTGAGGGATGTTTTTAAAACCCTTTTTTAAAACTCCACATAGGTAATTGTTTTTACTGTTCACCTTTGAAGTGGGAAGTGTTTTGATAACTGCCACAGGTTGTTGAGTTAATAGCAATTTTGTGGTCGGTAGTTTTTTGAAGAAGCTGCTTTTATAGATTTGAATAAACAGGTAATAGATGAGAATAAAGGGGACAAATATTCAGCCAGGACTTTTTTTTTTTTTTTAAGTAAAGAAGTAGTCATTGCCTGTGACATCTGTATTGAGAATCCAATTTTAAACTCTTCTTAATCCATATTATCTTTAATTCCTACTTGTCAATTCAGGAAGAGTGAGAAATGAATGACTGTACCTCATTATAGGTAGACGTCAGTATGTGTATGCACGGATTCAGTAACTTTAAAAGCCTGTGCCAGATGCAACTATTTAAAAGAACAATGTTTTCAATAATATGGGAGAACTAGCTTGTTTGTAATGTTAAGAGGAAAAGATAAGATTCAAACGAGTTTGTGTGTTATCAACTGATGTTTAATAAAAGCATACCTATAATACTTAGTCTATATTTTCCATTTTGGACTTCCTTTAAAATGTAACCAAAAAATTTAACACCTTTGCAAAACAACTTAGATCTCCAGATTTTTCCCTCAAGTCTTTTGCAATTTCTTTGTCAATATCTGATCTAAGACCAGTATTTCGTAGGTCTTTCTGGAGTATCCAATTTGATTTTCATGGAAGCAATAGTCCTCTTTCATTTCACACTCATATGTCTTTGATTTTTGCAGTTACAGTAACAGAGAAAACTGCCATAAACTAGTTTGGGAATAAACAACCAACTAAAATGAGAACTTTATGAAACTAGCAACTAAGTTGTTCATTATCTTTCAATTTGTTTTGCCTATTCCAAATTATTTACATTTCCATACAAGTTTTAGAATTAGTTGGTCAAGTCATACCAAAAAGTGCCCTGTGGTTTTCATTGGGATTGCATGGCATCTGTATATAAATTCTGGGAGAACTGACATCTTAACAGTAGTCTTTTAATCATGAATGTGGCATATCTATTTAGATCTTATTTAATTTTTCTCAGCAGTGTTTTTTTTGATTTTTGTTTTTTGTTTTTCTGAGATAGAGTCTCACTCTGTTGCCCAGGCTGGAGCGCAGTGGCATGATCTCGGCTTACTGCAAGCTCCGCCTCCTGGGTTCATGCCATTCTTCTGTCTCAGCCTCCCGAGTAGCTGGGACTACAGGCGCCCGCCACCTCGCCCGGCTAGTTTTTTGTATTTTTAGTAGAGATGGGGTTTCACCGTGTTAGCCAGGATGGTCTCGATTTCCTGACCTTGTGATCCTCCCGTCTCGGCCTCCCAAAGTGCTGGGATTATAGGTGTGAGCCACCCCGCCGGGCCTCAGCAGTTTTTTATAATTTTTACTGTATGGTCTTGTGCATCTTATTGCAAAGTTTGTTTATATTTTTGTGCTATTTTACATGGTATTTTTTAATGTGAATTTCTGATTGTCTGTTGTTAGTAATATACAGTTGATTTAGGTATATTGGTTTTTATATACTGCAACCTTGCTAAACTCATTAATTCTCATAGCTTTTTTGATAGATTCTTTGAGAATTTCTACACAGTCAGTCATGCTGTCTGTGACAAGACAGTTTTACTTCTTGCTCTCTAATCTGTGTGCCTTTCTTTTTCTTGCCTTATTGCACAGGCTAGAGCCTCTAAGACAGTGTTGTATAAAACTGATGAGGGTGGACATTCTTGCCTCCTTCACAGTTTTAGGGTGAAAGTATCCAGTCTGTTTTTCAGTGAAGTATGATACCAGCTGAACTGAAATAAAAGGAGATCCTTTTATTAGTTTGAGGAAGTTCCCTTCTGTTCCCAGTTTGCTGAGATTTTTATCATGAATTGATGTTGGATTTTGTTTATGTGCATGTATTAAGATGAATACATGGTCTTTAGCTTGTTTAATAAGGTAAGTTACATTAACTTTTGCATGTTAAATCAATCTGTATCCTTGGGATAAACTACATAGGTATGATAATTGTCCTTTCATTTCACTAAATTTTGTTAATTTTTGTCTCTATGTTTATAAGGGATTTCATGTCTGATTTTGATATCAAGGCTGGCTTCAGAGACTCAATTGGAAAGCATTTTTTCCTTTTCAGTTTTCTTCAAGAGTTTGTGTTGATGTTTTCTTGTGTTGGTATTTTTGGTATTGGTATTTTTGTTTGTTTGTTTGGTAGAATTTTCTAAGCCATTTGGGCCTTTTGTTTATCTGTGAGAAAGGTTTGTTTTTGTTTTTTGTGCCAAGGTTTTTTATTTATACATTTGATAGATTTAAAAGGTTATTCTGTTTAGCTATACGTGAGCTTTGTTAATTTTTGTGTTTCAAGGAATTTAGCAATTTATCACATTTATTGGCTACAGTTGCTTATAATATTCCTTTATTGTCTGTAGTGTTTTCTCCTTTGTCATTTCTGATATTGATAATTTGTATCTTCTCTTTTTTTCTTATTAGTCTGGTTAGAAGTTTATCAGTTTTATTGATTTTGTTTTTTGGGGGGGCACAAAGAACTAGCTGTGGTTTAGGTCACTGATGTTAGAATTGCCTTCTTTTCTAATATGATCGTGTAGTGCTATGTGTTTCCCTTAAAGCACTGCTTCAGTTACATCTCACAATTTTGATGGTTTTGTTTTATTAGGTTCAAAATACTTTTCTACTTTCCTTTTTGTTTTTTTCTTTGTCCTCTGGGTTACTTGAAGTGTGTTATTTAGTCCAGGTATTTGTGGACATTTCAAATGTCTTTTCTGTTATTTTAAATTTAATTCTGTTTTAGTCAGAACATATTTTGTATGATTTGAGTACTTTCAAATATTTTGAACCTCATTTTATGAGTGAGAATGTGGTCTATCTTATCACATGTTCCATGTACTCTTGAAAAGAATGTGTATCTGCATTCTGGATGGTGTGTTCTCTAAATGCCAATTGGCTAATTAGTTGATGACTGTTCAAATTTGCTGTATCTTAGTGATTTTCTGTTTACTATCAATTATTGTGAGCATGATGGTGAAATCTTTGATTATACTTGCAGATTTGTCTGTTTTTCCTGTGAGTTTTTAATTCATATGTTTTTAAAACTCTTCTTATAAAGGTACAAAAGTGTTTAGGATTGTTATGTCTTTTTGATAAATTGACCCCTTTATCGTTATGAAATGATCCTTTTTATCTTTGCCAATATTCTTTACTCTGAGATCTGTTTGTCATTAATATGGCTATACCAGCTTTTTTTGATTTGTGATAACATGATATTTTTTTTCATCCTTTTCCTTTTAAGTTATTTAATGTTTCTCTCATTTAAAGTGGTTTTCTTGTGGTCAGGATATGGTTGAATCTTGCTTTATTATCTAGTCTAACAGTCTGCCTTTTCTATGGTGTGTATGGGTCTAGATAATTAGTACGTTATCTTTTAATGTACAAATATAAATGTTAGTAATTATAAATTAAGATTTAAGAATTTGAGTAATTTGATAGATCCCATCAAGTAATCTTATTCCTAAAATTTCTGTTTTCTTTATTTTTTGAACTTTGTTTTATTTAGGCTTATTATTTCTAGGTTTTCTTAGGCCACCAAAAAAAAAAAAAAGCCAAAATTGGGAAATAAACTGGGAGTACATTAGAAATAAAATGGTCTCCAAATATGAGAGATTATGCTACAGAGACTCCTATAAAATTTTAGCTATAAAAGGGTAAAATGGAGAATGGTACCTACAAGGTCACAAACCAGAGTCAACAAATGTTGACACCTGTGTTGCTTTCTAATATCTTCTGTTATCGATTTTAGACCACCTGCTCTTATATCACCTTGGGAGCTTTTTAAAAATACAGATTCCCCAGTCCCATGGAATTTGTTATACCCTGTAATCTATTTTAAGGTAATCTAACTTTCTATATGATTCTTAGATTACTCTAGTCTCAGAAATCGTGGTCCTGCACTAGTTATCTGACCACTTTAATCTCTGACTTTTCTGCCACTTTCACTGTGTCCTTCAGAGTCTTGGCGCCATTAGAGGAAAAAACCTCTGAGGATTAGTCAGGTGTGATATTCCTAGAATATTATACTAAACAGTCTTGACATGTATGGAGCTTTAGCTTTGACTGTGCTATGTGTAACATTAGGTTGGTAGAGATCAAATCACCTCAAACTTTCACTTTTAACATTATCCTTCACTTCCTTTTAATGTTTCTTAGATTGCGGAGTGAAGAACTCTGTCTCCCATATGGTTTAATTTAGTATGTATATATTTTTTTAAGCAAATTTGTGTGTCTGCTGTATACTGGGTAATAATGGTTATCACCTTTCTTTCAGAGAAAGAAGTAGCTTTTAAACAAGTTAGGCTCTCCTCCCCCAAAAAGTCACATTAATTCTACATGGTTTTTTTTCGGTTTTCATGGTTTGATTGGTTCCAGTGTTCAGTTAGAAGGTACTTAAATTTATGTTGCCTAATTCAAATAGATTAATGAGGATGAGGCAGAGTAACTAATAAAACAGTTTTGAGTTACTTTGCCTCATCACCATTAATTTTATCAACCCATACCTTTTCATAATGATTGTAATTTTATTTCTGGCATAGGAAAATAAGCCAAAAATATTAATGGATTTAAAAAGCTAATATATAGGCTATGTAAAGATCAACAAATTATTTTAAAGTAGATATTAAAATGTCTATTGTATAGTAAATGGTAGTCTGCAAGATGAAGAATATTCTACTTGAGAATTTTTTTTCTTACACTTGTTTCATGTAATTAAAATTCAGTAAAACACAATTAAAACTCAAATTATGGTCCAGCATTAGTTTTTGTCAATTGATACAACTGTCCAGCATTTTACTGGTCATTATTGAGAATATCAATTATCATTGCATTGTGGACATGTTGAAGTGTCACTAGTAAAGAATTGTAGTTTACAGGATCCTGAATAATGGTTCTTTTTTGTTACACAAGACAAATGCAAAGGAAGACAATTTTTGGAAATCGATGTTTAGAAAAGAACATCTTTAGAATATTAATACCTGTGACTAATTTTTAAAGATTCATTAAAAATACAAATTCAACTGAAAAGCTATAACAGTTTCTCAGAAGATACAGAGCTGTAAAATATAAAAAGTATTAGGCCAGGTGCAATGGTTTACACCGTTAATCCCAGCATCTTGGGAGGCTGAGGTGGGCTAATCGCTTGAGCCTAGGAGTTTGAGACCAGCTTGGGCAACATGCTGAAACCCTGTATCTACAGAAAATACAAAAATTAGCCAGGCATGGTAACACGCGCCTGTAGTCCCAGCTACTCTGGAGGCTGAGGTGAGAGGATCACTTGAGCCTGGGAGGTCGAGGCTGCAGTGAGCCCTAATCATGCCACTACACTATAAGCTGGGTGACAGAGTGAGACCCAGTCCCCAAAAAAATTTTTAACTCACTGTTTTAGTCTTCACAATGGGTAGTGTACAATCTACTTGAGCTTCAGTTTTTAACTAGTGAGCCAGGACTGGAAATTGTAGTTTAATCAGAATTTCTTCATATAAGAGAATGTTCCTAGATTAATATCTTTAACATGGTTCTTGAATTCTTGGTTGTACCCCAAAAACAGTTTCAGTTTAAAAGGGTGTGGGGTAATGACCATGATTCAGAATTAATTAATGTTGCATTTTCAAAGGGTTTTATAACAGTTTATGCTCAAGAACAATGTAAACATTTCACTCGTGCTTTTCATAATGATGGTTACAGCATCCTTTAAGGAGGAACTGACTAGCCTTAGGAGACTTAGTGGTTGGTGGGGAGCAGTGAGGAAGATGGGAAATCCAATTAGTCCAGTAGAATCAGTGCCATGAGTTAAAAGATAATTGACATGATGACCAGAATACCCTCACAACTAGTTTATACCATTAAGTTGTTTTTCACAGATCTAAGCTATATCTAAAATTCCAGTTAATGGGGTACAAATTAATTAGTTACATGGAAAAGATAATATTCTGTATCTGTCTTCTTAATAAGCCAACAGAAATGCCCTCTAGAACACTGATTCTCAAAGTGTTCCTGGACCATCATATCGGCATTGGGAACTGGATTGACAAATTCTTAGTCCTTGGAATTAGTAGCTAGGGAATGTGGGAAGGCAGGAATTTGTATTTTAACAAATGCTCCAAGTAATTCTGGCGCATGCTCAATTTGAGAACCATTGCTCTAGAATATGATGCATATCAAACTCCAGTGAAATAATAGCACGTTTTCAGCATTGCTAATTCTAATTTTCAACAGCTGCTGCATTAGGTTTTAGTTAATGATATCCAAACCCAGCTGGAGTTGAATCCTAGTTACTTCTTACTCTTTTTACTTACTAGTGAGTGGAGCACCAGGTGCAGTTGTTGAAGTGTGAAAATAATTTAGCTTTGTAGACAGTTCTGGCATTTCTTTCTTGATTTTGAAAATGCTTTAATCTTCTTGGTATGATATTTATTTCAACAATCAAAGCACATCTATTTTAATGGCAGTATGGACTTCTGCTGAGAATTTAAGGAAATCTCTGAATATTCCTACCAGTTTAATATCAAAATTAATATTTTAGCTGAATTACAAAGCTTATATATAATTTACTCCTGTTTTATTTTTCCATCAGTAAGTGCATTAAAAAATGTTTAATGTCTTCCTGACTAATTTACTTTCAACCGTCTTCACATCTTCTACAATATTATGTTTAGTTTTATTTTGGAAAAAAATGCTAGCAGAGATTTTAGTTAATGCATTCTTAGTAGTAAGGTCCAGCTGTTTGCTTTGTGAGTTACAAAACTCATGAGTCCTTCAAAAAACATTTTAAAGGCATGTCAGTAAGACATGAAGCTAGTATTTATCTGCTGCAGTATACTTGGAGTATTTACAAGTGGACAACGTGGTCAAAAGCACTTAAAATGTTTGTTAATAGATTAGTACATGATCTTGCAGTGATAGTGCAGATTTGTTTTTGGTTGTATGGCACATATGTTCTAGGTAGTGTTGGTAACACAGATTTTTAGAACCAAAAGCTGATGAATTCAAAATTCTCTGTTGATGTTTAAAAATAAAAATTAAAAATAAAGTGAAAAATAAAATTCTCTTTTCTTAACTCTATACCTTCATGATTTCATTTACTCTGCCTTTGTGTTGTGACTCCTAATTTCTGTCTTTAGTTCATAACTTTCTCCTGAGATGTGTGTCTTCTGTAACCTGCATATTACTACCTGGATGTTCCATGGGCACCTGAAACTCACTGTGTCTGAAACTGATAATCCAAGTCTGTCCCTCACACTAACCCTGTAAATACATATGGAATCAGAATTACATTAATAGCCTATTTTTCATTATTATAATAGGCCAAATAGCCTATTTTGGCCATTACCCTAGATGTTTGCACAGGGCTTCATTCTCCATTGAAATTCCTTGCTAATATTTCTGAAAGTCTTCTAGAGATATCTCGTGGGTTTTTTTGTTTGTTTGTTTGTTTTTTGAAAAGCAGACTTCCCTCTATGCATAAGCATCGGCTTGGTTACCGGCTTGTCCATAGAACAGCTGTCTCTAATCAAGCATCATCATCTCTGCTGCTTCCCCAAGAGGAAATGCCAGAAAGTACGGGAGCCTTCATGGTGCTAAGATTGATGTCACATTTCATGTAGAAATGGAGAAAGTTCTCCTATGTCCTCACTAATGTCATACTTTATCACTTATGAACCTGCTTTATGTGCCTCTGTGAAGAAATGGCGAACTATATACCGGCTATTCATGCATGTCTTCCTCTAATATGTTTTTATTGCTAGGAAGCAACTACCCACCAAAGATTAAATTTCTCACCACAACCCCTGCATCTAGGCAGAGCCATATGACTAGTGTTTGCCAAGATAATTAAGAAATAGTTGTGCTTTCTGTACTCTATCGGCCAGCTGTATCAAAAGACTTCAAGGTACTGGGGAGAATGGCAAAGTCAGAAGAGGAAAGGAGCATAATTCCTTGAATTACTGCATAAAAGGCCATCTGCCAACCAGGAACACTCACATTGGTACTTGAGCAAGAACTAAACTTCTTGTGTAGTAAACAATCGAGATTTCTTTACAACAGCTGATGTTTCCCTAATTAATACAGTGTCCCCTTTATATTACAAAGCCCTTCTTCAAAACAGCTCCTTAATCATTTCCCTGCATTCCCTTTCTCTAAAAACTCAAACACATAAATATCCGGATATTCATGGGGCTGGGAGGGAACAGATGCCATATTACACTCTAATCCAGAACTTTTCTGCCATTGTGCCTTCCTCATCCTATTCTCTAGACCTGTTAGGCTTGGATATTGTTCTTACACAAGCTTGAAATAAAGCCATTATGAAAATCGGCTCTTTCATTGACCAGCTACATACTTGATTTCTCAGTTAGAACTTCATTGTAGAGTACAAACTATCCTGAATTCCTTTCTTCATCCCCATTTGTTCTTCCTTCCCCAATTCTCAAATTCAGTGAATGGCACCATCTTCCTCCTCAGTAAAGAAGCCTAGAGACAGCACCTTAGCCACTTCCAATCCCTCATCTACTCTTGTCACCTAAGCCTCTATCCCATTAACCTGTCTCCTTCCAGTCCCCATGCTTCTTCCTTATTGCAGTTGCTTTCCTTCAGGTCTTAATCCTCACTATGTCTTCAGGCCATTGATACTCAACTGTAAGCGTTATCACTCTATAAAATGATACCTTGGGGAAATCTTGCATTGCAGAAGTCCCATATAGGTTACTTAAAACTCTTAAAAAAAAAATGGCTCTTTATTGTTCATAGAAGTTGTTCTGAAAGTGCAGTCCGTGTACCATAGGGATCCTTAAGACTCCTTTAGGGCTTTCACAAAATAGTTCACAACTATTTTCATAATAATTCTACGATGTTAGTTGCCTTTTTCACTAGTTGATATTTGTCCTCATGGTAAACAGCAGTGGTGGTACCAAACTGTACTAGTAGGCATTGTGTTTTTTTGCTACCTTTCTCTAACAGCCCAAACCCTCAAAAGCCATTTTCACATAAGAATGTCCATCAGAAAGCAATAATTTTATTAAATCTTGACTATTTTGTGTATGTCCTTAATATTCTGTCACAATATGGAAAGTACATCAAGCACTTCTGCATACCACAGTACAGAGATTGTCTTGAGGTAAAGCACTTGTGTGATTGACTTGTGCTGTGGTTTGAATATGGTTTGTCTCTACCAAAACTCATGTTGACGCTTGGTCCCCAATGTAACAGTGTTGAGAGGTGGTGGTTTAAGACGCGTTTGGATCATGAAAAATCTGCTCTCATAAAAGAATCAGTGCAGTCTTGAGGGAGTTAGTGAGTTCTCACTCTCTGAGGACTACGTTAGTTACAATGAGATCAGGTCGTTATGAAGCAAGGTTGCCTGTTTCGTTTGCACTCCTATTTTCTGCACGTGTCAGTTTCTCTTCCATTCCTCCATCATTTTTTGATGCAGCATGAAGCCCTTACCAGAAGACAGCAGATATGGCTGCCCAGTCTTGAACTTACCAGCCTAAAGAACCAGGAGCTAAAGAAACTTCTTTATAAACTACCCGGTCTCTGTCATAGCAACAGAAAATAGATTAAGACAAGTTGCAAGCTCAACAAGGCAATATTTTTCATAGAACACTGTTTTTACTTGAAAGAATGATCAACACACAAACTATGTTTATTCAGACCTGTGTAGTTGGGAGATATTTTCTCAACAATGAACAAAATGAACTTGTCGCTGTAAGGAAAACAGTTGACAGTATTAGTTGCCAATTATAAAATTCAAAAAACCTTGTATCTGCCACTATGACCATAAGAGTTTCCCAATACTTAGACTTCTCTGAGATTGGTGGTATTATAATGAATGTGATTTTTACAATTGTATAATTTTTGTTATACAATTCTAATGTATTAATATTTGGAGGATCTGTGTAACTCCATATACCAGTATTTTTCAAATGACAGTGCAAAGTCTATCAATATAACAATATATTCACTGATATGAACATGAATAGTATATATTCATTAATATGGTTTTCTATCACTTGCAGTTAACTTTTAAGAAATTAATACTAGGTTTTAGTATAGAATTGAAAAAGAATATTTCCAATTATTTGAAAAGGCTACTAAAGTACTCCTTTTCCAACTGTATCTGTATGAGTCTGATTTTCTTCATTGACTCCAATCCAAATAATATATGATAATCTTTTGGAGAAGCAGATATGAAAATCCAGTAGTCTTCTATTAAGCCAGACATTTTAAAAGATTTGCAAAAATATAATGTTACACTGAATTTTTTTGGTTTTGGAGAATTTTTTCACGAAATCATGTCATTTATGCTGACATGTCATATTGTTATTTTAAAGTGAGTTAATGTTTCTCACTTTTAATTACTAATGTGCTATTGCTAGATGTAACCCACATAAACCAAAGCTCTTTGGTGTCCTTAACAATCGTTAAGTGTATAAGAGGCTCTGAGACCAATGAGTTTCAGAATGCTGGCTTATAGGATATGATTCATATTCCTAGTATGGTGATTAAGACACTGTGATCTGGCTTCTGCCCACTTTTCTGCCTTATGTTTTAGCTTGCCCTTTATCTTTCTCCTATCTTCTAAGCTTATTAAGAACCACTTTGAGGGTCTATGTGCACTATTCAGTGTTGCCCTCCAAGGACTTTGCTTATGCTTTTTCCCTTTGCCTAGAGGTTTCTTTGTCACCCAGAAGGCACTTTAAAAAAAAAAAAAAAAAAAAAAAAGGCAAAGTCTCACTCTGTTGCCCAGGCTGGAGTGCAGTGGCACAATCTCGGCTCACTGCAACCTCTGCCTCCCGGGTTCAAGCGATTCTTATGCCTTAGCCTCCTGAGTAACCAGGATTACAGGCACCCACCACCACACCCGGCTCATTTTTGTATTTTTAGTAGAAATGGAGTTTTACCATGTTGGCCAGGTTGGTCTCAAATTCCTGACCTCAGATGATCCACCCGTCTTGACCTCCCAAAGTGCTGAGATTACAGGCGTGAACCACCGCGCCTGGCCCAGAAGGTACTTTCTTATCTCAGTCACCTTCTCTGGATCCTTTCCTAACCATCCCATTTTTGGGACCTCGATTGCATCTTGTATAAACTTTTTTTTATAACGCGGTACCACCAAACTCTCTAAGAGTAGGTGTATGTCCAGAACCTGGTGCAGTACTTATAAATTAATAGAGTCCCGTAAATCTTTATGAAATTATTTGATGAATTCGGTGGAAAAAGCTTGGTTATAAATGATCATATCATTCTCACTACTCAAAGATACATAGAACAGTATGGCTATGCTCAGTTACACAGTAATCATAAAAACTGTATTTTGCCGTGCACAGTAGCTCATGCCTGTAATCCCAGCACTTTGGGAGGCCGAGGTGGGTGGATCACGAGGTCAGGAGATCGAGACCATCCTGGCTAACACGGTAAAACCCCGTCTCTACTAAAAATACAAAAAATTAGCTTGGCGTGGTGGCGGGCGCTTGTAGTCCCAGCTACTCAGGAGGCTGAGGCAGGAGAATGGTGTGAACCCGGGGAGGTGGAGCTTGCAGTGAGCCGAGATCGCGCCACTGCACTCCAGCCTGGGCGACAGAGCGAGACTCTGTCTCAAAAAAAGAAAAAGAGAAAAAAAAAAAAAGCTATATTTTTTGTCTTAAGGTAAACAAATACATCTGGGTGAAACTGAATAAAATAGGATTGTGGGAGAATAAGTAAGCATCCTACTCCCTTCCTCCCACCCAGTTGTTTCTGGCCTGCTTCTGTCTCTATTTCTGCTTCTTTTGATTTTGTTTGAGCTTGGGGGTGAGTGGGTGGAGGGAGTCCTCCAAAAACACATCTGTACTCTAGAGGAGAAATTGATAGCATAGCTTTATGGAACTTATCTCAGGGTTATGCAATCCATAGGTCCCCTGATTTCAGCTCTCATCAGTGCAGGAATCCTTTTTCCATCATTCTTTGACAGTTCCTCATGCAACCTCTATATGAGTATCTCCAGAGACTAATAACTTACCACCCCCTAAACTGCCTGTGTCTTTACTTTGCACTACTAATTATTTGAAAGCCCATTCTCTCTTGATCCACAGTCACATCTTTTTTTCTGGAGTAATACTACAAAAAGGATTCTGCCTCTTTTTCACAATAACTTTTCAAGTATTTGAAGAGACTGTTAGTCATTTTTATGGATTTTCTCTTAGCTAAGTGCACTGTTTTTTTAAAGAGTTTTTTATGTGGCATGATCCATCCAACTCATTCCCATTCTGGAGTACTCTAGTTTTTAATGTGTGCCTGAAATGACACATAATAGCCCTGTGTGACTGAATACAAATTTCTTAACAACTGTTCCTTCCTGTGACTTGAAACAGTAATTACTGTGTTGTGGTTAGGAATATAAGCTTTGGTGTCAGACAGATGAGGGTGTGAATTCTGACTTTGTTCCTGACAACTCTATAATTAATACCTCTGAGTGTAAATTCCGTAGTATTACCATATAGGATTATTGTAAAATTTAGGTGAAGTAATGTACATTTAAACATGAACCATTGGCCGGGCACGGTGGCTCATGCCTGTAATCCCAGCACTTTGGGAGGGGAATCATGAGGTCAGGAGATCAAACTATCCTGGCTAACATGGTGAAACTCCATCTCTACTAAAAATACAAAAAATTAGCCAGGTGTGGTGGCAGGCGCCTGTAGTCCCAGCTACTCAGGAGGTTGAGGCAGAAGAATGGCGTGAACCCAGGAGGCGGAACTTGCAGTGAGCCGAGATCGTGCCACTGCACTCCAGCCTGGGCAACAGAGCAAGACTCTGTCTCAGATAAACAAACAAACAAACAAACAAACATGGAGCATTGTTCCTGGCTCACGGTAAAGGTTCAAAGTAGAAGCACTTGTTACACTGATAACTATATGCCTATTGGCACAGCTTAAAATTGCCAATTTTTTTTGCAGCTGCTTCACATTACTGTTAATATTATAATCATTATGCTAGTATATTTGTTGTTTATCAGCTTGTGCTACTACTCAGGCTTTTATGCCTTCTCCAATTAGCCATCCCCACATCTTGAAAGCCAGCTCTGTCCTTTTAAGGCTGAACTTATTCAGTGTATTTTCCAGAAGGTTTTTCTCCAATTCTTGGATCCAGAAGTATTTTGTTCTTACTTATGGCATTTGTTACAGTGGCATTTGTTCAATTTCCTACAAGATAGACATTGAAAATAGGAACAGTTCACTTGAAAAACAGTTCACTTGAGAAATTTAGAAAGAGATGAGGGATAATGTGAGATTAATGTCTTAATAAAGCTCAAGAAAAAGGAAAAGCATATATAGTTGGACTCCCCATTTTGTATCAGTGTATTTATTTCAAGTGACTGAGACGAGTAAAGAATGAAGCCTTGAAGTCAGCTTACCTATGATTTTTAACTATGATATTTTGTATTTTAAAAATAGATACTTGGTGCAGGCATTATTGGCAGACAGAAGTAAAAGGCTAGGGTGAACAGGCTATGGGCGTCTGGTAAAATAATTTTTTCCCAAAAATACTATGGCAGTTTCATTCCCAAAAGATGGATGCAGGTAAATCTGACTCTGGTCAGTACAATCAAGGCAAATTGGTGTTTTTCTAAACTGTGAATTGGGAGAGGATTCCACTTATAATTTGAATAACAGGTCTCATCTCTATACGTATGTTGGTATATTTAAAGAAAAACTTAGGCCCTGTATTAGACCTACTTCAGACCTTACAATCCGTATAGTAACCCATAAATAAAGAAAACCTTTGTATGTTGTGATTTTTTTTCCCTATTCAAGAATAATACCTAGAATATTATACAATTACTAATTTGGGGAATGATATCAATAATCATGTTGTTTTTGGCTTTGGTTGTGGTTTTTTATAACTTTTTAAATTTTGAGATAATTATATATTCACAGGAAGTTGCAAAGATAATACAGCATGTTTTGCTTTTTAACACCTAGAAGACAACCATCTTCTGTCCCTCTGTTTCACTTATTTACCATGTCTATTTCACAGGAATGTTGCAGGAAACAATTGCAAAATGCTTTTGCAATCCCAAAATAAAATGCATCAAAAAATTTTAAAAGGCATTTGCAAAAAAAAAAAAGATATTTCTATAATATTGTAATGCTGTATTTAAGTATAAGGCTCTACCTCTTTCTATAATAGAAATAGACAAAATCTCAGACAATCAGTATAATGTGGAACACGAGCTCTAGAGTCACATTGACCTGGAATGGTGTCCTGACATCAGTAAACAGCTGGTGATCACTTAAAGAGACTCAGTTTTCTTCTTTAATTGGGGATAATAATTCTGCCTCTTGGGTTTGCTTTAAGAATCATGACATGATGTATATAAAACACAGCACAGAGCATAACAGATGATATACATAAAACACTTAAAGCATAGTGAGAATTCAGTGTTAGCTATTACCAATACTGTTTTTTCATGTAGATGATTAGTGTATTTCTCAGATTGATAATAAAAGAAGGTTATAACTTGTAAGGATTTCACATTTTTAAATTAATGTAATAACTATAGAAAAGTATAGCCAAACTTGGCAAGTACATTTAGTAAAATATAACTCATATTCCTTTAACGTAGTAACCTTAGCAGCAACACAAAAAGAAAAGAATCGGTGGCTTTTGGATTGATGGGATATTTAACTACTTTGATGTTTTTATCTAATAGATCGTCTCAGGAGCATTAACTCCAGTATATTTTTAGTGATAACTTTATCACAGATGAAGTTGTGAAAGAAAATTTGATATTTATTTTGTAATTTTGTAATGTATTTTCAGAATGTTAAGAATTAACATATATTTAATGTGGAAGCATAATGTTTTGTAAAACATATATCTAACAAGGGCCCACAAAAAATTATTGTACATGAAGATACTCAATAAATATTTGTTAAATTGAGAATAAATGACTAATTTATAAACTGTTAAATGTTTTATAATTTCTGTTTTTAATATTATTAAAATGAACCTGTATTATAAGATCTTAATATTTTGTGAGTACATATTTTTGGTAGGTTTTTTTGAAGTGAAATAAACATAAATTAGCCATTTTAAAGGGAACAATTCACTGGCATTTGGAACATTCACAATATTGTACAAGCACCATCTCTATCTAGTTCCAAAACATTACTCCAAAGAAAACACCATAACCGTTAATCAGATGCTTTCCATTTCTCCCTCCCCCATTCCCTGGCAACCACCAATATATTAGTATATACTGTTTCATTTTTACCTATTCTGGATATTTCATATTAATCCAATTATATGTGACTTCTTAACATATTTTTTATGTTCATCTATATTGTATTACTAATATATATGAGTACTTCATTCCTTTTTATAGTTGAATAATATTCTATTGTTCTGTATATACTACCACAATTTATTTGTTCATTCATCTGTTGATGGACATTTGGATTGTTTCTACCTTTTGGCTATAGTGAGTTAGTGCTTTAAACATTTATAAGTATTTGAGTACCTGTTTTCAGTTCTCTGGGCGGGTATATACCTTGGAGTAGAATTGCTGAGGCATTTGGTAATTCTGTTTAACTTTTTTGAGAAACTGCCAAACTGTTTTTCATCTTGACTTCACCATGTTACATCCCCTCCAGCAATGTATGAGGGTTACAATTTGTCTACTTCCTCACTAACATTTGTTATTTTTCTATTCTTTTTTTTTTTTTTTTTAAGTTTTTGGTTTATCTGTTTTTAATTATAGCCATCCTAGTGTGTATGAAGTGGTACTTTGTTGTGGTTTTGATTTGCATGTCCCAGTGACTAATGATGTTGAACATCTGTTCATGTTTGTCATTTGTATATCTTCTTTGATTATTGATTAGAGTCTGTTCTTTTCTAAAGTCTGAATACAGTGCTATAAATTTCCCTCTCAGTCCTGCCTTAACTATGTCCCACAAATTTTGATTTGCTTATTTTCATTTTCATTCATGTGAATGTATTTTTAAAATTTCCCTTGACACTTCTATTTATTTGTCTTCTGTTTTTTTTTTTTCACTTCTGTTTTCTTTTTCGGCATTCCTGTGGGTTACTTATATTTTTTTAGAATTGCATTTTGATTTGAGTTTAATGTCTTTATATAGTTTTTTAATGCTTGTTTTGTGTATTTCATTATATAAATGTCACTTGTCAGTTCACTGCTATCATTTTACCAATTCAAGTGAAGTATAGAAACCTTACCTCCACTTGTCATTTTCTTCTCCCTCACTTACAGTGTAATTGTCTTAAATATTTGCTCTGCCTTCATTTAGAGCCACATCACAGAGTACCATAATAATTTTTCCTTTATCTGTCAAACTTGCTTTTGAAAACTCAAGAGGAAAGGGAAAGTTTATTGTATTTACACATATTTTTACTCTCCATTTTTTGTTTGTTCTTTTTGATGTTTTAAGATTTCTTCTTTTATCTTTTCCTAAGCCAATCTTTTAGGGTAGGTCTACTGGCAATAAATGCTAATTTTCTTTCATATGAGTTACTTTCCCTTTCATTCCTGAAAATTATTTTCTCTAGGTATATGATTATTTTATTTCAGCCCTTAAAAAACATTGTGCCACTTCCTATTGCCTCCATGGTTTGTGATAAGAAATCTGCTGTTAATCCAGTTTTTTCTTGTAGGCTTCATATAGGTGCATTCAAGATTTTTTTTTTTTTTGTCTTTTGTTTTCGGAAGTTTGATTATGATAGGTCTTGACATGGATATCTTTGGATTTACCTTATTTGGAGTTTGTTCAGCTTCTTGATCTAAATGTTTATGTCTCTTGCTAAGTGTGTAAAGTTGTCAGCCATAATTTCTTTGAGCACTTTTCAACCCTGCTTTCTTTCTCCTATCCTTTTAAGACTGTGACACCAATGTTAGATCTTTTGTTCTAGACCACAGTTTCTTGAGCTTTGTTTGTTTTTGTTTTTCCTTTTCTTGGTCTGTTTTCCCACCGCTATTAGGTTCAATAATTTCTTTTGTTTTTTCTTTCAGTTCACTAAAGTTTTCTTCATGTCTTCCATTCAGCTATTGAACCCATTCACTGAGCTTTTTATTTTAGTTCCTGTATTTCCATTTGGTTCTTTCTTTTTTTTGAGACAAAGTCTCGCTCTGTGTCCAGGCTCAAGTGCAATGCCGTGACCTCCGCTCACTGCAACCTCTGCTTCCCAGGTTCAAGTGATTCTCCTGCCTCAGCCTCCTGAGCAGCTGGGACTACAGGCATGCACCACCACGCCTGGCTAATTTTTGTATTTTTAGTAGAGACAGGATTTCACTATGTTGGCCAGGCTGGTCTTGAACTCCTGACCTCATGATCCACTGGCCTCGGCCTCCCAAAGTGCTGGGATTACAGGCGTGAGCCACTGCTCCTGGTCTGGTTCTTTTTTGTATCTTCATTTTCTCTGCTGAGATTGTATTTGCTGGAGCTTTCTATTTTTTTTGTTGTTGTTGTTTGGTTCAAGCATGTTCACAATTGCTCATTAAAGAATTTTTATCATGGCTGCTTTAAGTCTTTGATAAATTTTAACATTCCTATCATTTTGGTGTTGGTCATTTCTTGATTGTATTCATTGAGTTTGAGATACTGCTGGTTCTTGGTATGATGAATAGTATTTGATTGAAACCTGAGCATTTTTGTATTATAAGACTCTGGGTCTAATTTAAATCTTCTGTTTCCTTGCTTGGACTCCACTGATACTGCAGAGGTGCCTTGTTACCTGCTGCCTGAGATGAAAGTCCTGACCCTGTACTTGGCCTTCTCTGACATCACTCCATCAGGGATATTGGGCATCGTGAGGGTGGAAGTCTAGACTCCCTCCTTGTCCTGTAGAGTTGGTGGTGGGGCCGGTTTATCCTATGAAATTGGCTACTGTAGAGTGATTATTATCTAAGCTTTCTATCTTCCTTTCCTGGTCCTTTGGCTACAGAGAATAGGTTTTTAAAGGGATTCTTTTGTCTGTACCTGTTTCCAAGTTGCCAGCTTCTATAGCTCCAAGTCTGGAATATGTGAGGCATAAGTAAAACTTAGGGCAACTCAGCACTGTATTGTCCTCCGGTCCCAGGGGTTCTAGTAGTCTACTGTCTTCTCTTAGAGTCTTATATTTGTTTTATGTATTGTGTGCCAGGTTTTTAGGTGTACTTAGAAGGGGCAATAGTGAAACATAAGTCTACTCCATCTTCCCTTAAAGTGGAAGTCACTGTTAGCTCTTTTTTATAGGATGATTCATAACTTGTCAGTTTGAATGGTACCATATGCATCCCTTGTTGACTGTCTGGAAACCACACAAGAAAGCATTTGTCGGTGTTCAGAATCTCTGTCTCTGCCTTGCATATAGAAATTTATTTTGTTAGTCCCCCGTAGTGATTGTGCTCAGGGAGACTGATTCAAGCTAATAATACTCTTTTTGAGACAGGGGCTTGCTCTGTCATCCAGGCTGGAGCGCAGTGGCGTGAACATGGCTCACTGCAGCCTCAAACTACTGGGCTCAGGCAATCTACCCACTTCAGCTTCCCGAGTAGCTGGGACTACAGGCATGCACCACCACACTCAGCTAATTTTTAAAATTTTTTAGTAGAGACAAGGTGTTGCCGTGTTGCTCAGGCTGGTCTTGAACTCCTCAGCTCAAGTAATCTTCCTGCCTTGGCTTCCCAAAGTGCTGGGATTACAGACATGAGCTACCGCACCTGGCCAGGCTAACAATACTCTTAAGAAAATAATGTATACAGTCAGACAGTTTACTTAATTTGCAATGATTACAAAATATTACTTCCATGAGGATCAGATGGTGTTTGGCTGGGCAGTCAACTCACAGTAAGTGATGGTGAAGCAAGAATTAGTTAAATAGCCTCACAACAGCTTTCTTTTGTTTCATCTGTATTACTCCCGATTCCTCATTGTGTATTCATTTTATGGGGAATAAGTTACCTGTCAGAGCAGTATGGAGAAACTAGAATTGCCATGGAGTTGAGTGTCCATCCTCAGTTGGAAATAATAGTGCCATTGATGCCTGGCTTGCCTGCAATTTCCATGACTCTTAGATTGCACCCCGTGTGATCTGTAGGCTATACATTTTGTGGTGAGCCTGAGATAGCTGCATAGCAGATTCTCTATACATTTGGGTCTTGAACAATGTGGGAGCTAGGGCACCACTCCCCACCCCTGTGTCATCAAATCTGCATGTAACTTTTGTCTTCCCAACAACTTTTTAAAAAATTTTTATCTTAAGAATTTTTTCTTATACTTTAAGTCCTGGGATACATGTGCGGAACATGCAGGTTTGTTACATAGGTATGCACGTGCCATGGTGGTTTGCTGCACCCATCAACCCATCATCTACATTAGGTATTTCTCTTAATGCTATCCCTCCCCTAACCCCCATCCCCCAACAGGCCCCGGTGTGTGATGTTCCCCTCCCTCTGTCCATGTGTTCAACTCCCACTTATGAGTGAGAACATGCGGCGTTTGGTTTTCTGTTCTTATGTTAGTTTGCTGAGAATGATGGTTTCCAGCTTTATCCATGTCCCTGCAAAGGACATGGACTCATCCTTTTTTGTGGCTGCATAGTATTCCATGGTGTATATGTGTCACATTTTCTTTATCCAGTCTATCATTGATGGGGATTTGGGTTGGTTCCACATCTTTGCTATTGTAAACAGTGCCACGATAAACATACGTGTTCATGTATCTTTATAGTAGAATGATTTATAATCCTTTGGGTATATACCCAGTAATGGGATTGCTGGGTCAAATGTATTTCTGGTTCTAGATCCTTGAGGAATCGCCACACTGTCTTCCACAATGGTTGAAGTAATTTACACTCCCACCAACAGTGTAAAAGTGCTCCTATTTCTCCACATCCTCTCTAGCATGTATTGTTTCCTGACTTTTTCATGATTGCCATTCTAAATGGCATAAGATGGTATGTCATTGTGGTTTTGATTTGCATTTCTCTAATGACCAGTGATGATGAGCTTTTTTTCATATGTTTGTTGGCTACATAAATGTCTTCTTTTGAGAAGTGTCTGTTCATATCCTTCACCCACTTTTTGATGGGGTTGTTTTTTTTCCTGTAAATTTGTTTAAGTTCTTTGTAGATTGTGGATATTAGTCCTTTGTCAGATGGGTAGATTGCAAAACTTTTCTCCCATTCTGTAGGTTGCCTTTTCACGTTGGTGATAGTTTCTTTTGCTGTGCAGAAGCTCTTTAGTTTAATTAGATCCCATTTGTCAATTTTGGCTTCTGTTGCCATTGCTTTTGGTGTTTTAGTCATGAAGTCTTTGCCCATGCCTATGTCCTGAATGGTGTTGCCTAGGTTTTCTTCTAGGGTTTTTATGGTTTTACGTCTTACGTTTAAGTCTTTAATCCATCTTGAGTTAGTTTTTGTATAAAGTGTAAGGAAGGGGTCCAGTTTCAGTTCTCTGCATATAGCTAGCCAGTTTTCCCAACACCACTTATTAAATAGGGAATCCTTTCCCCATTACTTGTTTTTGTCAGGTTTGTCAAAGATCAGATGATTGTAGATGTGTGGTATTATTTCTGAGGCCTCTGTTCTGTTCCATTGGTCTGTATATCTGTTTTGATACCAGTACCATGCCGTTTTGGTACTGTAGCCTTGTAGTATAGTTCGAAATCAGTAGCATGATGCCTCCAGCTTTGTTCTTTTTGCTTAGGATTGTCTTGTCTATGCAGGCTCTTTTTTTGTTCCATGTGAAATTTAACGTAGTTTTTTCCGATTCTGTGAAGAAAGTCAGTGGTAGCTTGATGGGGATAGCATTGAATCTATAAATTACTTTGGGCAGTATAGCCATTTTCATGATATTGATTCTTGCTATCCATGAGCATGGAATGTTTTTCCATTTATTTGTGTCCTCTCTTATTTCCTTGAGCAAGGTTTATAGTTCTCCTTGAAGAGGTCCTTCACATCCCTTGTAAGTTGTATTCCTAGGTATTTTATTCTCTTTGTAGCAGTTGTGAATGGGAGTTTACTCATGATTTGGCTCTCTATTATTGGTGCATAGGAATGCTTGTGATTTTTGTACATTGATTTTGTATCCTGAGAGTTTGCTGAAGTTGCTTATCAGCTTAAGGAGATTTTGGGCTGTGACGGTGGGATTTTCTAAATATACAATCATGTCATCTGCAAAGAGAGACAAATTGACTTCCTGTTTTCCTATTTGAATACCCTTTATTTATTTCTCTTGCCTGATTGTCCTGGCCAGAACTTCCAATACTGTGTTGAATAGGAGTGGTGAGAGAGGGCATCCTTGTCTTGTGCCGGTTTTCAAAGGACTTCCCAACACCTTTAAACTTAACTATCAATGGCTTACTGTTGGTCAGAAGCCTTACTGATAACATAAACAGTTGATGTTTATGTTATTGGTATATTGGCATATTACATGCTGTATTCTTGTAATGCTATATACTATTTTCTTTTTCTTTTTCTTTTTTTTTTTTTTTTGGAGACGGGGTTTCGCTCTGTAACCCAGGCTGGAGTGCAGTGGCATGATCTCCGCTCACTGCAAGCTCTGCCTCCTGGGTTCACGCCATTCTCCTGCCTCAGTCTCCTGAGTAGCTGGGACGACAGGTGTCTGCCACCATGCCTGGCTAATTTTTTTTTTTTTTTTGTATTTTTAATAGAGACAGGGTTTTACCATATTCGCCAGGATGGTCTCAATATCCTGACCTCGTGATCTGCCCACCTCAGCCTCCCAAAGTGCTGGGATTAAGGCGTGAGCCACCGCGCCCATCGCTATATACTGTATTCTTACAATAAAGTAAACTAGAGAAAAGAAAATGTTATTTAACATACAGGAAATATAAAATATGTATTTTTTTAATTAAAAAAAATTTTTAAGAGATGGGGGTCTAGCTGTGTTGCCCAGGCTTATCTCAAACTCCTGGGCTCAAGTAATCCTTCTACCTCAATTTCTGAGTAGCAGTAGCTGGGACTACTGGTGCATTCCACCATGCCAGGCTCTGAGAAAATATGTTTTCTATTTGTTAAGTGGAAATAGATTATCATAAACATCTTCATCTTTGTCATCTTCACATTGAGCAGGCTGAGGAGGAAGAGGTGGTCCTAGTGTTGCTGTCTCATGGGTGCCAGAGGCAGAAGAGATAAAGGAGGTAGGAGGCAAGAGAAGCAGGCACACTCAGTGTAAATTTTATTGAAAAAAAAAAATCCACGTATTGGACCTGTGCAGTTCTAAATCCATGTTGTTCAAGGGTGAACTGCAATTTATTACTCAAACATGAAGAAAACATTCCGTCAAAATGTATCCTAAGTATTTTGATTATGCTGCCTACATTCTAAGTGCACTACAAATGTGACGTAACTAATAAACTTTCTTCAGCGATTTAAGAAAGCCTCAGAAGAGGCTGTACTAACCAGATGCATAGCATCTTTGCTAAAAAAAAAAAAATTATAACTGTCTAATACTGACTTAGTAAATAAAGAAAATGACCATATTGAAAACACCCTTACTGATTTTAAGTACTGTCACAGGAGAAGAAAGATAGTAATTTATCATCAATAATAGTTACTGCTATTCAACTGAGATATGGTTTAATATTACTAACAAAATTGTTCTTAATTTTCCATACAATTTTTACCTTTTTATGTAGTGTTAGGCCTAACATTCTATTAATAATTGTTCTATATATTTAAGCAAAATAAAAACATTTGAGAAATAGAAAATGCATATAAATACTATTCGAATGAGGAAAGTAGTGATTCCAATATTTCTACCTTTTCATAATTTAAGACATTTCTAAAATTGTGTGAAATATAGTTTATATAATTTAATAGACATAATGAACCAAGAATAATAATTACTTTTTGAAAACATGTTTGTTTCATGACCCTGCCAGAGGTGTAGCAAAGGTGATGAGGTAATTATAAAACAGTTTTGCAGTTTGTCTCATGTTTTTTTACAGATAAAATGAATACCTGCTTATGAAATAACACAAAACAATCTTTTTTTCCAAGTATTTGATTTGAAGAAAAAACTAGTATGAGTAAATTCAGCATTGTTGATTGTAAGTGAATCTTTTTTTTTCTTTAGCGCAAACTCCTACTTGTGTGAGTAGGTGAATCTTTTAAAGGTAATTTCACATATATCTGTGTTGCTGGAAGAAACCTCTCACATTTCTGTCAGCACTTGAATGCCAACAGTCCTGTTGTATTTCCCTTAGTAGAAAAGGGGAGGGTGTTTGGACATAACATTACCATAATAGTTTTGAACTGTTTGAACTTCTAAACAGCTGCGGCAGTTGTTTAGAACATACGGTTCCTTTAAAATTGTTGAATATAATAATGTTCAGGCCAGGTACAGTGGATCACACGTATAATCCCAACACTTTGGGAGGCTGAGGAGGGATGATCACTTGAGAGTGGGAGTTCAAGACCAGCCTGGGCAACATGGTGAAACCCCATCTCTACAAGAAATACAAAAATTAGCCAAATGTGATCATGTGCACCTGCAGTCCCAGCTACTTGGGAGGCTGATGTGGGAGAATAACCTAAGCCTGGGGAGGTCGAGGCTGCAGTGAGCCGTGGTCACACCACTGCACTCCAGCCTGGGCAACAGAGTGAGACCCTGTCTCTAATAATAATAACAACAATAATGTTCATAGATTCTCAGTAAAAATTAGTTGAATTTAATCTAAGACAACTTCCAAATCTTGTATGGATGCTTATAGTATGTTACTTTGATTTGTAGGTTTATTTATAAAGCACTGTTGATTTGAAAAATACTATGGTATGTGCTTCCTTAAAGTTTTCTTATTCTTAGTTTCTTTTATGGATTATCTTTTTCTATTTGCCTTTTAAATATTGGTATTATCTAAGATTCTATCCTAGGGTCTCTGTCTGTGCTACATACTATATATTGTCTAGGCAGCTGTCTGTCTGCTATTTGAACCTTTATTCTCAACTGTACACCTGTATGCCCAATGATCTTATATCTCCTGGATGACCCAGGCTGTCCAACAATGTATTCAATATTAAGCTCATTATCTTTTTCTCTCCCCATTTTCAGTTCACACCTCCCCCCAGAATAAAAGAGTATGTATATTTGCATATAAATACATAACACATATATATATCTATCTCTCATATATGTACTTCTTTTTTGGAAAGCCCACTGCTAGTAAGCAGCAGGCCTGGAATTTTTAATTCAGGTTTTTTGAATGCAAATCCTCAGCTCAGAGTGTACTCTATGTAACATGGTGTCCATGTCTTTTCAACCAAAATCAAAGATGCATGCTCTGACAATATTTGAAGTCTGCACTTGTTGCTGTAATTATACCACATTGCTTTTCATCTTACTTTATTAAGTTGTCAGCATCATAGGGGACACTAATAACCACACATGCAATGTAAAACTGCAATTATGATAAATATAATGAGACATGTAGTATAAGATAGGTGCATGTATATTTTTTAAAAGATGGCCAGGCGTGGTGGCTCATGCCTGTAATCCCAGCACTTTGGGAGGCTGAGGTGGGTGGATCACGAGATCAGGAGTTCGAGACCAGCCTGGCCAAGATGGTGAAACTGTGTCTCTACTAAAAATACAAAAATTAGCTGTGTATGGTGGCGGGTACCTGTAATTCCAGCTACTCAGTAGGCTGAGGCAGAGAATTGCTTGAACCCAGGAGGCAGAGGTTGCAGTGAGCCGAGGTCACACCACAGCACTCCAGCCTGGGTGACAAAGCGAGACTCCATCTCCGAAGAAAAAAAAGCTGGAGGGAAACAGATGATTTGTTCTAGTCAGAGCTATCAGATGCTTCCCTGGGTAGCGACTGAGTTGAAATGTAAAGGTTGGGTGGGGAAATGGAAGACTGTTCAAGATAGGTAAGATAGCTTGCACAAAGACTTGGGGGTTAAGAGAGTACATGCTGTATGTGTAACTACTCCTGTGCAGAGTATTTGCAGTCTTGCTAGAGATTTCATGCTCCTCATTTCCTTCTTTCCTCTCCTTTTCTTGCATCCTTATTCATATATATGTATATGAAAAAATATATATATTTGAATATATATTAGAATATATAGATATTTGAATATACAGAGATATATATATATTTGAAACTGAAGTTTGCATTAAATAGAGAATACTAGGAAGCAAAATGTAATTGCTTTGGAAACCACATAGTAGATAGGTGATTTTAGAGGAACCATGAAATTTAAGGGAAAAGCATAGCCATGTGATAAACATAGTTTCTAATGCAACACCGAAAAGAAAAAGGATTTGTGGTAGTATTGTTTCTACTCTTGTTAAGTCATATAAGCATTTATAATCACTGCACCGCTACATTTTTATAAACCAGAGAATAACTAAGTTGGGTAATAAATTTCAAAACCTTTTCTTAACTTATAAGTAATTCTAAGTTCATTTTTTTACTGTGAAGTTTAGTATTCCATGCAATCTTTGTGTGAGAATTAATTTAGGCTGTAGGAATTCTATTAGAATATAAAGTGACTTTTGAACTACACTAAAGTATTCTGTGGTCTGTGCTATTCTACACTTGTTGACTCTTTATTCCTTTGTTCTTGATATGCATATGTATTATCCTTCATAAGGAATTCTGCAGCTTTGGTCCTCAAAACATTTCTTCAACAGCTCTTACCCAGTTCTTGAATAGGAAGATTATGTTCCAGGCTGTACAGCTGTTTTAGAATCAACTAGATCCTCTTAGAAACCCAAGCAATTTACCCATGTTTTCCACATGCCTTGGTTCTTTGCTTTGGTTTTTTGTTTTCTTTTTTGTATCTTTTCTAATCATGGTTCAAAGTTCAGTGCTCATAACTTCCTTATAGTGTCCTTAAAAACTTAGTTTGTATCTGTTTTTCTTTGCAGAAAGGGCTATTGCAAGACATGAAGTCCGAGAAATTGAGCAGCGACATACAATGGATGGCCCTCGGCAAGATGCCACTTTAGATGAGGAAGAGGATATGGTGATCATTTATAACAGAGTTCCCAAAACTGCAAGCACTTCATTTACCAATATCGCCTATGACCTGTGTGCAAAGAATAAATACCATGTTCTTCATATCAACACTACCAAAAATAATCCAGTGATGTCATTGCAAGATCAGGTAATTACCACTTAAGGAATGCCCAAATGTTTTCTAAAACTTCCTCACTCAAATTTTCTAGCTCAAGGGGATAAAGTATTTTAAAGGGATGTGAGTTCTGATCTCAATGGATCATAAGCCTTTTAGGGGAGAGGGCCAGCTAACTTTTGTATAATTTTACTCGACAGTATTTGACACATTTCCTTGCATATAGTATGTACTCAAATATTTGTGAAGTAAATGATTAATGAATAGCTTGAATTTTTGAGGAGAAAATTGATGTTCCTCAGCGTAGTATCCTTTTAAAAATATAATTTTGGCATGATACCCTGCAATAAAAATTATTGTCTCAACTTATGACAGAGAAATATTTGATGGATACTTGTACTCAATTTTGTCACCAGTCCCTCTTTACTGGATATAGATAGAGATACAGAGAGAGTTTATATATATAGCTTATAAATGTATATATAGTTTATGTATATTTATGTATACATAAAAGCTATAAAATCCTCAAGAACAGGGATTGTGGCTTCTTCAACATCTTACCTTTTAAATTCTCAAGAAGTTTTAGATAGACAAATGAATAGATAATTTTGTGAAATGGCTTTAAGAAAAGTAGAGGAAATTATCTTATGAAATAAAATTTGCTCATCTCTTTAATAGTAGTAGCATACATTTCTCCCACACTTGGAGTTTTGATTGCAATTATAAAGTTCTCTCTATAAATATGGAAGGGCATGGGAATTCCACCCCATGAGAAGGAAAGATAATGTTTGAAAATACTACTTAGGATCAAATGCCAAATTGGAGTAAGCTTATTAGAAAGGTGTTCGTGATGGTCCTGTAGTTATAACGATATTTATGTGTTTGAACTTGTTACAGAATTGACTGTTATCTCACTATTTAGCATAACTATAATCCTTACACTTAAACAAGAGAATTACATTGACACATGAGACTAAGGTTGGCTTTCTTGCTAGAGAGCTGTTTATAAAGGCTAGTGGTATATGGTATGTCATCTGCCCATGTAATTTTTGGCTCTTTGCAGGATCCTGGAGTACTGTTTTTCATAGAATCAAAATTCCACATCTGTCGGCCAAACCAAATAACTCTTCTATAAATGGGAAGAAACATGAGCTGTTTTTAGCTATGTGTGTCATAAAAACTATTCATTATGTAATATTGTGTATCTCAAGGGCAAGTATCCTAAATATTCTGTTTTTATACAGTGTGTAGTGGGTTTTAAATCTTTTGGCATTATCGCTTTTCAAAATATGCTTTGGTTTAAAAGGAATATATATTCATGCTTAGATAATAATTTCAGATTTATTCAGTAGTACGTTTTAGAAAAATAATGTTAATTTGTTTGTTCAGCATTACAAAGTTTCCTGGTAACTACAAGATGTCTGGCAATGACATCAACCATTATTTTCATGAAATGTAAATCTGGAGGAGCTCACCACATATGACATTTATAGGCATCATGTAGTATATTTTCCCAGTTGCATTTGGATGAGATAAAACTTCTGTTTTTCTTTTAGTAACTTGTTAGTTATATATAGGATAAAAAGCAGGAGAGAAACATAAATGCTATCTTAAAAGCAATTGGATTACAGAATGACCAACACTTAAAAAATGTTTGTATGGGGCAGAGTAAAAGAATAGTCTTAATCATTAGCTGACATACTTCAAAATACCAGCTGGTAGTTCAAAACCTGATCTTAATTAAGGATGGCTTACTTAACAAATGTTCTTTATATACCCTATCTCCAGTTTTGTGATCTCTTGTTCTATGTAGACACAGTTCTTCAAACAAGTCATATTTACTGCTTCCCTTTCTTTCATGTGACATGTTTTCGTGTTTACTTCACTTTTAATCTAGTAAGCTTCATCTAAATGTAAACTCTCAAAATTGCACTGTATGTTTTGAAATAATTTTTAAATTATTTCATGTTATATCAGAACCCCATCTGATATAACATTTTTATTTTAATATCATGTTTTGTTGTCTGTGTGTACTGTTCTCAGCTACCTTTTTTTTTTAATTTTTTATTTTTATTTTTGGAGGCAGAGTTTTGCTCTTGTTGCCCAGGCTGGAGTGCAGTGGTGCGATCTCAGCTCACTGCAAACTCCGCCTCCCACGTTCAAGCTATTCTCCTTCCTCAGCCTCCTGAGTAGCTGTGATTACAGGCATGCGCCAGCACACCCAGCTAATTTTTGCATTTTTAGTAGAGACTGAGTCTCACCATGTTAGTCAGGCTGGTCACAAACTCCTGACCTCAGATGATCCGCCCACCTCGGCCTCCCAAAGTGCTGGGATTACAGACGCCTGGCCTGTCAGCTGCTTAAATAAGAATTAAATGAACTATTTTGCTCTTCTTTCTTCTCTAAGAAATAGTTTCTAATCAAGTACAACTTAAAAGATGAGATATTTCTTAAATCTGTTATCTCAAGCTTCCATGTAAAGCTCAGTTTACTCATAAAAATATTTTGAGATATGTTACCTGATCATCCTCTTTATTCCCTCACCTTACAATCTTAGTTCAGTCTGCTTGATATCTACCTTTAGCCTCAGCTTTCCTACACATTTTTTGTACATATTGTATTAGGTATTGTTCTAAACTGTTTATCTGCTTAATTACTTCTCTCAAAAATTTTAGAGGCAAAGCCCAAATATTTTTAGTCTGGTATAAAACCACTCAGTGTATAATAGTTATATGTATTCTGCTATCCTTAGAAATAGTTGTCAACTCTCCTTTTGAGTTTTTCATTTATTTATTGTGTATGTAATATACACAAAGGTTGTACTACATTTTTTGGGTAAATACCAAAGAAATAGAAAGCATGGCCACATCCTTGAAGGTACTTATTTAAAATTTACTTGAGAACATAAAACATAAACACAGGGGCTATGAAAACAGTTAAAATAAAACATCACTTTGTGGTGATCTCACTGAAATATTTAACCAAAATGTTCCCTACCAAAATGGTTGATTTGGACCTAATCCTGAAAAACAAATTAATGTTGTAGGATATTCTACAGAACAACTGAATTCTAAAGTGTCAATATCATAACAACCAAAAAAGTTGGAGGGAGGCTTCTGTAGACTAGAGAGACATAGAAACCAAATGTAATGTATGGTCTGATCAGATCCTTGATCAAAAATGATAACATCTTTGTTCATAGACAAAGTTCATAGACATAGTACATGCTGAGGTAATTAGGGGTTAAATATGAATGGCAACTATTTGCTTTCAAATAGGTCAGAAAAAATTGAGTATGTATGGGCATACATAGAGAAAAAAGATAAACAAAAGTGACAAAATGTTAATAATTAGTGAATCTGGGTGAAGAGTACAGGGATGTTCACTGTACTATTTTTTCATCTTTTCTGTAGTTTAGAAATTTTTTGAATAAAAAGTTGAAAAGTTAAAAGAAGGATATTAAAAGATAAACATTTGAGAATATAAGGTATGAGAAACTAAGCAATTAGAATAAGGCGTGGACTCAGTCATTAAAGATATTTTTGAGATGGGCTTTACTTAGTTAATAGATAGGAATTGGCAACGGATGGGTAATCAATCAACTCTTCTAGTTGAAAAATGGAGTTTGCTTTGCTGTCATGTAAATATCTTTACATTAGAGAACATCATGTCTTTAAAGTAGCCATACCAAATACGTGATTAGCAACATCTTTTATGATTTTTCAAAAAAATTCTTTTTTGCTTTCATATGTTTAGGTCTACGATTATATTTAACTCCTTTTGTTAAAACATTGGAAATATCTAGAATTTGTATTCTCTGAAGAACAACGTAAATTTTTTTCTTTTAATTCACTCTCAAGCCACCTTTAGGTTATCTGCATTAGAGCCCACGGTTCACCAGGAGTTGCAGATACTTTTCAGAGCAGCACTTTATATGAATTTTCTCCACCTATAATATGTATGCTAATCACTGGTTAAAATGCAGATTCAGATTCAGAAGGATCAAAATGGAGCCCAGTTTTCAATTTCTAAACAACTCCCACTTGATGCCAAAATTAATGCTGCTGGTCTTTAAACTGCGGTTTGAGTAACAAAGATCCGGATGATGATTCTCAGTAGGGATATGGGAAGATGAATATTTTAGTCTTCCCAGGATGGTAGGGTACTTATCTTTAACTTATTATTCCTACCTCCCCTACAAAATCCACATTTCTTACTTAGACCCAGAGGCCCTTTTTAATCTAGCCCTTGTGTGCACCAACTTCTTACCCACTAGCCACACTGGCCTTGTGTTTCATTGAATGCGCCAAGCCTTTCCCATTTTAAGGACTCTGCACTTATCCTTTCCTCTTAGAATGCACTTCTCCTGACTTCTTCAAGAGTTGGCTTCATGTTATCCATTTAAGGTTTAATGACATCCTCTTAGAAAAACCATGCCTTTCCATCCTACATATTAATTACCTCTTCTAAGTTACTGTGTACCATATCACTCTTGTTGTGTCTTCTCTGGTACTAGTCAGCTTACTAACTTATCTTACATATTGGTTTGTTTACTGCTGGTTTTTTCCTCTATTACAAGATCTTTAAGGACAGGAACTTTGTCTGTCTTGTTCACCACTATATCCCTTATGTTTAGCATAGTGCCTGAGACATAGTAGAAACTACATTTTTTGTTAAATAAATGCTGAATGAATGAACAAATGGACCAACATAGATTTTGATAGCGGTAGATGATAATAATTACTGGCAGAGTGAGCCCCTCTGATTGACAGCAGTATGATCTATTCTTATCTCTCAGCTGGATTGGGAACCAGCCCCCTGCCATATACTCCTAAAACAGGTTGAGCAGCACAGCTCTGAACTTTGGTGAAGATATGTTCAATTACTGCAAACTTTTCTATATTTTTATCCAACCACTACTTTGTTTTCCTGTTAGTGTAGAAAACTTTCTGCCTGGCTTAGTCTCATAAAAGTACCCACAGCCATACAAGAAATGTTTAAGTAAATGCATCAGTGGGAGTTCAGTATATAGTAATTACTCAAGTTAATAGTAGCATTCATTCAACAGATAGTAATTACAGAGTTGGAATTTGGCCAGAATGTTCAGGATGGCATCCCTGCTCTTTTAGATGGTGAAAACAAATGCTTTTGTGATCACAGATAATCATAATATTGAGGTTGATCTGTTAAGAATATAGGTCAAGACACTACTGTTAGTGAGATGGGTGCTTCTTAGCTTTTTCCTGTAACATCAGTTCAGGTCTGATTCAACTAACAAAAAACCCCAACACCATTACCTATATTGTTTGTGTTTTTCCTTAAGGTCTCTTCTTATTTCTTGCTAGCCCGACTTAAGTCATCAGCTCCAACAAAAATCACAGTTTACTCTCTGCTTCAGGCTAGCTGCTTTTCATGTACTATATCTGACTACTGCATCTGAAACATTCTTCTTGGTAGCATGTTTCAATCAGAGTATGAAAATTTTCTATGACTTAAGTTACTATAGTGGCCTTATTTCTTCTCCCACGCCAGAGTTTTCAGTGTCTTCAGTCTCCTTAACTTTAATTGATACTATTAAGTTTTGCTCCTTTTTTGCCTATCACTTTACCTTTCATTTGTGCCAAGTATAGTCAGTAAGAATCCATAAAATGAACAGTAGAAGTTTGCTTACCTAATCTCAGTGTCCTCTTCTTACTCCTCTGTATTTTCGAACCTTACCTCAAGGTCTTCGGCAGCATGCCCAAGAGAAATACCAGAAGAAAACAAACTGAAAGACAAAGCAAGTGGTACAGGGAGGTGAGAAGGCAGATCATGACAGAGCAGAACTGGGACTAGACTGATGAGAGAGAAAAGATGAACGTGAAAGAGTAGAGACCAGGAAAGTTATGGAGAACTAAGGATAAATGTTAAACGTGTAAAAGGAGAAGTGGCCGAATTAATACTTTAAAAATAAAACTATTGAAAGTACTGTTTTTCAAAGGGAGTTACTTATATTATTTCCTTGGAGAACAGTTTTGAAGAGGAGATAAAGATAATATGGAATTTCAGCAGTATGTAAATGATACTTTTTTTTTTTTTTTTTTTTTTTTTGGGACACGGTCTTGCTCTGTCGCCCAGGCTAGACCAGGCTGGAGTGCAGTGGTGCGATCTTGGCCCACTGCAACCTCCACCTCCCGGGTCCAAGTGATTCTCCTGTCTCAGCCTCCCGTGTAGCTAAAATTACAGGCATGAGCCACCACGTCTGGCTAACTTTTTGTATTTTAGTAGAGACGGGGTTTTACCATGTTGCCTTGGCTGGTCTCAAACCCCTGAGCTCAGGAAATCTGCCTGCCTCAGCTTTCCAAACTGCTAGGATTATAGGCATGAGCCACCACACCTGGCCAACATTTTCAAATGCTCAGACTGTTTTCTAGATTAGTGTGAATCATGTTAGCCGTATTGACATCATTTATTTGCTTCACACTTTTTTCTTCATAAAGAGAAGGTAAACCTCAGTTCAGCATCTTTTGATTTACTGCAAATTTTAAATCAGCCACAGCTATGTTAATGAAACTTTAACATATTGCCTTAGTTAAATGCTGATGAGATGAAAGAAAAATACATATGCCAGATATATTACATATGTAGCCTTTAGTATGCTTTTAGTTTGAGCTTAGAAAGAGATTCTGTGTGTTTCGAGGACTTTAACAATAGTAGAGGCCAGGTGCAATGGCTTAGGCCTGTGAGCACTTTGGGATTCTGGGAGGCTGAGGTGGGAGGATCGCTTGAGCCCAGGAGTTCAAGAACAGCCCTGCTAACTACTCTACCAAAAAAAGAAAAAAAAGAAGTTAAATCTTGGCTGGGCGTGGTAGTGCATTCCTGCAGTGCTAGCTACTGGGAGACTTGAGGTGGGAGGACCACTTGAGCCTAGGAGTTAGAGGTTACAGTGAGTTATGATCATGCCACTATACTCTCCGGCATGGGTGACAGAATGAGATTCTGTCTCAAGAAAGAAAAAAAAGAGAGAAAAAACAATGCAGTCTAGAAAATTTTAAAGCAATAATAATCACCTGAATTTACCTCAGATAGCGTGAATTTAGGAAGTAAAATTCAAAATCCTACATAGATATTTAGACGTAGTCTCTTGGTTTCAACCAGGAGTACTCAGCAACCCCATTGGCTACCCAAGATAATAAAAAGACAAGGGAGCAAATGTCAAGGGTTATTGTTAAAATGGTTGTCCAGTAAAGAGAGTAGTGATCAGGGTGAATTGGAAGTTGATATGATAATAAAGTTAATGAATGAATTCACAAGGAAATAAACAATTGTGAGAGTTATATCAACAGAGCTTTGAGATGCTAGAGAGGTGGAGTAGTTTTGAATGACTGGATCTGAGGGATTGCCTTAGTAGTGGATAAAAGTTGAGATTTTCAGTGTCCAAGTTGGTTAAAGCAGAATCATGATATGGGGGAGGAAGACAGAGCAATATGACCAAATAGTGGCCTTCAGCAATTGTCCCCCAGCAGGAACATCAAATTGAAAAACTGTCCACACAAAAAAGCACCCCCATAAGAACCAAAAATCAGGTGAGCAATCATAGTACCTAGTTTTAACATATTAAGGAAAGAAGCACTGAAGAGGATAGGAAACACAGTCTTGTATCTCCTACACCACCCCTCCCCCATTCCTCCTGGTACCTGCCACGTGGTGCAGAAAGAGAATCTGCACCGGGAGAGCACAGTGATTGTGGGACTTTGCATTTGCATATGGTGCTGCCCTGTCACAACAGAAGGTAACATGGGGCAGAGCTCAGCTGGTGCCCACAGAAGGAACATTTAGACGGCTCTAGCCAGAGGTTAATCTTCCATCTCAGCAGTTAGTATCTCAGTTCCAGCAAGCCCGGCCACCATGGGCTGAAGTGCTCGGGGGTCCTAAATATTGATAAAGGAGTCAATTCAGCAAGAGAATGTAAAATGTTTAAACATATGTCTATCCAACACTGGAGCATCCAGCAAATATTACTAGAGCTAAAGAGAGAGATAGACCCCATTACAATAATAGCTGGAGACTTAAAGACCCCTCTTTCAGCACTGGACAGAACACCCAGACAGAAAAATCACAAAGAAACACCATGCTTAATCTGCAACATACACCAAATGGACCTACTAGATATTTACAGAACATTTCATGCCATGACTGCAGAATACACATTCTTCTCAACACATGGATCATTCTCAAAGATAGATCACGTGTTAGGTCACAAAACAAGTCTTAAAGAGTTCCAAAAAAAAATTGAAATAATATCAAATATCTTCTCTGATCACAGTGGAATAAAACTAGAAACCAATAGCAAGACACATGGAAATTAAACAACATGCTCTTGAGTGACGAATGGGTCAATAAAGAAATTAAGAAGGAAATTTAACAATTTCTTAAAAGAAATGAAAATGGAAATACAACCTTCCAAAATGTATGGGATACAGCAAAATCTGTGCTAACAGGAAAGTTTATAGCAATCAGTGCCTATATCAGAAAAACAGAAAAACGTCAAATAAACAACCTAGTGATGCATCTTAAAGAGCTAGAAGAGCAAGAGCAAACCAAATCCAAAATGAATAGAAGAAATAATGATGATCCGAAGAGAAATAAATGAAATTGAAACAAAAAAATACAAAAAGATCAGTAATCCCAGCACTTTGGGAGGCCGAGGCAGGCAGATCACGAGGTCAAGAGATCGAGACCATCCTGGCCAACATGGTGAAACCCTGTCTCCACTAAAAATACAAAAATTATCTGGGTGCTGTAGTCCCAGCTACTCGGGAGGCTGAGGCAGGAGAATTGCTTGAACCCGGGAGGCGGAGGTTGCAGTGAGCTGAGATCGCGTCACTGCATTCCAGCCTGGCGACAGAGCAAGACTCCGTCTCAAAAAAAAAAAAAAGGTTTTTTGAAGAGATAAACAAAATCAAGAAACTTTTAGCCCAAGATAAAAAGGGAGACCTTACAACTAATACCACACAAATTCAAAGGATCATTAGAGGCTACTATGAGCAACTATATGCCAGTAAATTGGAAAACCTAGAAGAAATGAGAAGCCTTGTGGTAGTGTAGACATTACCCAGCTTCCTGGGCTTTTTTCACTTTGTGTTGAAGGACACACATTGGATGAGATATCACTCATCCTCAGGAGAGGGTTTAGTTTAATATTGACCATTCTTAGGAAGCTTCATTGGAGGAAAAAGAATATTTGAATTTGTACCTGACTCTTATTTCTGCCTAAGTCTTTCACCACAGTATATTCCAAGCTTGTACTATGATCTTCCCTGCTATTTAGTTTATATAACACTATTTTTTCAGACCTCAATGTAGCGTCTTTCATTTCCCTCCTACATCACCATGTCCACATTAAATCTCAGCTTCTGGAAAACAGAGGTGAGTTGCTAAATATGTCTTAAGCTCCCTTTAGCCACCATCTTCAATTCCTTATTCTCTTTGCCATCTTTTTTCCTCTCATTTTTAGTTGAAATACTAGAACTGATTTTCATAGAACCAAAGGTTTATAGGAAATAATGTACCATTAAGTGGCAGCTATAAAGACTCTTCATATTCAGCATATATAAAGTATATTAAAGATGTAGGCTCTGGATTATTTAATTTTATATTTTGTTTCTGTTTCATTTGCAATTTGGTATTTTCATTCTGTTTGGTGCCTTAGTTGAAGAATTGGAAAGAACATGAAAATCTCAAATCACATTTATTTGGCTCTTTCAGTTTCAGTGGGGGAAAAAATTGAAAATATCTGCTAAAATGACATGGTATACTTTCTAATGCAACCTAATTTTTATCTGCAGCTCATTTTTGAGATTCTAATTTAAGGATGTATGTGTGTATGGAGCGGCCAAGTAAGGCATATATACCATTTCCATTCTAAAAGCTTCATAATTTCTCTTAGTATGTGAGTTATTAATGCTTCCCCTAAAAGATAAATTCTTCCAGAACTCATTTTTCTCTAGTTTACATTCTCTGACATATAGCTATATCTGCACTGTTTCCCCTCCCTCACCTACCAATAGGCCTTTAATAGGAGGCAGCTATCGTCATTCATTGATATTATTGAGTGTAGTATGAAGTATTCCAGAATATCTCCATGTGACTATCCCTATTCTATGATGTAAGTGAAAGATTGATAAATTGCCAGAATTATGCAATTGACAGTTCTGTGTTTGAGAGGCAGAAGTCATAGCTTGCCGATGCTTTTGGTGCGGTATAGGTTGGTGGACCTCACTGCCCCAATTTTCTGCACTCTATCTACGTTCTAGAAGAGATTCTTAACCACTTGCTGTTTATCATGCAGAGATTTGCTTATCAAAAATGCATACCATTTTCCATTGAGAAATTGTGTATCACTGCTTTGCAGCTAGTGATACTTAGGTTTATCAAATTCTATATTAACCAGTTATTAGACATTTTAAAACATACTTAGAGAATTTTTCATATTAATGTTTGTATACTTTAATTCCAGTAAGTTAAATATTTAGAAATTTTAAATATTTTGACCTGTATTACATCTCTTAATTTTATTAATCTTTTTATCAACAAGCTTGTGATGTCTGCTGTTAACTCTTAAATATCTTCTGATAACCATCAGCTTTTTAAAAATCATTTTGGTTTAAAGATTACTTTTTATTTGTTGAGTCATTAATAAAAATAAACTTTTATGAACAGCAAGCATCTGAGAAGAAAACGTTTGATATGCTAGAATGTCCCTGTATTGCCTGCTTTAGCGTGTGTGTTGGTGGGATGTAGATGCAAATACCCCCACAATGACCTTCCTCCAACCCTATGTAAATGTATTTACAGCATTGTAAAGGATTTCATTGTGCGAGTTTGTTTTCAGAATCATCTTTCACTCTTTTCTGAGTGTAATGATAGTAGCTGTCTCTATGATGAATTTTAGTAGTTGCTGATTACACTATACTTTCCTTAGTCCTGACCTGTGTTTCAAGCTCTGTAAGAATGGTTTTAGGTTTTTAAATTCCTTACTTGGAAATATTTTGCTATCATCAAATTTCATATTCTTTAAATTGTACATAATGAGTGTGTTCTCCCTTTTTAGGTGCGCTTTGTAAAGAATATAACTTCCTGGAAAGAGATGAAACCAGGATTTTATCATGGACACGTTTCTTACTTGGATTTTGCAAAGTAAGTTACACTAAAATGACACACTAAAGAATGCTTTGTACTTTAGTAACGTAAAAAGGAATAAATTCATTAAATTGTTAGGATTTTCTAATAAAAGAATGTACTGACTTGCCTTTGCCAGTTTTAGATCTGTAATTTAAATATATCTTCTTAGTGTTTTACTGCCCTCTAGTGTTCATAAATTGGCAATCCTTATATTAATTATATATTAAGTATTACTCTTTAAAGTTTATTATTGTATGTGCCTTGTACAACCAGAATGACACTACTTCAGGAGAGCTCAAGTTATAACCTAGAGGCCAGATTATAACTTACCACATCATTGACTGAGAAAGTAAAAAAGCTCTTACAAAGTTACTGGTGCTCCAGTGTGTCTGCTTCTCAGCCAAGACATAGTGAAGTATACACTTTCCCTTGGGCTACCTTATTTTAGCTTTTAAATTATGATGTGTTATGAGGCTTTTTTTAAAAAAAATTAATGATTTTCTCTTTCTCTCTCCCCCACAACCGCCCGCTTTCCTCTCTTTCCCTCCCTGTCACTCACTCTCTCACTAACTTCTGGACTCAGGTGATCCTTCTGTCTCAGTCTCCCAAAGTGCTGGGATTATAGGCATGAGCCACTGTGCCCGGCCTCTGTCATATTAATAGTTCTCTCAAGAAAGATTCAGAAAACTATACGCCTACTCACAGTATTCAAGCACTATGTGGCTTTCTGTAGAGTCTGTGCCATATTATTAATCAGAAAATTAATTAAACGTAATGTTCCAAACATAAGAGTCTTATGGATACATTTGAACTTTTTTGGTAGCACACATAGTACCATTATAGTAAACCTCAAATCCAAATGCTTTCCCTAAGATTCTTCATTAACTTCAAAAACACTAAAAAAAATTTTTTTATTATTTAAGCTTAGACATGTTCATTCAGTTTTTAAATTAGCTATTATGATTTCAGAGTAACACACCTTGATGTATTAGTCAACTTTAAAAGGCATTTTTTATAAAATTTAAAATAAAAGTGATATCCCACTCTCAGTTTTACTTCTTAATTTTGAAAAGAAAAAGTAGAATAAAATATTACTGATTAAAACTGATAATCTTAACTTTTTGGGAAATCATGTAATTAAAAAAGAATCACCCAAATATTACATACATAAAATGATATATTCCTATTTCTAGTTCCTCTCATAGTACTCAAGATCTTTCAATAAAATTGTAGCTTTAAAGTTAGATGTATGTTTTTCTATAAATAATTCATACTGCAATATTGAAAATATTTTATAGCCAGCTTTAAAATAAACTAATTATTTTTTTCTTTGCATAGGCATTGAACCAATTTCATAAGCTTCGTTCATGTGCATATTTTCCCTCAGGGCTGCGTTATCCTTGAATTAAATGTTTGTTACCCTTTCACCTAAATGATTTATTTTTTCCACACACAGCTTGGTTTCTAATAGTCTAGGTTTTCATTATTAAAATTATATATTGAATGCTTTTGCTTTTGGCAAAGTCTTGTACTTAGAACAAAACTCTGATATATGCCGAGGTTCTTGTAGTTGAAAAAATAAAGCTTTTTGAAGAGATTAATCTCATTTATTAAATGCTGACATGAATTTTTAAGGGTTGGAATACTTTCGTAGTGAGTCTTAAGTTATTTGAAGGGAAAAGTATTGTGAAAATTTTTCATAGATTTTTCCAAGATTTTAAACAAATACCTAAACAAAATCAGCCTAGGTGAAATGTATTTTGATGTATCTGTGTAGTCAAGAACTGTTGTAGATGTAACTAGTATCCTCAAATATCTTTTAGCTTAATAGCCATATGCTCCATAAATGGGGAAGGAGAGGAAAGAAACATCGCCTTACCAATTTTTAAATTACAGTCGTCCCTGGGGTATGTCCAGGGGATTGGTTCTTGGACTGCCTGAGTGTATAAAAATCACATACGCAAGTCCCTTCGTTGGCCCTGTGAAACCCACAAATTTGAAAGTCAGCCCTTCTTGTACACAGGTTTCACATCTCTCAAATACTGTATCTGTGTCTGGTTGAAAAAAATCTATGTATGCATGGACCTGCACAGTTCAGACTCGTATTGTTCAAGGGTCAGTTGTGCTTTATTCTTCAAAACAATATTCTTGACTGGCATAGTACTTTGTGGAGTCCACTAAAATACTTGCTTTCAAGAGAAAGTGGTGAATTTGGCAAAATACTTATTAAACACATAGTTTTTTAAAACTTACCTTAGCAGAGACATTAAAACAAGTGTAAGCCCCAAGAAACCTAGGAAATAAGATAGAGAAATAAAAAATGAAAGCTCCTTTCTAGTTTAGCCTGACCAAAATACACATTATATTCGCAAGCTTGTCTATTCAAGCCATGTTTTGATTACATATATTTGTTTTTTACTGAACTTTAGAATAACAAAAATATCTTTTTTACATTTTTGCATTCCTATCCCATCTTGCTCCTTTTTGTCTGAATCTTATTCTTTGATTTTTTAGAAGTATATTTCCTAGTTCTTCCTTTCTATTTTTTCCCTTTAATGTTAGGTTATGTTTTGTTTTCTTTTTAGTTGGGGGATGATACAATTTTAAGATAATGTAGATATAAATTATTATAAATTTGAAAAATTTCCAGTTTAAAAAGTATGTAGGTTGAACATTTTCAAAATGTCATAGTATGCAGGAAATATAAAGTTGAATAAGTTGCAGTTCTTGAACTTAATGAGTTCACTGAAATCTTTTTTTCTGTAACTATCAGTTCATTATGTTTTATTATAAACAGTAAAAATATTACGTATTCCTCCCCTTTTAAATGTATACTATTCATTTTTTAATAGCATCTATTATCCCATTTTGATTTTCTTCAAACTTTAGAAAATTAAAATGTTAGAAGTCTCTTTCAAAAACACTTCTTCGGTAATAAACATTTTCATTTATAATGAATAATAGCTAGAAGAACACTTTTAATGCTGTACTTTCTGTCAGACTCTGCTAAGATTTTTTATGATCTAACTACCTCAGTGTCACATGTCAGCATCTGTCTTGAGAGGTATTTGAAAATTATTTTTGATATAACAGTTTTATTCAGGCATATATCAGGTATGTACCTTTGTGGTTGTCCCCAGAAATGAGAATGAGTTTTCACTGCTGTAATTTTGGTTTCTTCATATTGCCTCTAGTATTATTTTCAGAACAAATGAAGTGAATCAGTAAAGAAGCAGCTATGTCGCAACAAGAAACAACTAAATGCTTCATTAGGTCTGAAATTCTAAACAGTAATCAAGTGACATTTTAGGCCTAAATAGAATTAGTTAATATATAGAATCATGTGAGATTGTCCTTTCTACCTAATACTTCTCTGCTAAACCAGATGACGTTTGCCCCATTTTCTACAACTTTTAACAAATATGTCACAACATTGTAGATACTATAGAAAATTATTTTAATCATTCCAGACAATATGTGGGATTGCATTTTTATTAACCTTGTACTACTAGCTCTTTCTACAGCATTGATCCTGTAGACTGCTAAGAGCGAACTCTGAAGTCTGTCTCTGAAATCAGACAGATCTGCCATTAAATCCACTTAGACTCCTTGCTAACTGTGTGATCTCAGCCACATTGTTTCAGATCTTTGATCTTCAGTGTCCTGTTTTTAATTTGAGAATAATTAAAATAATTAATTCATGGGGTGGTGGTGAGGATTAAATGTGATAATGTAGATGAAGCACTTAGTTCTGTGCCTCAGAGCAGTATTATGATTCCTACTATGATTCTTTTTAAAATTCTGTCTTCTTACAGTTAGCATATTGTCTTAACTGGTATTTTCTTCTTCTTGTCTGAATCTCTGCTGGTCCTTATTTCCAACTCTTAGTTAGGCATTGTATAAGACTCTTTCTTGGCCTCCATTATTCTCTTTTGGAAGGTTTACACATTTTAATCTGTCATGACAACCAAACAAGAAACTTTCAAGTAATCTTGGACAACTTTTTTTTATCACCACCTATATCTTATCAGTCATCAAGTCTTTTGAGTGTCTTCTTTCATTTAACATGATGCTTTTGATGACATTCATCTAATTTGATGCACAGTATCAGTACTATTTTGCTAAATAGTACTTCATGTATGAGTATACTTCGATTTTTTTTTTAATTCTTGAAAGTCAGTTTCTTATTTATTATTTATTTATTTATTTTATTATACTTTAAGTTCTAGGGTACATGTGCACAATGTGCAGATTTGTTACATACGTATACATGTGCCCTCTTGGTGTGCCGCACCCATTAACTCGTCATTTACATTAGGTATATCTCCTAATGCTATCCTTCCCCCCTACCCCCTCCCCACAATAGGACCCAGTGTGTGATGTTCCCCTTCCTGTGTCCAAGTGAATCTCATTGTTCAATTCCCACCTATGAGTGAGAACATGCAGTATTTGGTTTTCTGTTCTTGCGATAGTTTGCTGAGAATGATGGTTTCCAGCTGCATCCATGTGCCTACAAAGGACACAAACTCGTCCTTTTTTATGGCTGCATAGTATTCCATGGTGTATATGTGCCACATTTTCTTGATCCAGTCTGTCACTGATGGACATTTGGGTTGATTCCAAGTCTTTGCTATTGTGAATAGTGCCACAATAAACATACATGTGCATGTGTCTTTATAGCAGCATGACTTATAATCCTTTGGGTATATCCCCAGTAATGGAATGGCTGGATCAAATGGTATTTCTAGTTCTAGATCCTTGAGGAATCGCCACACTGTTTTCCACAATGGTTGAACTAGTTTGCAGTCCCACCAACAGTGTAAAAGTGTTCCTATTTCTCCACATCCTCTCCAGCACCTGTTGTTTCCTGATTTTTTAATGATTGCCATTCTAACTGGTGTGAGATGGTATCTCATTGTGGTTTTGATTTGCATTTCTCTGATGGCGAGTGATGATGAGCATTTTTTCATGTGTCTGTTGGCTGTATGAATGTCGTCTTTTGAGAAGTGTCTATTCATATCCTTTGCCCACTTTTTGATGGGGTTGTTTGTTTTTTTTCTTGTAAACTTGATTGAGTTCTTTATAGGTTCTGCATATTAGCCCTTTGTCAGATGAGTAGATTGCAAAAATTTTCTCCCATTCTGTAGGTTGCCTGTTCACTCTGATGGTAGTTTCTTTTGCTTTGCAGAACCTCTTTAGTTTAATTAGATCCCATTTGTCAATTTTGGCTTTTGTTGCCATTGCTTTTTGTGTTTTAGACATGAAGTCCTTGCCCATGCCTATGTCCTGAATGGTATTGCCTAGGTTTTCTTCTAGGGTTTTTAATGGTTTTAGGTCTAACATTTAAGTCTCTAATCCATCTTGAATTAATTTTCGTATAAGCAGTAAGGAAAGGATCCAGTTTCAGCTTTCTACTTATGGCTAGCCAATTTTCCCAGCACCATTTATTAAATAGGGAATCCTTTCCCCATTTCTTGTTTTTGTCAGGTTTGTCAAAGATCAGATGGCTGTAGATGTGTGGTATTATTTCTGAGGGCTCTGTTCTGTTTCATTGGTCTATATCTCTGTTTTGGTACCAGTCCCATGCTGTTTTGGTTACTGTAGCCTTGTAGTATAGTTTGAAGTCAGGTAGCGTGATACCTTCAGCTTTGTTCTTTTGGCTTAGGATTGTCTTGGCAATGCGGGGTCTTTTTTGGTTCCATATGAACTTTAAAGCAGTTTTTTCCAATTCTGTGAAGAAAGTCATTGGTAGCTTAATGGGGATGGCATTGAATCTATAAATTACCTTGGGCAGTATGGCCATTTTCACAATATTGATTCTTCCTATCCCTGAGCATGGTATGTTCCTCCATTTGTTTGTGTCCTCTTTTATTTCACTGAGCAGTGGTTTGTAGTTCTCCTTGAAGAGGTCCTTTACATCCCTTGTAAGTTGGATTCCTAGGTATTTTATTCCCTTTGAAGCTATTGTGAATGGGAGTTCATTCATGATTTGTCTCTCTGTCTGTTACTGGTGCATAGGAATGCTTGTGATTTTTGCACATCGATTTTGTATCCTGAGACTTTGCTGAAGTTGCTTATCAGCTTAAGGAGATTTTGGGCTGAGACGATGGGGTTTTCTAAATATACAATCATGTCATCTGAAAACAGGGACAATTTGACTTCTTCTTTTCCTAACTGAATACCCTTTATTTCTTTCTCTTGCCTGATTGCCATAGCCAGAACTTCCAACACTATGTTGAATAGGAGTGGTGAGAGAGGGCATCCCTGTCTTGTGCCAGTTTTCAAAGGGAATGCTTCCAGTTTTGCCCATTCAGTATGATATTGGCTGTGGGTTTGTCATAAATAGCTCTTACTATTTTGAGATACGTTCCATCAATACCGAATTTATTGATAGTTTTTAGCATGAAGGGCTGTTGAATTTTGTCAAAGACCTTTTCTGCATCTATTGAGATAATCATGTGGTTTTTATCTTTGGTTCTGTTTATATGCTGGATTACGTTTATTGATTTGCATATGTTGAACCAGCCTTGCATCCCAGGGATGAAGCCCACTTGATCATGGTGGATAAGCTTTTTGATGTGTTGCTGGATTTGGTTTGCCAGTATTTTATTGAGGATTTTTGCATCGATGTTCATTAGGGATATTGGTCTAAAATTCTCTTTTTTGTTGTATCTCTGTCAGGCTTTGGTATCAGGTTGATGTTGGCCTCGTAAAATGAGTTAGGGAGGATTCCCTCTTTTTCTATTGATTGGAATAGTTTCAGAAGGAATGGTACCAACTCCTCCTTGTACCTCTGGTAGAATTCGGCTGTGAATCTGTCTGGTCCTGGACTTTTTTTGGTCGTTAGGCTATTAAGTATTGCCTCAATTTCAGAGCCTGCTATTGGTCTATTCAGGGATTCAGCTTCTTCCTGGTTTAGTCTTGGGAAAGTGTAAATGTCCAGGAAATTATCCATTTCTTCTAGGTTTTCTAGTTTATTTGCGTAGAGGTGTTTATAGTGTTCTCTGATGGTAGTTTGTATTTCTGTGGGGTTGGTGGTGATATCCCCTTTATCATTTTTTATTGCGTCTATTTGATTCTTCTCTCTTTTCTTCTTTATTAGTCTTGCTAGCGGCCTATCAATTTTGTTGATCTTTTCAAAAAAACAGCTCCTGGATTCATTGATTTTTTTGGAGGGTTTTTTATGTCTCTATCTCCTTCCGTTCTGCTCTGATCTTAGTTATTTCTTGCCTTCTGCTAGCATTTAAATGTGTTTGCTCTTGCTTCTCTAGTTCTTTTAATTGTGATGTTAGGGTGTCAATTTTAGATCTTTCCTGCTTTCTCTTGTGGGCACTTAGTGCTATAAATTTCCCTCTACACACTGCTTTAAATGTGTCCCAGGGATTCTGGTATGTTGGTATCTGTGTTCTCATTTGTTTCAAAGAACATCTTTATTTCTTCCTTCATTTCGTTATGTACCCAGTAGTCATTCAGGAGCAGGTTGTTTAGTTTCCATGTAGTTGAGCGATTTTGATTGAGTTTCTTAGTCCTGAGTTCTAGTTTGATTGCACTGTGGTCTAAGAGACAGTTAATTATGATTTCTGTTCTTGTACATTTGCTGAGGAGTGCTTTACTTCCAACTATGTGGTCAATTTTGGAATAAGTGCAATGTGGTGCTGAGAAGAATGTATATTCTGTTGATTGAGGGTGGAGAGTTCTGTAGATGTCTATTAGGTCTGCTTTGTGCAGAGTTGAGTTGAATTCCTGGATATCCTTGTTAACTTTCTGTCTCGTTAATCTGTCTAATGTTGACAGTGGGGTGTTAAAGTTTCCTATTATTATTGTATGGGAGTCTAAGTCTCTTTGTAAGCCTCTAAGGACTTGCTTTATGAATCTGGGTGCTCCTGTATTGGATTCCTGTATATTTAGGATAGTTAGCTCTTCCTGTTGAATTGATCCCTTTACCATTATGTAATGGCCTTCTTTGTCTCTTTTGATCTTTGATGGTTTAAAGTCTGTTTTATCAGAGACTGGGATTGCAACCCCTGCTTTTTTTTGTTTTCCATTTGCTTGGTAGGTCTTCCTCCATCCCTTTATTTTGAGCCTATGTGTGCCTCTGCATGTGAGATGGGTCTCCTGAATACAGCAAACTGATGGGTCTTGACTCTTTATCCAGTTTGCCAGTCTGTGTCTTTTAATTGGAGCATTTAGTCCATTTACATTTAAGGTTAATATTGTTTATGTGTGAACTTGTTCCTGTCATTATGATATTAGCTGGTTATTTTGCCCGCTAGTTGATGCAGTTTCTTCCTAGCATCAATGGACTTTACATTTTGACATGTTTTTGCGATGGCTGGTACCAGTTGTTCCTTTTCATGTTTAGTGCTTCCTTCAGGATCTCTTGTAGGGCAGGCCTGGTGGTGACAAAATCTCTAAGCATTTGCTTGTCTGTAAAGGATTTTATTTCTCCTTCACTTATGAAACTTAGTTTGGCTGGATATGAAATTCTGGGTTGAAAATTCTTTTCTTTAAGTGTGTTGAATATTGGCCCCCACTCTCTTCTGGCTTGTAGAGTTTCTGCCGAGAGATCTGCTGTTAGTCTGATGGGCTTCCCTTTGTGTGTAACTCGACCTTTCTCTCTGGCTGCCCTTAACATTTTTTCCTTCATTTCACCTTTGGTGAATCTGACAATTATGTGTCTTGGAGTTGCTCTTCTCGAGGAGTGTCTTTGTGGTGTTCTCTGTATTTCCTGAAGTTGAATGTTGGCCTGCCTTACTAGGTTGGGGAAGTTCTCCTGGATAATATCCTGCAGAGTGTTTTCCAACTTGGTTCCATTTTCCCCGTCATTTTCAGGCACACCAATCAGATGTAGATTTGGTCTTTTCACATAATCCCATATTTCTTGGAGGCTTTGTTCATTTCTTTTTACTCTTTTTTCTCTACACTTCTCTTCTCACTTTATTTCATTCATTTGATCTTCAGTTGCTGATACTCTTTCTTCCAGTTGATCAAGTCGGTTACTGAAGCTTGTACATTTGTCACGTAGTTCTCATGTTAAGGTTTTCATCTCTGTCAGTTCTTTTAAGGTCTTCTCTGCATTGATTATTCTAGTTATCCATTCATCCATTCTTTTTTCAAGGTTTTTAGTTTCTTTGTGCTGGTTATGTAGTTCCTCCTTTAGCTCTGAGAAGTTTGATCTACTGAACCCTTCTCTCAAGTCGTCAAAGTCATTCTCCATCCAGCTTTGTTCCGTTGCTGGCGATGAGCTGCGTTCCTTTGGAGGGGGAGATGCGCTCTGATTTTTTGAATTTCCAGCTTTTCTGCACTGCTTTTTCCCCATCTTTGTGGTTTTATCTGCCTTTGGTCTTTGATGATGGTGACGTACTGATGGGGTTTTGGTGTGGGTGTCCTTTCTGTTTGTTAGTTTTCCTCCTAACAGTCAGGACCCTCAGCTGTAGGTCTGTTGGAGTTTGTTTGAGGTCCACTCCAGACCCTGTATCAGCAGCGGAGGCTGCAGGAGATAGAATATTGCTGAACAGCAAGTGTTGCTGTCTGATTCTTGCTCTGGAAGCTTCGTCTCAGGGGTGTACCCTGCCGTGTGAGGTGTGAGGTGTTGGTCTGCACCTAGTGGGGGATGTCTCCCAGTTATGCTACTCAGGGGTCAGGGACCCACTTGAGCAGGCAGTCTGTCCGTTCTTAGATCTCACCCTCCATGCTGGGAGATCCACTGCTCTCTTCAAAGCTGTGAGACAGGGGCATTTACCTCTGTTGAGGTTTCTGCTGCTTTTTGTTTAGCTATGCCCTGTCCCCAGAGCGGCTCTTGTTTTCTAACTGGCTGAGCTGAGTGGTCCAGTTGCTATTTTTAATCATGCCCATTATCTGTTACAATCCCTTGTTTCCAGCCCTTTGTGTCTATATAACTGTTCCCTAAGTTACATGTGATAGTTCATATCTGTTTTCAAAATGAGTTCACAGATTATGTCTCATTAAAATCATACTTCCTAATAAATGCCACCCAAAGCCATTCCACACATAGTCATTTTCCTGTACAGCAAAAAGAGTTTTGTAAAATGCCATATTCCCTTTTACTGCTGCCTGGTAATTGCTGTCTGCTCTACATGTCAGGGACTAGGTGAAAGGAGGAAGCATTAGTAGGAGATGTTCTTCTGTGAGGAGATTATTCCCAAAGGAATGGCTCGGGATGGAGCAATGGCTAATAATGGAGAGGATAGAGAGGATTCCCAGGAATCTCAGTCTTAAGAATGGAATCACTAACCCATTGCCCTGTAATCTCTCCTTGTAGTTTCCTATTAAAAACCTCTCAGCTCTGTGAGCTAAGGGAGCAGCAATGCATTGCTGTTGCCTCCTTACTTTCTTACTACTCAGTGTACTGTCTCACAGAAAGGCACTTTTGTTAGTGGCTGATTCACAACAGTCTCCTCAACCTAATTCTATTAATATTCAGCACCTGTGTGTTGGGCACAGTGCTGAGCACTAGTGATAAAGCCATGAACAAGAGAGAAATAGTCCCCACCCTGGTGGAACTTCTACTCTAATACCAAATGTGACAGTGCTATGTGTTTGCAACAGTACTGTTTTCTTCTTTTAAAAAAATTGTGAAAGAAATTTTTACTGCACTATTGGTACTATGCCTACCCTCAAGTGGCTTATAATGCTGTTTGGGAGAAAGACTTACAGGAGAAACACTAGTAGGATAAGCTAAGAGTTAAGTTGCTTGATAGCTCTTAGGTGCAGGAGGTGTCAAATGAAAGCAAATAGAACTGTATGCTAGAGTCATCAGGAAGAGAGGTCACAAGATTTTGTTATAGCCCCTCTGTTAATTCCAAAACAGCAGCCAATGACCTTTTAATATGAGTCGTGTCATGGTGCTTCTCTGCTTAAATCTTTCAGTGACCTCCCTCCTGACTCTGTATAAAGTAATGCTTGTAACAGTATGGAAGACCCACACAATCTGCACTCACCCCACCTCACCCCCACCTCTCTTATCTTCTGTGGTATTCCGTTTTTGATTCTACAGGCAGCTTGATCTCCTTGCTGTTCCTCAAAACACCTGGAACTTAGCTGCCTCAAGGGCCTCTTACTTGGAAATCCCATCTTTCCAGAACACTTTCTCCCAGATGTTTGCATGGTACCTTCCTCATTACATAAGACTAGTGATGTCTTCCCGAAAAACACTATTTTGAATTGTATTCTCCCTCACCTCCTTAGCACTCTTTATTCCCTTTCACTGAATTATTTTTCTCCTTTGCACTTTTTATCATCTGTAATATATGCTTATTTATTTGTTTATTGCCTGTCTGTGCCAAGTAGAATGTCAGCTCTAGAAGGACAAGAAATTTAGTCTTTTTGTTCATTGTTGTATTCCTGGTACCTAGAATAGTATTATATCTGGCAATATTAGGTGCATACAGAAAGTATTTTTGAATGAATTAATGTAGAAAAAGAAAAGAAAAATGAGAGTGACACTCAAGGAAGACAGAATAAGCAAAGATATTTAAAGAGAAATAGAATAAGTATTGATACGGGAGGAGATAAAAAAGGCCAACCTAACTATAACAGATAAATGGTTTCTTGTTTGAGGAGAGTTAAAGAAAGTTAGGTCAATAAGGTGGTACCTAAGACATAAGGTAAAAGAATCCTAAGACAACCAGCAAAGGAGTTTGGGTTTCGTATCAATACATCAGTAGAGTTATTTCAGATTCGTAAGAAGAGTGATTTAACAAATAATGTTTAGGAACATCCTTTGAGAATTGATATGGAAGATAGATTGAAAGGGAGAGAAACTGGATGTTAGAAAACTGTATTACTGCAGTAATCTAAGCAAGAGGCTGAGTAAAAGGGAAGTGGTAAAGAGAAAGAATGATGAAGACAGGTCACATCTGTGAGAAAGCTTACAAAACAATCAAAACGACTTTGAAATTTTATGAAATGAACTATTATGGAAAAGTAAGAATCAACATAGTAGCTGTAAAATTTTAAGACTGGGGACAAGGGAGTATAATAAAACAGGGAGCCAGTTGTACAGTTCTAGGGTCTGCAAGGGTTGCTAAAGTAAAAGTCTTCAGTGTTCCATCAACTCTGTCATTCCCTAAGAAAATAATGCTGAAAACCTAGTGTCTTTCACTTCTATCTTGTCTTTAAAATCAGCAACAGAAGGTAGATTGATAATGGTCAACTTGTGTTCACTGATGCTGTATCTCGTTTGATGGTGTTCAGAAAACACTATCAAATCTGGCTAGTTTGATGAGCCAGAAGTGAGAAATCATTGCTACATAGTTAATGCAGATTTGAATTTTTCTGTAGCACCAGATGATCTATTCAGGAATGTAATAAAACAATTTTTAAAATAAGTTCATTTTTTAAAATTATAAATATTAGATTCTTTCCTAGTAATATGTGGGTACTAATTTGAGAAGGGATTTTCTACTTGGGCTTAAAGTATAATGAAGACATAGAAGTAAAATGTTTTATATAATTCTTGCTGGTAAAGTTTAAAATTATTTTTCATTCATTTTTATCTCCTTTCCTTTATCTTCAGACGTAACTTTTAAATTCATATTTCTTGTTTACTATATTCTGACATGAATAATCATGAAATAGTTCCCAAGAGCCACACATACAAATTATTTAAATTAATTCATGTTCTTTTTTCCTTATAGGACCAGTACTTCAGACTTAAACATATAATTTCAGGGCACTCCTAAACAGATTGAAAATGTTGATTTCACGTTTGAAATTTTGTTTTATTTCAGATTTGGTGTGAAGAAGAAACCAATTTACATTAATGTCATAAGGGATCCTATTGAGAGGCTAGTTTCTTATTATTACTTTCTGAGATTTGGAGATGATTATAGACCAGGGTTACGGAGACGAAAACAAGGAGACAAAAAGGTAATATTTTAGTTTTAAGATTTTTATAAAGATAATTGTTTATGAAATGCAGTGAGCAGTGTGCTTTTAAAATTTGATGTTAATTATAAATGTATTACTTGCTTATTGTGGAAATTTTGAAGAGAACCCAAAATATGAAGAAGCAAAATGAAGTTACATAGCTGATATATTGTAATATACATTTTTTTGTGATTTTTTAAAATATTTCTTTTCCAGGGCAGAATCATGTTTTCTTTATGGTTCTGTTAACAATTTTCTGTGTGATTATTGTAATTATTCACTAATATGATATATTTTTGTATATTTTTTGATTCTCTTAGTATTGATGGCTGTTTATATTTGTGATCCTCAGCTTAAGGACAGTATTTTGCTAAGCAGCTGTTTTTTTCTGGCAAGAAGAGAATAATGGCTCAACAAAGTTCATAACAGGCTCAGATTTTGGTTGTTTTCCATTTCATTGCATTTTCTAGAGTATTACCAGAGTTATATTTCTAAGACATCAAACTGATTTGTCACTTCTCTGGTGGAAAACCTTTACTGGGACCTCACTGCTCACAGATTAAGACATAGGAGACACAACTAGACACGATCTCAGAACAAGCTCTCCTGTCTGATTTTCCTTTAGGTGCTCAGTGCTTTGGCCACATGAAATGTCACCATCCTCTGAACTTATTGCTTAAGTTATTAATGCTTCATACTTTTTTACACATGTGTTATTCCCTATATTGAGAATGCCTTTCGTTTACTCTGGAAAACTCTTTATCCACCTTTAAGATGTAGCTCAAACATGACCACTTCCATAAAGTCTTTTCTGATGCCTCTAGGCAGTTAGTCATATCTCTTTCGGGGCTCCCAGAGCACTTCATTCAAATCTCTTTCTTTTAAGCATTTATTTTGTGATATTTGGATTACCAGTTTACATACTGTCTTCTCCAAAATGTGGTGAATTTCCTGAAGCATATATTTAATTCATCTTTGTTTCCTCAGAATTTAACATCATACCTAGGTTACCTGTAAGTGCTTAACAAATGGTTGAGTGTGTGAATTCTGCACATTTTAAACCTAAACTGTTACACAGTAGCGATGCCAGATATTTGGTATGTTATGATAATTAACACCCAACAGTATTTTTTCTAAATTAGTTGTATCCTCTGTGTCACGTGATGGGACAGTGGTTTTTTGTTTTGTTTTCCTTTTTAATGATTTCTAGAAATTGCTGTTTCTTTAGTCTCAAAGTTTTAGGCAGAAGGTACTGATCCAGAGATAACTAACCAAATCTGTTTTCTTAAATAATGCTATCTCTTAGCATTATTTAATCTTCTAGAAATATTTATTATGGAGATTCTGAAAAGTTTTATAAAATCTATTAGTATAACTCTTACAACTTACTACTTTATAATTTATTGATATTTATTTCTAAATTCACTTGTGCACTTTCTTTTTATTTTTTGTATTAGCCCTATGTACACTAACTCTTGACTCAGTAAATTAGTATCTGTCTCCCTCCTTTGACCAAAGTAATATTAGCGTTAGTGTTGGAAAGGAAAAGATTGCAGTCATGTAGGCCCCTATATCCATCATTTGTCATTGTCAGCCCTGGATAGCATGGTTCTGTGGTTCCTAACCTGTGTAGTTTGGGTGATTGGGTAATAATAACTAATAATTATTAACAGTAATTATTAACAGTAGCAGTATTAACTAATAATAGCTCACATTTACTGTATACTATACCAAGCAGTGTTTTAAGTTATTTCATATGTATTTTTTCAGGTAGCTTGCACAACAATTCTATAGGGTGGTTGCTGTTATTGTCCTCATTTTACAGAAAAGGAAACTGGGGGGCACAGAAAAGCTAAGTATTTTGCACGGTGTCATTCAACTAGTAAATGGTAGAGCTGGAATTTAAAACCAAGCACTCTAATTGCAGAGTCCATAGTCTTAACCTCTCTTATATCCTTTGAAAAGGAGAGAAGAAATGCAACATGTCACTGACATTTTTCTGTGAAACATGTTCCAAAGTTGCATATTCAGTATTCATGAAAAAATCCAGGCAGACATTTTAACATCGTCTCCCTTTCATGTTTGAAAGTTTTAGGTAGATAGGCCATCCTGGAGCTTTACCTGTTCTTCACCCTGATTATAATAAGGCCTGGGGTTTGTTTTGTTTTGTTTTTTGTTTTTTTAATGTCATTATAAAATAAACATTAATATGCCTGTTTATTTAGATGTAGTGTTGATAACATCAGCAAAATACTATTGCATTGTCTTCTTATGAGGACAGGGCTATCTGTAAATAATTGAATTTATAATAATAATAAATTACTTTGTTTTATGATAGAATGTACCTTTTCAGTCTTGAAACATATTGGTGATTAGACATTTTTAGTAATTTGGCTTGTTTCTCGTGATACACATGTTGGTTAACCTGATGCTGATATCCTAATGAGTTAAGTGGTGTTTGTTGCAAATAACTCCTTAATATCTTTAGCAGGAGTTTTCGTTAAACTTATCTGTAAAGTTGGTAAGACTGCATACATATAACATTTCTAAAGCTGGACAGGTTTTAGAAAGATTGGAGGTTAAAGGGCGGCCATGATTATGTTGGAAATACCTTGCAATGGCGCTTATTCCCAAGAAAGTGTAAATAACTTTATTTCTATAAAATTGTAGATTATTTGCATCTCAAGTGATATTTTGAGGTGTATTAAACAGTATTCAGTTCAGCACTTACGGCAACTGTTATGTTTTAAACTGACGTACTCTAGTAATCTGAACTGCTCTGTGGTTACACTTCAAACACATTTTAGATATATGTGCACCTAGGATAGCTTTCACTTGATCTTGTAAAGAATGGAAGGCTTTTGATTTGGGAGATTTCAAATTTGCACATTTTAGAACTACAGTTTTACTTAATTTAACCTGTGCCCAGCACCTGGAAAATAGGGATATTAAGTAATCCAAAGATGAGCAGTGAATAACTATATCATTCAAATCAGTGGTTCTCAAACTTTTTGATATAAGAATTCTTTTTATACTCTTAAAAATTATTAAGGATTCCATAAAAGAGCTTTTGTTTATGGCTTTTGTTTTGTTTTGAGTTATATCTATTGATGTTTACCAATATCAGTAAATTTGCCATTTACTGAAAAAATTTTTAAATATTAAAACACTAAATAGTAAAGCCATCATATGTTAACATAAATTATATTTTAATGCACATAACTATTTCTCCTCCGACAAAAAAATGAAAAGAGTGGCATCGGTTTACATTTTTGCATATCTTTTTAGCATCTGGCTTACTATAGACAGCCGATTTTCTTTTTTTCTTTTTATTTTTTTTAAATTTTCTATTTGTTTTGTTTTGTTTTGAACCCTGAGAAACTAGACAGCTGATTTTCATATTTGCTCCTGAATTCAGTTTGTTCAAAATGTTCTTTTGGTTGAATTGAGGAACTCCAGCTTCACACAGATATATAATTGGAAAAGGGAGGATTTTAATAGCCTTTTCAAGAAATTGCGGCTATTCTTTAGTAAACACTAAAACTTGACAAGTGGTAGTTTCAAAAGTTAGTTGCAGTGTAGAATCTGAAACCATAGCAGTGACCTTTTTACACTTTGCTACATTAAAATCTGTTGATACGTTTTACACTTGGAATGGATCTTTCAACCAAGCATAATTTTGAAACATCATACATTGGTCGTTTGGGACATACTGGTTCACTGACTTATATGGACCTTTCAAATGTTAATGTATTTTGTTATACAGCATTAAAAACTCATATTCATTAATATCACCACTAATCTCATCAGAAGAGTCTTTAAGTATTGGGAGACTGTCAAGCTTATGGTGGCAGATACAAGTTTTCCAAAATTTTATTTTTTGCTTGAAAGCTTAATTTTTATCGTTGGCCTATTACAGGATTTCTCAACCTCAACATTATTGTTGTTTTGGGCCAGATAATTCTTTGTCGTGGGGGCTTCTTATACATTGTAGGATGTTTACCAGCATCTCTTTCTTCTACCTGGTAGCATCCCCCATACCTCAGCTGTGAGAACCAAAATTGTCTTCAAACATTGCCAAATATCACCTGAGGGTCAGAATAGCTTCCAGCTGAGAACATGTGGGGTATCAACACTGTCAGCTATTCTTTCACCTGACGGACATAGTTTATTCATTTTGAGAAAATACCACCAAATACTCAAATCTGAATAGCTGTAGTTTGGGATATGGTAGATATATAGATACGTAAGGTTTTATTTCTTATTTCTTTTTATGAGCTACAAAATTCGGCACAAATGATAATAAAACCACTTTTTAGAAAATGGCCTAGGCTGGCAAATCTAAGACCATCTAGAAAAATTCAGAAATAATATCAAATGCCTCATGAAAATATTTTATTTCCTCTGTCTTCATCTCTGCTAGAGCTACGCCTTTAATACCCATGTAAATCCCCAAAGCGCAGTCTTTTCAGTAGTCATTTACAAATATTAATTGTGGAAGTGGTTTATATAGCACTATTCTATATGCTCTGGAGGATACAAATGCTACTGCATGATCCACGAATGCTACTTCAGGAAGTTTTCACTGTAGTTGGAAAGACACAACATAACATATAACACATTTAAAAAGCACATGAAACAAGTTATGTAGATAAAGCTATAGACAGACAGACAGACAGATCAACCTATCCTAAGATTCTAAACCAGATCCTAAGAGCTGCCTGTTACAAGGCAGTATGTGATTTTTTTGTTTGTTTTGTTTTTGTTTTTGTTTTTGAGACGGAGTGTTGCTCTGTCACCAGGCTAGAGTGCAGTGGCTCCATCTCGGCTCACTGCAACTTCCACCTCCTGGGTTCAAGCGATTCTCCTGCCTCAGCCTCCCAAGTAGCTGGGACTACAGGCACAAGCCACCACGCTCAGTTAATTTTTGTGTTTTTAGTAGAGATGGGGTTTCACCATGTTAACCAGGATGGTCTCGATCTTGTGACCTTGTGATCTGCCCACCTCGGCCTCCCAAAGTGCTGGGATTACAGGTGTGAGCCACCACGCCCAACCGTGATTAATTTACATGACTTCAAACAAAATAAGAGTGTCTCATCCCACCTACTCTCACCCAATTATTTAACAATTTGCCACATTAGATATTTGATAGGTGAGACTTGGATTTATGGCTTACTCATGCTGCTTTGTCTTTGTTCTAGACCTTTGATGAATGTGTAGCAGAAGGTGGCTCAGACTGTGCTCCAGAGAAGCTCTGGCTTCAAATCCCGTTCTTCTGTGGCCATAGCTCCGAATGCTGGTAGGGAGATAAAGTTGGCTCAAATTGATTATCATTCTTATTATCTCTATATCTGTGTTTCATTTCACAAGGGCTAGATGTAGGGAAATCGGTGAAAGACTAGACTAAAAATAACATGTAATTGAGTAATATCTAGTTTTGCAGTTACTTTTAAATGCATTTAAAAGATTCCTCATGTAGAGTAATATCCTAATATCCTTGCATTGTTTTCTCAGATGCTGGTTTTTAATATTTCTTATTTTTGGTGCTATGTTTTGCTGTATTCCAGTAGAGCTCTTAGAGACTGGGAGGTGGTCATAAATCTTATTTTGTCCAAAGCTTACTGTTTTAGCTATTTGTGTTAAATTAAGTAAAGGCTTAGCAGGTTAAAATTCACCTGGTTTTACTGTTAAACTGATTTTGACTTTAAGAGAAGCCAAGGTTAAGGGTGTGGTTTAGTTTGCTAGTAAATATCAAGTGGAAAATGAAGATAGTTTAATAAAAAATGTATTTCCTCAGAATGTGTTGAGTTTTCAGTTTTTAAAAATAATTTTACATGTTTATTTGTTCTATTCAATCGTTTTAATAGGAGAAGTAGGAGAAAAAAGGAACATATTCAAAGTTTCTTCCTTAAACCATAATGAGAAATACAAGGAATTTCTTCATTATTTGAGATATATTATTAGATTGCTGTGGAGTTTAAGGTCCTACTCAATAAATTACATCAAAGCCTCATACTAGTATAAGAATTGGAAGCCTATAAAGAATGCCTTCTCAATTTTTAACCATTTCTTTAGAACAGGGATTGGCAAACTACAGGTTGTAACCTGCAGACCCAATTTTGGCCTATCACCTGTTTTTATTATTATTATTATTATTATTATTATTATTAGAGACAGAATTTCGCTATATCGCCCAAGGTGGAGTGCAGGGGCACAGTCTTGGCTCACTGCATCCTCTGCCTCCTGGGTTCACAGTTTTCCTGTCTCAGCCTCCCGAGTAGCTGGGACTACAGGTGCCTACACTACACCTGGCTAATTTTTGTTTTTTTAGTAGAGATCGGGTTTCACCATGTTGGCCAGGCTGGTCTCGAACTCCTGACCTCAAGGGATCCACCTGCCTCAGCCTCCCAAAGTGCTGGGATTACAGGCATGAGCCACCATGCCCAGCTGTGTCACCTGTTTTATAAATAAAGTTTTATTGAAACACAGCCACATGTATTTTTTACTTACTGCTTGTGGCTGTTTTCACACTGCAACAGCAGAGTTGAGTAGTTGTAACCTAAACCATGTGTATTAGCTATTCTTGCATTACTATAAAGGACTACCTGAGACTGGGTAATTTATGAAGAAAAGAGGTTTAATTGGCTCACTGTTCTGCAGGATGTACAAGCATGGCACCAACAAGGGCCTCAGGAAGCTTACAATCGTGGCAGAAGGTGAAGCAGGAACAGGCATATCACATGGTGGGAGCAAGAAAGTGGGCACTAGGGGCAGGGGTATGGTTCCCAGACTTTCAAACAACCAGATCTTGTGTGAACTGAGCGAGAACTCAGTTATCGCCAAGGGGATGGCACTAAACCATTCATGACAGATCTGCTCCCATGATCCAGTCACCTCCCACCAGGCCCTACCTCCAGCACTGGGAATCACATTTCAACATGAGATTTGGAGGGAACAAACATCCAAACCATATTATTCTGCCCCTGGCTCACCAAATCTCATGTCTTTCTCATATTTCAAAATATATTCATCCCTTCACAGTAGTCCCAAAGTCTTATTCCACCATTAACTCAGAAGTCCCAAGTCCAAAATCTCATCTGGAGATGAGTTCCTTCTACCTATGAGCCTGTGAGATTAAAAAAAAAAAAAAAGTTATTTATTCCCGATACAGTGGTGGTATAGGCATTGGATAAACATTTCCATTCCAAAAGGGAGAAATTGGCCAAAAGAAAGGTGCAGTAGGCCCCACACAAGTCTGAAACCCAGCAGGGCAGTCATTACATCTTAAAGCTCCAACATAATCCTTGACTTCATCTCCTGCATCCTGGTGCAAGGGGTGGGCTCCCAAGGCCTTGAGCAGCCCTGCCCCCATGGCTTTGCAGGGTACAGCCTACATGGCTGCTCTCATGGGTTAGAATTGAGTGTACCTGCAGTTTTTCCAGGGAGAGTGTGAGAGCTGATGGTGAGCCAACCATTCTGGGGTCTGGAGGGCATAATCCGCTTCCCACAGCTCCACTAGACAGTTCCCTGTTTGGGTCTCTTGAGTGGGGTGAGGGCTCCAACCCAACCCACTTCTGAAATCTAGATGGAAGCTGCAATCTAGGTGGAATGCAAGCTCCTTCATACTTGCATTCTGAGCATCTGCAAATTTAATACCACCTGGAAACCACCAATGCTTACAGCTTATGCTCCCCCGGACTGGTGGCCCAAGCTATACCTGAACTCCTTTGAGCCAAGGCTGCAACTGGAGTGGCCGGGATGTGGGGAGCAGTGTCCCAAGGCTTCTCAGGGCAGCAGAACCCTGGGCCTGTCCCCTTAAATCATTCTTCCCCCCAAGGTCTCTGGGCCTATGATGGGAGGGGCAGCCTGGAAGATCTCTGAAATGCCTTTGAGGCCTTTTTCCCATTGTCTTGGATATTAGCACTTGACTGCCTTTTAGTCATGCTAACCTCCTTAATAAGTGATTGCTCCACAGTGTTATTAAATTCCTTCCCTATTCCCTGCCCTATTCCCTGGAAAATAAGCTTTTCAGTGCGCGTGGTTGCTCATGCCTGTAATTCCAGCACTTTGGAAGACCAAAGTGGGAGGCTCGCTTGAGCCCAGGAATTTGAGACTAGCCTGGGCAATCTCATCTCTACAAAACAAAAAGTTAGCCAGGTGTAGTGGCATATGCCCATAATCCCAGCTACTTGGGAGGCTAAGGTAGGAAGAACACTTGAGTCCAGGAGGTTAAGCCTGCAATGAGCCAAGATCCAGCCTGGGCAACAGAGCAAGACCCTGTCTTTAAAACAAAAAACAACACAAAAAGGGGGCTTTCCTTCTCTACCACATGGCCAGGCTGTGAATTTTCCAAATGTTTATGCTCTGCCTCCCTTTAAAATATAAGTTCCAACTTTAAGTCATTCCTTTGCTCTTGCATTTTATTGTAGCCTCTTAGACGCAGCCAGGCCACATCTTAAATGCTTTGTTGCTTAGAAATGTATTGCGCCAGATGTCCTAAGTCATCACTTTTTTTTTTTTTTTTTTGGAGACAGTCTCACTCTGTCAGCCAGGCTGGAGTACAGTGGCACAATCTCGGTTCACTGCCTCTGCCTCCTGGGCTCAAGCATTTCTCCTGCCTCAACCTCCCGAGTAGCTGGGATTACAGGTGTGTGCCACCATACCCGGCTAATTTTTGTGTTTTTAGTAGAGATGGGGTTTCACCATGTTGGCCACGCTGGTCTCAAACTCCAGACCTCAAGTAATCCACCTGCCTCAGCCTCCCAAAGTGCTGGGATTACAGGTGTGAGCCACCACACCCAACCAGTCATCAGTCTTTAAGTTCAAACTTCCACAGATCTCTAGAACTTGGACACCGCACAGCCAAGTTCTTTGCTAAGGCATAATACAGGTGACCTTTACTCCAGTTCTCAGTAGCTTCTTCATTTCCCTCTGAGACCTCATCAGCCTGGACTTCTGTCCATATTTCTGTCAGCATTTTTGTCACAATCATTAAACCAGTCTCAGCTTAAGAAATGTCAAAGTTTCCCTCTTCTTCCTGTCTTCTTCAGAGCCCTTCAGATTCTTCCAACCTCTGCCCATTACCCAGTTCCAAAGCCACTTTCCCATTTTCAGGTATCTTTACAGCAATAGCCCACTCCTTAGGAACAATTTTCTCTATTAGGCCATTCTTACATTACTGTGAAGGAATACCTGAGATGGTAATTTATAATGAAAAGAGGTTTACTTGGCTTATGGTTCTGCACGCTGTGCAAGCATGACACCAACATCTGTTTGGTTTCTGGTGCAGGCCTCAGGAAGCTTACAATCATGGCAGAAAGTGAAGTGGGAGCAGGTGCATCACATGGCAGGAGTGGGAACAAGAGAATGAAGTGGGAGGTCCCAGTCTTTTTGTTTTTTTTTAGATGAAGTTTTGCTCTTGTCACCCAGGCTGGAGTGCAGTGGCGTGATCTCGGCTCACCACAACCTCTGCCTCCTGGGTTCAAGCAATTCCCCTGCCTCAGCCTCCCGAGTAGCTGGGATTACAGGCATGCACCACCATGCCCGGCTGATTTTGTATTTTTAGTAGAGATGGGGTTTCTCCACGTTGGTGAGGCTGGTCTTGAACATGAGGTGACCTGCCTGCCTTGGCCTCCCAAAGTGCTGGGATTACAGGTGTGAGCCACCACACCTGGCCCCCAGTCTTTTAAATAACTAGATCGCTAATGAACTAACTGAGCCAAGTACTCAGTTATCACTAAGGGGATGGTGCTAAACCATTCACAAGGGACCTGCTACCATGATCCAGTTACCTCCCACCAAGTCCAACCTCCAACACTGGGAATCACATTTCAGAATGAGAGTTAGAGGGAACAAATATCCAAACCATATCACTGTGTAGTCTGCAAAACCTAAAATATTTATCCTCTGGCTTTTTATATAAAAAGTTTGCCAAACCCTGCCTTAGAACAATAAAGACTATTGCTCTATTGGGCATTTTTGAGGAGATATTAATTGTATTTCTTCAGTATATTTCATAGATTCACAGAACTGGGAGGGTGCTTAGAAACCAATTAATCATGGCTCCCCTCCCCCTCTTTTTTTTTTTAAATAGTTTGAGAAAACAAAATTGAGAAAGGTGAAGCCATCAGCTCAAGACCATACAGAGCTAGAATTTGGATTAAGGAATATTTGTGCCAAAAAGAACCCAAAAGTAGAGTTTATTTTGGATCAAATCTCTGTTAATAGCATTAGCTGACAATGTAAATGAAAATAAAAATAAAAGATTCTTAGCAGAGCCATTATCTATTTTCTGTTCCTCAGAAATTTCAGAAAACAGCTCACAAAAATTCAAAACTCACACAATAAGCAGTAAACACGAATTGTTTACACTTTACTAGAGAGCTCTTAAATGAACAGAATTTAGTGTAGCTTAAAAAAGTTAAAACACACTAAATCATATAGGAGGGGTATATTTTCTTATATCCATATACATTTTTAAAGTGCCCTTAAACTAAATTGCTCATGTTAAGAGTCCTCTGGTAAACTCTGAATTAGCACTGCATAGTTGAGCAGAAACTGGAGATGGAAGCAAAGGAAATTAGAAACAGGTGTGCCTCCCACAGGATGGTAATAAAAGGGCATTGAGACTTTGGATATACATGTGTTTATCTATTTTCTCTGTAATATATAGTGTCAAAGGCACCAAAAACGCTCAGCAGATTTCACAACCAGGTTTTAATTCCTTTTCTTTGGTTTCAGGAATGTGGGAAGCAGGTGGGCTATGGATCAAGCCAAGTATAACCTAGTTAATGAATATTTTCTGGTGGGAGTTACTGAAGAACTTGAAGATTTTATCATGTTATTGGAGGCAGCATTGCCCCGGTTTTTCAGGGGTGCTACTGAACTCTATCGCACAGGTATATAAAGGAAGGGTTTCTTTTTAAAACTTTCTTTGGTTTCTTTTGTTTGTTTGTTTGCAACTCGTAAATATATGACTTAAAGTTTCTTCAGTGAAACGACGACATTTCACAACAGATAACTCCAGAAAGGCAGGTATCTTGTCTGTTTCTGCTCACTATTTTCTATTGAATAACTGTGAATTAGGTGAAAATTAGAAGGCACTGTAGAAATAGTGGAATGATACAAACTACAGAACCAGCCTTAGAAATGTGTAGTATTCAATACATTTCTTGCCAGATGTCAAACATAGGCCTGTGTATTAGTCCTGCCTACTACCATTTTGAAGTAGAGGTGGGATAGTGGAACTAAAGTATGCCTAAGCCATGTTTCAGCAGCCTCAGCTGTATTACGTATCTGAAAGTGATAAGTTAATTATGTTTTTCTTTTGTTTTGTTTTGTTTTTTGCTGTTGATTGATAAGATGCAGTTATAGAAACTCTTTCCTTGAGGATGCATATGCCCTAGCTTCTAACATAATTTTAGAGAATATAGATTATGAGAAAATAGAATACAGTTTGGCAATAGATATTTTATCAGAAATGAACTAGTCTCAGCACCAAGCACTTGAGAATATAGTGTGTGAGGTGACAGCCTACACTTCACTGTGTGCCAATCCTTACATTTACTATTTGACATTTCATTAAGTCTTTACTAGGTTGAGAATTTACATTCTAAAGGACTGAATCATAGCTCTAGTATGATCAAGGTTCCATTTTTACCTGAATTATATAAGACAATTATGTTACCTATTCTTTAATATGTCATATTAACCACCTCTTCAAATAAAGAGGCATTGACCTTTTGTGTGTTCTCCAAGAATTATTTACCTTTCCTTTTTTTCCCCCTTTGTAAGTAGGAAAGAAATCTCATCTTAGGAAAACCACAGAGAAGAAACTCCCCACTAAACAAACCATTGCAAAACTACAGCAATCTGATATTTGGAAAATGGAGAATGAGTTCTATGAATTTGCACTAGAGCAGTTCCAATTCATCAGAGCCCATGCTGTTCGAGAAAAAGATGGAGACCTCTACATCCTCGCACAAAACTTTTTCTATGAAAAGATTTACCCTAAGTCGAACTGAGTATAAGGTGTGACTATTGGATTCTTGAACTAAAATTTGACCCTATCTTCACCTTTGTTCTCAGCTCCACAGTCTGGATTGCTGACAGTAGGTGTATATGACAGTTTATATCGAGCCAAATTAGGAAACATACAGTAACGTCAAGGAAGTAGATACTGGCTGGTATGTCAGTGTTCTAAGTTTAAGTTTCAGGCATTTTTATTTTTCCTGGCTAAACTTTGGTGAAAGTTATAACCTCCTGCCTGGGAGAAAATATACATCACCTAAAATGAACTCATGGCAGGTCTAATCAAAAGGCTAAATACAATTTCAGAAAAGGTTCTGATACTCTCGTTTTTGATAAAGCATTTTTTCAACTAACCATGAATGAAGATGAGTCCATTTGCCTCTTCTGCCTTCACTGAGGGTTTGGGTTATACACCTCTACTGAATTGTGTTAATAACTGTTTGGCAGTGTGTACTTTGTTTTTGTGAGTCATGTCTCATGAAATTTATTGGAATGTTTAATCACATTTGCTAAGAAATGTTTCTGCTGTAGTTGGATTTGCCCATATTTATGTAGGTGGTTTTAATTTTTTAAATACTGATTAGTGTTAAAAATCAATTTAAATGACTAATATGGTAAAAAGATAAAGCGTCAAAGCAGTATTTCTCATTCCTGTCTCCTCAATGTCTAATATTGGGAAGATACTTCAAAGAATACTGAGATTGTCTGAAGTTTTAGTTAAGATTTTTACACATTAATATCAAAAAAGTAAGTTTAGTATTTGTTTCTCCATGGGTTATTTGTAAAGCTGTAAACTGAGATATCGGTGACTCCGTATTATGACTCCATTAGTGAGCGGTGGTATGGGTAGGATTTTCCTACTTCTTCTGTACTTTTACCTGTAGACTATTTTTACTAAGGTGCTTTATAATGTGTTTTAAAGCATTGCATTTACAAAAAAAGGAAAATGCTGTAAATATTGCATATTTTATGTATTTGGACCAAAAGGTTACAAGTAATTAGACAAAAGTGGTTTTGCACCAATTTTATGTCAAGTAAAACCATCAGACCTACTGTTCTTGTATTTCTCATTTAACTTTACTGGTAAGACATCACTGAAATGAACTTCAATAAGCTTTCAATTTTGATACACAGTTCATTATTCATAACTTGAGGCAGTAATTGCAGTGGAAAGAGTACTGGACAAGGAGTCAAAAACCTTGATTTCAGGTCCTAGCTCTACCACTTACCAGCTGTGTGATCTTGGGCAAGTCACTTAACCTCTCTTTGCCTCAATTTCCTCATCTTGAAATGATAATAATACCTGCTGTACCTACCTCACAGGGCTGTTGTGAGGATTAAATGAGATGGCATGTGAAAGCACTTTGAAAATTGTAAAGCGCTATATAAATGTAAGGTATTATTATAGAAACATCTTTAACATATAGTTTCATAGCATTCCTTTTTTAACAAAGAAAGGGAAAAGTCTGCTTGTAAGCTGGTTGAAAAAGTTAATCTTGATATAAATTTGTGTTTGATACATATCCTCCCGCTGTTTTATCTTCCATGTTTCAGCAACGATTGAAATATGAAACACCTGTGAACTCTTAAAGCTTCGTGAGCAGCTGCTTGAGTTTAGGAAGTTCCCTGTTAGAAATAGGCTTTGTTAGCTGACTAGGGTCAGGGAAACTTTGCTCTTCAAATTTGAAAGATGTTTCTGTTTTTATTTTACATTACTATTCAGAAATGGTAGCTATTTTATACCTATGGTTTAACTAAATATTTCTGAACAAGGCTTCACAGACTGTAAGCATTTTAGGTAGATTGCCTTAAAGGTTATGGGAGGGCATGAGGGAACACTTCTTATGAGAAAACATTTATAAACAAACTAGAGAAAAACTAAAAGAATGACAGGAAGAATCATTTTAGCACCCTTTCCTCACAATAATATAATATAAAAGTACTAAAAGAACATAGCCAGGCTTTTTATTTTTATTATTATTATTTGGCTTTTTTCTTTCTTTTTTCAAATTGATTTTTATAGGTATTTCCTGAAAGTGTATACAAATTATTTCCTTGCCCAAAAGTAAAGCACCACTTCAGGGTGGGGTTTGACATTACCTGCTAATGAACAAACCCCAGTATACAAGTTACTCTTGCACCACATGCCCAAATCTTCTTGAGGTGCATTAACTCTTTTAGGTAACTAGAGCAGTACTTTGTAAACTAGATCAGGAGGTAGGTAAACTTTCTGTGGAAGGACCGGAGAGTAAATATTTTAGGCTTTGCAGGCCATATGGTCTCTGTCACAGCTAGTCAACCCTGCCATTGTACCACAAAAGCAGCAATAGACATTATGTAAACAAATGAGCACGGTTATGTTCCAATAAAACTTTATTTACAAAAACAGAAGACATCCCAGATGCAGACCATGGGCTACCAACCATTGCACTGGCTAAATCATTATTTATGGAGAAATCATCTTCGTATCTGTACTCTAGAGGCCTAAAAGAGTTTATATACTTCTAAAAGCTCCTAATACATCCAAAGAATTGCTTTCTGATTCGTGTAGTCTCTCGCACAGATTCATAAACTTTTATGACTTATATTGTTTCCAGGTGGGCATGTTTTCTTTCCCAGTTTAACAGTTCAGAATAGGGGCATTTGTTTTACCATATTTTAGGGTGGGTTAGGAGTATCCTTTCTGGAGACTGAGAAAGGGGTGGATTTAATTCCATCAGGTCCAGTACAGTACTAGGAGTCATAATACTTTATAATCAGTTAAATAAATAGAACCACTGAGACAATAATGTATTTTTTTAAAGTGGCAAATGTGGTTTTCTTTTTTCAGCCTTTGCGCTTTTTCAGTATTTTGACCATAGGGAGATAATTTTTTTATAATACAAAAGTAAATTAACCACTTGGAATTTTAAAGATAATGTTATGTGTGTATGTGAAATATATATATGTATATTTCCTAAAAGAGGAAAAGATACCTTTCTGTTCAACTTGTATCAACTCCTGTTTTCTAATTGCTGTGAAATGGCAACTGTTGATAAATTATTGTGATTGTTTTAAAATCTAATGGGAAGTAAAATATATTTTGATTTTACCCAACTTTAATCTGTAAAGTAGCACTTAAATATATCTGATAGCAACACTTAAGATATTGCATGGGGATTACTTTCCTGTCATCCATGTGCATTTGTGCAACTTCAAACATATTGGGTGCTTCTGAATTCCTGATGATTGGATTTAAACTATTGAAAATTAGATAGTTTAAACTTACTGATTTTTATAATTTTCTGATCTTAAAATTTGGTTAACGCCTATAATCTGTTGCTTTTTCTCAATATGTGTCCTATTGGAAATTCCTAAAATCGTTGGTGCCATCAGTGATTTACAAACAATATTTTGATATTGCAGATGATTTGCTTACTGTATTTGCATTGTTAGAAAATAGTTTGTAGACAATGATTCTTTTTTAATAAAATCAAATAATTCTGAAAGCACTAGAGAATTTAACCTAAAGGCTGATTCCCAAATGCATAGCTGGCATTTTAATTTATATTCAAATCTACGTAGAGAACATCTGTGTAAATCATCTCACTGGATTTTCCCATTGGTCATTCCCAAACACACCTATGGTCCTAGAATCCTTATTATGAGAAGCTCCCTGTAACCTTTTATGTAGTTTGCCTTTAAGAGGCCCAGGTGCTTCTCCTTTATGATTTGAGTTGACCTCTTCATAAATTAGCATTGTTTACTTTCAGAGGAAGCAGAGAAATTGCTGTTACGGTTTTGCATCTGTTTACCCTATGCAGAGTTGCTGTATGATGCCAACTAAACTGCTCTTTAGGCAGCCTTCTGAGGAGAAAAGCAACCCTGTTTCAAATCCACTGCCAATTCAGCTCCTCTGGAGTGGAGCTTACTTTCTGATTACTTGGAGCAGGAATTTTAGAGATTGAAATGAATGATCATTTAGTCAGATTTATCCTGTAATTTCATGCAGCTTTGTGGCCTTTGCGGTACTATTTATAAAATGGACCCTGATGGTGATGAACTCTTTAAAATACATTACTGTTAAGCCTGTGTTGGGCCATTGATGCTGTCTATCTCATTTTTTAGACAGTTTTTGTAGCTCTCTATTGAGAGGTATGTGAGCATCTCTGAAGCAGTGTTGAATGTAATTTTGGAAACATGGATTGCTTATTTTGACTTTTATTTTATAAATACACAGCTCAACAGTGCCTTTTTTTCCCCTCATAGTCCTGTTGGAAGATGCTTACTACTTTCTTCTCGCTCCCTGCCCTCCCCCACTCCATTCAGTTGATTCATTTATGCAATTCTGTTTCCAACTTGAAACCATTTTGTCACATCTGTTGGAGAGATAATCACTCCTTTTCCTTAACATTCTGCCAGCTTTCTGATGTTGAAGTGTTTCAGTTGACTACCTGATGCAAAAGCTATAAAATAAACACTTAGTGGGAAGGGGAAAAATGGTTTGGTGTCCTGTTTTAATATTTTCTTTTGTAGCGTTGACACTGATGGACATTTTCCAAGCTGACTCAGTGTTCAGTGTCAACTTAACTCTCAGGTAATGTTGCCATCAGAAAAGCATGCATCATCATTGGTTTTTAATGATTGTATGGCTTGTGACAATATTTTATCTGGACTGACACGTCTCTGCTGCTTTTGCGTTGTACTTCATCGCTGGTAATAACATTTCAGATAGAAAACTTACAAAGTATATACTTAATTAGAAGAAAAAAGAAAAATAGACAAAGGGCTATTAGAGTAAAAAAGAAATGTGAAAGTAACTTAATCTAACATTTATGGCACAGTTTGGACATGTCCATAATTTTTTTTAGAACACACATTTCTGATTTTTTTTTTTTTTTGCCCTTAAAAAAGAAAGTCTCAATTACATTGATTTTCAATTCTTAGCCACTGGCTCATTGTTTTGAGCAATGCTTGATTGATTCTATTTATATTATATGATATTGGGTTGATAAAATACCAGTTCAGTGATGAATTTTCTTAACAGAATTTGGTGTGTACTTGCAGTGACAGAACAAAGAACATGCTTGAGAGTCAAAGGGATCTGCATTTAGCAATGTGATGTCAGTAAATGGAGATAACAGGATTGTTGCAAAGGTTGGGCATGATGTATGCAAAGTACTGGGCAGGGTAGGCTAATAACTGCTGGTATTTACATGCTGTGCTGGAATAGTGTTACCAAGCTGATGTGCCGTTCTCACCCTGCAGAATACTAGTTTTGTCATTTCATAAATGATATTTTTATAAATATTTTTGAATGACTGTACTTTTTACTGATTATCTTAATACCACATCACTTACGTACCTGTAGCATAGATATTCCTGGTTCTGATTCTTGCTGTTCTTTCCACATACAAATCACTCATTTGTACAGATTAAAGGGGGGAAATGCTGAGTGTTCTAAAGAAGATAGGACTTGCTTATTCCAGAAGTGACGGAGTTCATATCTTAGTATATTTGAACAGTAAGGACTGCTAAATAGTACACACATAAAACTCCGGATCCCAGGAGTAAAATGATTTGCACTCTTTAAACAGAAAGGACAGCAGCAGTGTAAACAATAGGCTCTCAAGCTAAAAACTGAGAACATGAAAACCTCTGAGGACCTGACTGCAGTTGTCAAGAAAAGTAGAGACAAGGTTGGGGAGAAGCAGACAGATCTCAGGGCCAGAAACGCCAACATTTGGTGACAGGTGGGATATAATCAATAAATGGGGAATGAAGGCATTAACTTGGGTTCATAACAATGCATCTGTGCAAATTTTCAGCACCCCTTGCTTTTGCCTCAATTAGGCAATGATGATTACTTCCTATGTCAAAGCTTATAAAACAGACGAGCGTTTTCCCAAAGAACCTAGGATCACAAAGAAGGAATTCACTATCTCCCTATGAGATGTTTGGCTTCCTTGCCTCTTTTGCTCTTCCAGATTTTGTGACCTGGATTAGAGTTTAGAAAGAACCCCCTAGAAACTTTTCTGATGTCCTCTGGTTTGATCATGAAGGCTTCTAATGAAACACACCAACTCTAAGTCTCTACCTCTACTTCTCTAAACCTGAAGTTTAAAAATGAAAGTCTTGCCTGGAAATGTTTCACATCATTAGCACTGACAGCATTTACAGGGAAATAGATAAAACATATTTGGATTAATTTTCTTTTAGATCAAGGGTGTGGGCAACTAGATTTCTAGAGCCTTCAGCCTATCGGTGATGCTGGAAAAGGATGAGCTGTAAGTGCAATAACTGACCCCTGTCTAGGTTTTCTTGCTAAATACGCCCTCCATGAAACAGGCAACCTAAGTATTTTGAACTGTAAGAATGTTAAGAAATTTCTCTCCCTGAGCAGCAGATCCAAGAGTGATTATTCTGGGATTGTAGAATCAGTTCATTCTTTTCTTTCTTCCTCTCCCTCCGCTCTCCTTTCTTTCCAATTTAAAATCACTCAGTCTCTTAGTAGAAACTTAACATCAAAGAACTGTCAAACTTGCTAATTTGTGATTTTTTTTTTAGCATGTGCCGCCTTAAAGTATCAAAGCTTTAACCTGTATCTAATTAAATATTAAAATCTGGCAAAGAGTAGACATACAGTCCCTAACTGATCTGGCTTCTGAACTTTGTTTTGCTTTCACAAATTGAACTAGTTTGACCTAAATCTGGGTATTTCATGTAGCATCTTGAGAGATGTATTTAAAGTGCTTGTGGCAATAACATTGCATTTGTATCCATTTTGATGATTCTGGGTGCCCTCTTGGTAAGGCAGCCAGGTTGTACTGTAAAACAAAAACAATGTAGAGGTTTCAGTCGTAGGTGTTTGAACCTGTTAGATCTCTCAAAATTGATTAGCTGAAATATACCTTTTCTGGGTAACTGAACTCACCCGTAATTCCATTTGAAGCGGGCAGAGCCTTTCTGAAAATGGCTGATCAGAAATGAGTGACATTTTATTCAACCAAGAGTTACCAGAGACATATTTTTTTTCCTTTAAAAGTAATTTAAAATTCACCAGAGGATTACTAATTAGGTCTCTAGGCATAGCATGGTTATCTGATCAGACTGTCATGCCCATAAACAGTGAAAATGCAGCATGTTGATCCATTCTTGTCTGTTTTTAAAGGAGGCTATGGACTTTAAACTCCTCTCTCGCAGGCTTGCTCTTTGTTTCGTGTGGGGGCTCTTTGAATAACACCTTAGATGAGAACAATGTTTAAGAAGTAGGCCAGTTATATTTTGCTTTTCTATTTCTACCATGCTAATGGCTCTCACTTGATCGTTTAATCACTGATCCAAATCCAGATGGAATTAGATGCCCCTTCCTGCTGTAGTCCTGCAGTCAGACAGTCTGTAATGTTTGATATGGATCTTCTGAGTGGACAAGATGAGATTAGATTAGTCTCTCTGGGAGCCAGCCCTATTCATTTTCTAAGAAAGTTATACTGGAGGCCTGAGGACTGCCAAGAGCAAAGTGGAAACAGAGCCCAGCCTTTTCCTCTTATCAAGATCCACAGTGGTTCCACATTAAGTAGTGGAGATTCAAATAATGAATTGGATCAGAAGCCAGGAAGGAGGTCCTTGCCACCCACGATTGGAATATGAACTGCATGTGTTACGACTTTATTACCTTTTCTTATTTTAATATATGACAAAGACTGAAATCTCTGGCATGGAGTAAGGCAAATTTTACTTTTGTGGGGTTTTTTTTTTTTTTTACATTTAATATTTATCGAGCCCCCATTGTTTGCCAGGCACTGCACTACAGGCTCTCTGCACCATGAGCTTTAACCTTTCAATAATCCTCATATTCAATCCTTTACAACTGTTTAGAACTTTTTAATTTATAAGGTGCTTTCATTTCACATTTATCCTCTCATTAGATTCTCACATGCAAGGGTAGATACCATTATCCTCATTTTGCAATTGAAACTGACACAGCTAGTAGGTGGAAGATGGGCTCCCCAGCCCTCAAGATTCCTAGTCCATCAAACCCTGATGCCCTTCCTGCTATGTGCCTGTCTCTGAAAGTGAGCAAGGGCTGTAATACAGATTAAACAATTGCAGTGGTTCTTAGGCTATAATCCTATCTCTGGACCAATAGTGTCAGCATCCCCTAGGAGCTTGTTGAAAGGCAGATTCTTAGGCCCCAGCCTTCTGAGTAGGACCTAGCACTATGTTTATTAATAAGCTTTCAGGTGGTTCTGACCAAGACTAAAGAACCACTGGACTAGAGCACCAGTTTACAGATGAGACGACTGAAACTCTAGCTGAGCTTAACCTAGCTAGTTAAGCAACGTAAGGCCTCTCATAACAAAAGTTATGCGTTAGGATGTGAACCCAGGTCAGTCTGGCTCCAACACCATCTGTTTTCTACATTGGACTGCATTATAAATTATATCTTATATATATATTTCATTCTTGGTAAATTCCTCCCTGAAACGTCGTCTTGGGGGACAACAGAGCAGGTCAATGAGAAGAAAAAAGTCCCAATGTGCTCTTCTGGAGTAAGGCAACCAGTGCCACCCCTTTTAATGAGTTTCTATTTTCTTTCTGTGTGAGGTGAACGTTGGGGGCTAAGCCTCAGCGTGGCTACTAGCGTGCTCAGGAAATTCAGGGACAGAGCCGAGAATCCAAAATGGCTACCCAGACTAAGTGCATTTCATCTGGACTTTCTGGTCCCAGTGTTCCTTGGTCATACTTAATAGTTTGCTGTGATGGATTTAATGGCAAGAGGGCTCCTTGCCCTGGCTTGGCAATATCTGTGGAGCTATGGGTTGACGTAGTGTGGAAATACTTGTGGCTACTTGGAAATCCCTGTTGCTGTCATCATTGGCAGTGCGTACCAGCCAAGATCCATAGTCTGTGGTCACATGCGAACTCTTCCAGTCATGCGGCTTAAACAGAAGTGTCCACCTGTTTCTCACAAATTCTACCTGCATTTTTTTTTTCTTCTTGAATCAAGAGCCCAGACCAAGGGTTAGTCGATAGCTCAAGGGACTTCCAGGGAAATCAGAACTGATCTTCGTGCATAGCAGTGCCGATAGGCTTCCTTCCACACACTCTGAGAGATCAGCAGGGCAGTGGACTGAGCCTTCAGGTGCAATGTGTTTCCTCCACACATTCTTTTTGAAAGAGGAAGATTGTTGCCCATGTATAGTGTACTTATGTGCTGGCACTGCACCAAGTGCTATGCATTTGTTAGCACTCATTTCATCCCCCCTTTTTTTTGAGAGAGGATCTCAGTCTGTCACCCATGCTGGAGTGCAGGGGTGCAACCATGGCTCACTGCAGCCTCAAACTCGGGTTCATGTCTCAGCCTCCCAAAGTGCTGAGATTACACGCGTGAGCCCCCATGCCTGGCCTCATTTCATTCTCTTAATCTTCTGAGGAAAGTACTACTAGTGGCCCCATTTTACAGTTGAGAATGAATTAGAAGTTCAGATGCTTGCTTTTTTTTTTTGAGACGGAGTCTCGCTCTGTCGCCCAGGCAGATGCTTTCTTGCAGTCACAGAGCTAGAAAGTGGTGGAGAGGATTCAAATCCAGGTCTAACTGCAAATTTTCTGCTCTTAACCATCGTGTAACATAGGCTCTGACAGCTATGACAGGCAGTGGTAGGGGGTTGTTTTGAAAGTCTCGCCATAGGCTGGGTGCAGTGGCTCACACCTGTAATCCCAGCACTTTGGGAGGCCCAGGCGGGGGGATCACCTGAGATCAGGAGTTCGAGACCAGCCTGGCCAACATGGTGAAACCCTGTCTCTACTAAAAATACAAAAATTAGCCAGGTGTGGTGGTGTGCACCTGTAATCCCAGCTACTCGGGAGGCTGAGGCAGGAGAATTGCTTGAACTCATGAGGTGGAGGCTGTAGTGAGCTGAGATCACGCCACTGCACTCCAACATGGTGACAGAGTGAGACTCTGTCTAAAAAAAAAAGTCTTGCCATATGTCTTTTCTGCCTCTTTCACACAGCCCCACAGGGCTTGGCAGCAGGAAAAGTGTGACGCAGGGCTATGGCAGTCACCCATGTGAGCTACAGCTATGGCTGCAACTTGGCGCAGCCTCTAACCATGAGGACTGGGAGTTTGGAGGGGCAAATTTGGGCCATTTTGTTTTCTTGAAATGCTTCCTCCTAGTCCTTAAATTCATTCCCACGTCAATAAATGGCAGTTAGTTATTCATGGTGGTGGTGATGTCTAAAGACTAACAGGATTCCCAGATTCAGTGTTGGGAAAATCACCTTGAGTCCCCTTTTCAATGTGCTGGGGAGTGAGTACAGGCCAAGTTCCAGTCATCAGTTCCCAGCGGTTCAGCCAGAGTGTCTTGTGAATTCTCCCAGGGCTCTCTGGTTTTAGCAGGGTCTCCATGTGCAAACCTTGCCTTTGCACAAAAGCCACCATGGCAGGAGGTTGACCAAGCTGTTCTGGGGAGGTGAAAGGTGCCGAGCAGTTAATGCTTCCTCCTAAGTGGAGGAGCAGGCTTGGCCCAGATCCAATATGGGCATCCATGCAAAGGCTGGTTGTCTCCCGGTGTCCATGCAGCCCTCCCAGCCATCCCCTCACTTCCCTCTGTGGCATACTGTTTACAGCTGTCTCCCTCCACGTGCCCGAGGGCCTTTCTGCAAAGAGGGGTTCAGAGATATCCAGGACCAGCTAGTCTAACCTTTTCAGGGTGGGAGAGCAGAGCAGAAGTTTTATAGTGGATACAAGGCCTGAAGCCAAAGGAGTAAAACCTCTGCCTCATGGGAGTCCAGGCATGCTTAGGTAGGAGGGGGTGGCAGGTGGGTAGGAGAGCCTCCTGACTCCAGAAATCTCGCTTTGTAAGTGGTACCTGCTCTGAGCTCCAGATATCCCTGAATTTGGTTTTGCCCTCTGTTCTTGCCTCTTCCTGTCTCTCTCCTCCTCCTCACTCAGTCCTTCACCACAACATTCCTTTTGTGTTTAGGGAGATTTCCTAGCACCTCCCTGGCTAACAGATCAGATCCATCTGAGTCATGCTGAGCCTCCCATTTAGTAACTTAGGCCTCTGGAGTCCGGGTGGCCCAGGCTTCATGCCAAACCTGCTACTGCTAATAGTAATGCTATTATAATGGCTTTTATACTTAAATCTTTCTTCTAGGAGCCCCAAGGTCTTTAACAAATGCAAGAATTACACTACTGTCCAAAAACTAGAAACTGAAGGAAAATACATTCCTTATTCCAAGTCTACTCCTTCATGGGCTTACATAGTTGCTTTGAAGGATGGATCTTTAAAGGTTCATAAACTTTGGTGGATGAGTGGGGTGGGTAAAGGAGACAGGCTTTCTTATTGCCCGAGGCCCCACCAGTTTCACCATCTTATCTTTAGTTGGTTTTGTGGCTCAAAGACCTTGAAACTACATCGGGATGAGTCTAATAAACTGGTATCTTAGAAGAAGAGATAAGGTTCAATATGATTATGTTTGGCTCTCATACCCCCAGAGGTTATGGGTCTAACAGGTGCTCACTGAGCTCAGCTTGTCGTTGCATGGTTTAGGACAGACAACAAAGATGACCTACAACAGATACTTTGAAGGATGGAGTCAGCTTAAAAGGCAAGCATTAGGTTTGGCTACACGCCCCTATCCTTAGCACCTGTGAAGATCTCAGCGTGCAAAGAGAAATACAGATCATGGCCCACTCCTCTATGCCTGGCACTGCTGGATGCAGAGGAAGGGAAGAAGCACTAGGGGTGGGCTTGGCTAGGACCTGCCCTCCTTTCAAGGGTCCAGCCACCTTGTTTAAAGGAAAGAGAATTCATCCTGATGCCAAACAACATAGCTTCCGATTCTGACTGCACCTTTTCTCACCTGGCATTCCCTCAATGTCCACCAGGTTGCTTGCTTTCTGTTGGAGGAGAAAATGCTATCTAACTTTAAGTATTAAAATCTGATGATCTGACTCAAACTCATTCTTCACACTGATGCCAGAAAGCAAGTTTCTGTCTTCCAGAGAGAAAATTCATGTTGCTTCTTCCCTCAGAAAGTCTCAGTGGCTTCCCACCCACTGTGGGAAGGGGTGCGGCTCCTTTAAGGTAGCGTTCAAGACCTTCTATGCTGTGTCCCTAACTTCCCTTTCAGCCTTGTTTACCACCACAGCTCTCTGGTAGCCTGGACCAACCAGGTCACTTATACATACTTTCATACCTTTCTCCCTGTTCTTCTCCTAGTTCTCTATGGAAATCTTTCTCACCATTCAAGACCAAGCTCAAACAGCATTTCTCTGGGACAGGGTCTTTGATCCTGAAAGTCGGAATTTACTATTCCTGTCACTACACTCGCAAAGCCCATTGCTTGTGCCTATGTTCAATAATAGTGACATGGGAAGCACATGCTTTTTGAATAAAGACAGACTTGAATTTAAGTCCTGGCTCTCTCCTCTGTCATGTGCTTTTTAGAAAATCACTAATCTCTAAGTTTCCTTGTTCTACCGAAAGTAAAACCAAAGCCAACTTCACCTTATGTGTTGTAAGAATTGAATGAGGTCATAGCTCTAAAATCCTTGGGAGAAGAACACTGTGGGTGAGCTAAAGGCATCAGCATTCCCTAATGTTGTGTTCTTGGTATTGTCCACCTGCCCTTCTTCCCCTTAGGTGGCAAACTCCAGGCAAGGGCGTGTTCTGGCTCTTGACATTGACCCCATCCAACTCCAACACCATGTCTTGTATAGGGACACTCACTAAACATTTACATTGAAAGCACTTAATTTCTCACTTCCTCGGTTTCTCTATCTGGACAGTAGTGAAAACAGCAAAAAAGAACATTCTGGGCTCTAAAGAAAAACTCCCCAAATGCCCCTCCCAGGACGGAGCCTATTGTTAATTGGAAAATAAATAGTTCTCAGCTGAGCACGTCTTTTCCTTTCATGGGACCCCTGCGATGCTGTTTGGGAGACAGTTACAGCTACTTTGAGGAAATAATGACTGCCCCAAACTCCTTTGGAAGAATGTTGGGAAGATAAATGAGATAATCCACCTGACAGCTCTTTGAGCTCTTATGAAAAAGATACCCTTGAAATATAGGATACAGGTGTGGCTTGCTTTGGTATGTGAATTTTGGAGATTTTATTAAAATCTGAACCTACAAAACAGACAAATTAAGGGGTGAAAATTAGCATCGCAAACAGCCTCTTGGCTTGACAGAAAGATTCACAGCAGGATCCCTTTAAATAGCCAGCTCCCCTGGTGCATCTAAAATATGACTCAATCTATAAAGAATTTGATTTACATATACTCAGGAACACTTCTACTACAGAGGAGGAAGCACATATGTTTTTTATAATAAAAATCGATAACTTTGGGGTTTTAAAAATATAAAATATTTCTTTCTTCTCATCATCTTTAATCCTGCAGTTAACACTTCCACTGCTGGGAAGTCGCTCTGAAAAACAGCTGCATGTTCTGCAGAGGCCAGACCCTCACGAGCACAGCTCCAGGAGCGTGCAGGTAGAAAACAGCTGTTCTTGTTTGTTTGTGGTTTTTTTTTTTTTTTTTTTTTTGAAACAGAGTCTCGCTCTGTCGCCAGGCTGGAGTGCAGTGGAATGATCTCAGCTTACTGCAACTTCTGCCTCCCGGGTTCAAGCGATTCTTCTGCCTCAGCCTCCCAAGTAACTGGGAGTACAGGCACGTGCCACCACGCCTGGCTAATTTTTGTAGTTTTAGTAGAGACGCGGTTTCACCATATTGGCCAGGATGGTCTCGATTTCTTGACCTCGTGATCTGCCCGCCTCGGCCTCCCAAAGTGCTGGGATTACAGGTGTGAGCCATCACACCCAGCCCATTTTTTGAGGTGGAGTCTCGCTCTGTCACCCAGGCTGGAGTGCAGTGGCGCAAGCTCAGCTCATTGCAACCTCCACCAACTGGGTTCAAGCGATTCTCCTGCCTCAGCCTTCCGAGTAACTGGGATTACAGATACATGCCACCAAGCTCGACTAATTTTTTTTGTATTTTTTAGTAGAGATGAGGTTTTGCCATGTTGACCAGGCTGGTCTCGAACTCCTGACCTCAGGTGATCCACCTGCCTTGGCCTCCCAAAGTGCTGGGATTACAGGCGTGGGCCACTGCGCCCTGCCGGCTAAAGCATTTTTAACTCACTATAAGATTGAAAGCAAGTAGTAGACCTCTGACGTCTGAAAAAGTAAAGGCCAGCCTTATTTAGAAGTGGGACCGTATGTGGCAGGTGCAGGAGCCTCTAGAAATGAGTGAGCTCATTGTTCAACTTTCCTCTTTGGGAGTCTCTTAGGGGGTGTGTGTGTGTGTGTGTGTGTACATGCATGCATGCATAACAGCCAGTGCTTGGAACAATCTCCCAAAGATGTCCACATCCTAATTCCCAGAACCTTCACGTATGCTATGTTACATGGCAAGGGGAAATTAAGGTTGCAGATGGAATTAAGTTTGCTAATCAGCTGACTTTAAAATAGGAAGATTTTCCTGGATTATCCAGGTGGGCTCAGATTATCTAGTGTGATCACAAAGGTTCTTAAAAGATGGAAGAGGAAGATAAATCAGTGTCAAGTGATGCCGTGTGAAAAAGACTGGCCTCTTCAGTGCTGGCTTTGAAGATGGAAGTAGGACCAGCCTAGTGAGACCCATTTGGACTTCTGATCTCAAGAACTGTAAGGTTTTACATTCGTTTTGCTGTGAGGCACTAAATTTCTGGTAATTTGTTATAGCAGCCATAGAAAACAAATCTGGTAGTAGGGAGGTGGGTGGTAGCAGTGGTTATTGCAGCTTCACTGCATATTTCATGCTGAAGAGGCCCGTGTAAAATCTCTGATTGTTTTTGTAAACATAGATGCAAATTCATATTCAATTGCTACAGGCCCCATTTGTCTAGAACCGCATTCTAACCAGGAGGTGAGATGCAGGGGAAAACAGAAATAATGTGGGCTGGCCCTTGAACCATCCTGTGTGCCACACAGGAGAAGACCTAGAATTTCCTCTAATGACAATGACTCCTTTCTTCTGGTTAACTTCCCACTTGTAGGTTACCCCACAAAGCCAATGGCACAAGTATGAACAATTCCAGTTTCCTCCCTTCCTCAAAATTACTGTCTCTAGGCCCCTCCTCTGGCTTCAGCAGCTCTCTCTCCATGCAGAGCCCTGGTTCTAGCCGACCAACCATCTTGGAGCTCCTCTATGCCTTCCAGCCCTTCCCTTAGTTCCTCCAGAGCAAGAGGATGAGGTGAGCGGGCTGGCCTGCGTGAGCATATCCTAGAAAACGGTTTTTGTTGGAGGAGCAATGGAACACTGCTCTGCCTTTGACAGCCGCCTGACCCCTGAAGCTTCAACACGCTTGTCTCCCTCACCTGCCGCTGGTGGGTTGCACTCTTGCCACTTCCATTGATGACCCCTTTGCTCCTTCAACTGAAGTCTGCACCCGCTCCCACCTCCTCTCACAGCCTCAGCTCATCCCTGATGACTCAGATCAAGTTTTCTTAGGATGAAATGAAGTGGGGTGAAGCTTTGTCTGCTGCTTAGAGTTCAGGGAATATCCAAAACAATCTAACAGTCACACCACCCTGACCAACTTTGTGACCTCATCCACATGAGGAGAAAGCAAGAATCTCAACAGCTGAAGTGTGCCAGAAACATTATGTTTTGTTTTAGTGAATCAGTGTAATTTCCATTTCAAGTCCCCATTTGGCTTGCTGATTGACAATGTCAGTTAATGCTGGATAGTCTTTCTCTGGCTGGGGGTTGTGTCTCCATTGTGGGTGGCTTATTACTATCACAGCAGCGTGCGTGTGTGTGGGTGTGTGTGCACGTGCGCGCACACACACACAGAGGGGCCCTCTGACCCAGGTTGTCCGTCCACACTAGCCTCCCAGGTCTGTATCACCCCATCCCACTCTTGGTCACTGATACCCACAGGTTTGTGGCTGCCCTCTCTCACCCCCCACTGCAAGGTCTGTACAGATTTGAATCTTTCTTAAGTACTTCTGTGTCCCCTTTTGAGGGCCTGTAGGGAATTCTGCTATGCCTCCATCCCATACCCTACACAACTACTGGGCTGTGGGAATTCTATGGGGCTGTCACAGGCCTCTTGATCTGGGCACACCAGGAATCATTTTCTACTCTGCTGCTCCTGTCCATGCTGGGCACCCAGGAAACAGACAGTGGTGTCTTTGCTCTTCCATCTCAGAACCTCTTTTGTTGTTGTTCTTTTATTCCCCTCCATCCTCCAGGGGGCAGCAGTAATGCAGCTCTTTCTCAGGGACCCCACTGAGGAGTCCTCTCTTTCCTTCTGCTCTCCTTTGGAGACTCCATCTCATCTTGGGTGGTGAGTGAGGAGGATACACCAAATCTTTTGTATCTTTGACAGACTTCACTTTTGAATCTCAAAACCCAAACAGTTGGATGTTGGGTGCTTTAGTTCCACTGGGACAACTTTTCTTTTACATAGAAATGCCACATGTGGGAGGGTCACTACACAACAGCGACACTAGTGAATATGTCCCCGTGTTGTCCCCATATGTGGCAAATGGGTGCAGGGGGCCGCCTGCCACTCGCTGTGCAAAGACTACCCACACCAGGGAAAAGCAGAGCCTGTGCTCCATGAATCTGCAATCATGAGCATCTAAGCTTAGAATATCCCACTCTGTTGCAAGTGAAAACATGTAGGTGTATCTCTTTGGCCCAACTCAGAAGGTAGATGTTTTCTCCCCTTTGTTAATACAGTCACTTGGCAATTTCAGCTTTCTATGAACATTCTTCTGGAAAAGAATCTCAGCTCGTTGTGTAGTTAAGTTTATTCAGCACATAAATCTCTTAAAATCCATGCCCTTAAATGTTTATGGTCATGTGGGATATTATCAGTGTCAGAGATGGGCAGGGTTGAAGGCATTTGGGGTCAGACTACTTTCTTTTAATCTTCTCCAAACATTTTAGGTTTGGCAAAACCTGAATTGCATTTTGCCAAGCCCCTGTGCCTGTAATTTGTAAACCCCTGTGTATTTTCAGGGAAATGTAGTCCATATGTTTCTGATTGATTTACACTTAACTCATCTAAACGTTGTTTTGTTAGTGTTATTTGATGTCCAAAGGGCCTCAGAGCCTGTTTACATCTGTCTAAGCTGCTCGTTTTCCTCCCTGAGACTCAGGAAGATCTATTTTGCCAAGAGTAAACTAAGTCAAATACTGCACCGCCCCTCCCCACCTCCACCCCCCAGGATTGGATCAGACTTGGGTTGAATCTGACAAAGAGCTGAGGAAGTTGCACTGGGCTTTGAAGTTGACCACTCTACCCTACACTTCACCAAGAGGAATCAGAGCACAAAGCCTCCTGCTTGGGGACTGTGACCAACAACATGAATACAGAGAACAGCTCCTGGGCCAGGCCAACTTCCCAGCCTGGCCCTTTTCCTTATGGCACTGACATTCAGCTGCAGCTAGCCACCACCGACCTCAAAAGGCCCTTCCCTTATGACTCTTTCATCCAAGCTTCAGTGGGAAGGGTGGAATAGATTTTATACAGTGAATGAAAGCAATCAGGCCTCTTGCTAGATCTGTGATAACAATCTCATAGAGCAAGAGTGTGGTTTTAAAATGAAACAAAAGAAATCCTTAGCTAGTGCCCCATTTCACTGAACTTTAATTTTAGATAGCTTGCATTTGCCTTGCAAATGAGTCCACAAATTACCAAGCCACAGCATTTAAAACCATCCTGCCCACTGCCAGCAGGAGTATGCCTGGCAGAACCGATGAGGCTGGCCCCCTACTGCTCCACCACCGTAGAAGTGAGTTATAGGAGTGATGCTTGAACTGAGATGGCATTCCACAATTTTGGAAACATGATGGCTAGGGATGGGGACAAACTCACTGCAACTTTATGATTCAACATTGAGGGAAATGGCGTTTTGTTTTGAAAGAAGCGCGGTGGCTCACGCCTGTAATCCCAGCACTTTGGGAGGCCGAGGAGGGCAGATCATGAGGTCAGGAGATCGAGACCATCCTGGCCAACATGGTGAAACCCTGTCTCTGCCAAAAATACAAAAATTAGCTGGGCGTGGTGGCATGTGCCTGTAATCCCAGCTACTCGAGGGGCTGAGGTAGGAGAGTTGCTTGAACCAGGGAGTCAGAGGTTGCAGTGAGCCGAGATCATTCCATTGCACTCCAGCCTGGTGACAAAGCCAGACTCCATCTCAAAAAAAAAAAAAAAAAAAAAAAAAAAAAAAAAAAGCAGCACTTTAATGTGTATTTGGTTGTGTTCAAGCAAACTCTATTTGGAATGGAGGTATTTGAGACAAAGAGGAGCCAAGTAACTCTATAAAATAATATGACGGGTTGTCTTGTCTATATGCAGAGTTGCATCTCAGAGATAATTATTTCATTGGACTTGGAGGACCCTCTGGGAGATTTCTCTCTTTTTTGGACCCCAAAATGTATCAGGGAAGCCAGATTCTAGGTAGAAGGAACATGGTCAAAGCATTTGGGGAAAAGCAGACTGGCCCCTGAAATGTGGGACAAATTAGGAGTTAAGGACAAAGATGGCTAGGACTTCCTAGCTCTAAGGTTTAAGCTTTCTGTTTCTATTTTGTAATTCCCTTTTGCTATCTTTGAGCTTTCAGAAAATTCCAATCAATATTGCAGTCTGGTCTTATGTTCTGGGAGACTAAAGGAGGGGTCTGGGTCTATGCAGTGGGGGAGCCAGCGACTGGAGAAGCCAGGGGTGGCTTAGAGGCAGTGGAAAAGTTGTCCATCCAGGGCAACCTGATATGGCAAACAGGCCTGATCTTTGGAATGTGGATGCATTCCTGGGTGATTCTTAGAAACACCTGGGGTAGGAGAAGCCCACTAAAGACTGGCTTTCCTGCAGCCTCCTGGGATAGGAGCTAAGGTTGTAGCTATTTGCATGTTAAGGGAAGAGTCGAGCCTTGAAGGCTGGAGAACTTGGGGACATGAGTATCACATCAGTGTTAACTCTGGTGGGTGGCCAAGTGGCCATATTTGCATGTCTCACTTTCAAACTGGGCAGCAGTGGTGCTAGCACAAGATCCCTCCTGCTGGAGCCTCTGCAGAAGACCAGGCAGCCTGCTCTCCCACAGTCACGTGAGCAGATGTCCTCTCCTGCCTCCATGAACCATCCCGTGTGGTTACCTGGATGCCATGATATCCCCCTGCCCCACCGTAGTGCTTTCTCTGAACTGCATTTTAGAGTGAAGCCATCAACCTCCACTGAAGGCTGAGAAATGTGTCTTCTGTAAGCATGTTGTTGAAGCTGTCATTTGCAACCTTAAAAGTCTCCTTTTGGTGGAACTCTAAGGAGACACTTCTTCCTCATCTTCTTATCAGAAGGAGTAGTTCAGCTCCTCGGGGGCTGGCTTCTTTTTTTTTTTTTTCTTTTCATTTTTAAGTTACAACTTTTTAGAATTGTGGTAAAATGCACACGACAGAAAATTTACCATCTTAATTGTTTTTATGTGTGTAGTTCTGTGGCAGTCAATGCCTATACTGCTGTGCCACCCTCACCACCATCTATCTCCTGAACTCTTTTCGTCTTCCCAAATGGAAACCTTGTACCCGTTATACAATAACTCCTCATTCCCCTTCTCTACACTTCCTGGCAGCCAGCGTTCTACTTTCTCTCCCTATGAATTTGACTCCTCTGGTTACCTCCTCTAAGAGGAATCAGACAGTATTTGTCTTTTTGTGACTGGCTTATTTCATGGTTCTGGTTTGTTATGATCACTGAATTCTCTAACAAATCAGATGTCTCTCCTCCCCCCATCTTTTTGCTTTGCCATGGCAGCTAGAAAACAAAGGCAAATCTCTGCCTGATCCAAAATAAGCATATGTGCTAGAAATTTAGCTAACTTTATTTCATTATTATTATTTTTTTTGAGATGGTGTTTCGCTCTTGTTGCCCAAGCTAGAGTGCAGTGGCACAATCTCAGCTCACTGCAACCTCCGCCTCCCAGGTTCAAGCGATTCTCCTGCCTCAGCCTCCCAAGTAGCTGGGATTACAGGCGCCCGCCACCATGCCTGGCTAATTTTTGTATTTTTAGTAGAGATGGGGTTTCACCACGTTGGCCAGGCTGGTCTCGAACTCTTGACCTCGTGATCCACCCACCTCGGTCTCCCAAAGTGCTGGGATTACAGGTGTGAGCCATCCCGCCCAGCCCACTTAGCTAACTTTAAAGGAGACTGGTCCATGCATGCCATGAAGGTTGAGTACGGTGTTTGCAGTCAGGAGACCTCAAAACCTGTCACTGCCATTCACTAGCAGCGTGGCTTTGGGATAACTGATTCACCTCTCTGAAACTCCATTTCCTGCTGTAAAAGAGGGATAATAATACCGTTCTTTCAGAGTTGTTGTCAGAGTAAGGGAGTAACCACAAAGTTAATAACACGTTGTTTTTACAATAATCATTATGGAGAAAACTGATTATTAGACATTATCCCCTGAATCCAGCTCTTTGCAGCAACTTTGTGTTTCCTCTCTTGAGTTAATTTTTACAAATCTCAGAGAATTAATGCTGAAGGACTTTAAAAGGTCGTCTGGACCATGGTTCCCAAAGCTGACTGACATCAAAGTCACCTGCAGAGCTTTAAAAGGCATTTAAAGTGGAGGCCAAGGACCCTGTATTTTTCGGTGGCTTTCCTGGTGGTTTGGCTTTGTCTACTGATGGACATTTGAGCTACCCCTGCTCTAGACCCTCTCTCTGGTATTTGCCGAGAACATTTTCCTGCTATTTCAGGCAGGTGAAAACCCATCCCGTGTTTACAGTTTTCACCAACCAGGACTCCACACCCTGCTGCAGAGTTCACATAGTGTCTGATATCCTCGCAGGGCTCCACTCTTCCTTTTGCATTCTCTGCTTATGTCTCCAAAGATCTTGAATGGCTTGTGATGATTGTCCAGCCAGTTTCTTTGTCTCCCAATCTGGTTACTATCATGATCGTCTCCTTTGGGAGATGGATTCTACCATTTGTCTCTTCTCGTTATTCTCCGAGGCTAGAGGTTTGCTAGACTCTAACTTCAACTCTTCATTCCTTCCCCACACTTTCTCCCGTCTGGAGTTTGGGTTTATTTTTCTTCCTGCCTAACTACTCCTAATATACTAAGTCAATAAACAGATTCTCTGTGGTTACATATGGCAAACAGCTGAAATTTACAGTTGAGAGTAAAATTTCCTCATTTGGGAAAAAACCCATCATTTCACAGATTTAGAAAGTGGTCATTCTGATCTCCAGGGCAAATAAAAAGTGTTTTATAACCTTCCACAAAAGCTTATGCCTTGATTAAATTTTTATTATGAATTATTAATTAAACCAAGGAAATGCAGAGGCCTAAACCATTGCTTAAATTTGCTCCAGATTGAGACACAAACCAAAGGCGGCAAGAAACCCTGAAGGGGAGGTTTAATGATGAGCAACACATATAAAACTATCTGCACACTTCCATCTGCCAAAGGCTCCAAACCAGCCATGTAAATGAGCCCATGTGCCCACACCCAGACAGAGGCTGGCAATGGGCCTGGAAGAAACAGGACCTCCTCGGCTTCTCTCTCCTGGGGTCTGTGTTTGGGGCACTGTGCTGTTAGAGACACAGGGGCTTATCTACCTCATGAGCAGCTATGGTTAGAGGGAGTAGCTGGTAGTAGTTCAGAAAAGCAGCCTGGTGTCTTGGAAGCTGAGCCAGAGGTCAGGAGAAGTGGGTCACTGCTCTCTGGATGGAGTGATTGATCCAACCAGAGCCAACCAATACAGTTGTGCAGGTTACCTGGAGGCCGGGCCCAGTGGGTGCTGACATCCAGCTTATATCCTACCCACCAAGCCTTGCTCCTTGCTGTAGAGCTGCGCCCACTATGAGGAGGGAATACCTTTTTCTGACTTGAACAAGGGAGTCTCATGGCCTTGCTTGGAGGCTGACAGTGTGTGTATGGGGTGAGTGGGAGGGATGGGGCTGCATTCTTCTTTCTCTTAGAACACAGAGGTGTTGTTTGGGCAAGTGGTAGCCTAGAACTGAACCAGTAGATACTGGGGATGCAAAGCTGAACAAGACTCTCATTCAAAGAGCTCAGAGTACCTTGACGAAGCAGACAGATATGCAGAGTATTGTAACATGTGGGGACAAGTACAGGACAAGTGCTGTAACATGTGGGGACAAGTACTGTACCCAGATGGGACTGGACAGTGGGGAATCAGAAGCTTTCTTGGGGATGATGTCTAAATGAGTCTTGAAAAGTTGGAAGTTGGAACGGGTTGGGATGAGGGTCTAAAGAGTGAGAAGGCACTGAAGGTAAACAGAACTACGAGATCAAAGTCATGGAGGATGAAGGAGCATGGTCCAAGAACTCTCAGGGAAGACATGGGGATTCTGTGGGGGTTCCCCACTTCATGTGGTTGCAGTTGAAGACATTTTCAAGTATGAGCAGTTATTCAAATATGAACCAAATGGGCGATGCCCATTCCCCTCCCCAGTGACCAAGACTGGAGGGCTTGAGAACTCCAAGTTCCCAGCATGATACTTGGCGTCTGAGTGCTACTTTCTTCCCCTTCCTCATTTCCTCCTGCCCTTTCATTTTTAATATGAAAACACTTTAATATGAAAACATAAAATATATACATCTGTGTATCTTTCATAACTTTCAAAAAAGAGCTAAAAAATGTGAAGTGAAGGGTAATAGCATGATGCTTTGGCTATGGTCGGCTCCCCATGATTTTGTGTCCCTGCTTCTGGGCTGGCTTCTTAGAGCGGATTGTGATTGTGCCCCAGCAAGAAGCTGGCCTCTGGATCAATCACTGCAGAAACAGTCAGGAAAGGGGAGCTTGCCTCAGTAAGCAAAAGTCACCATTATCTGATTATCTTTAGGGATTCCCTACTCTCTGGATAGCTAGTCATCACTAGAGAAGATTCTGCATGGAGACAATATAACATTTATTTGGCTTTTATTTTTACTGAATTCAGTGCTCAAGGACAGTGGCACATTGACAACACTGCTTCCTAGCATGACATCACATAAATAAGTTTGAAGATACTGCTTAATAAGAACCCTTTAAAGATAAGAGAAATGGTAGAAAGAATTGAAGGATGCTATTTCCTTTTTAATATCTGCCATGAATCATAGTCCAGAGAGAAGACAGAAAGCCAAGGCACGCAGGGACCAGGCACTAGCACAGGGGTCAGGAGGTGGGCGTTCACAGGGGGTACAGCTCAGATCCCTGCGTTTGCTTTGGCCTGAGGCTGGGCAGACAGGAACATGGAAAGCTATGGAGCTGGTCTGAAGGGTAGGGTGGGGTGGTTAAGCCTTTGCTGGCATATGGCTTTGCAATCTTGTACACTGAATAAATCCATCAGAGCACTGCATCCACTCACCCAATTAGCCTGCACCTCATGAACACCTATTGTGAGGCCAGCACCATGGGGAAACTGAAAGAACCAGACATTCTACCACCACGGAGGAATGACCTCACCCTGGGTGGTAACTCTTCCCTTCTGCTCACCTACCCAAAGGGAAAAGAAAGTGCAAGGTTCCTAGTTTACATTGAGTTTCTTGAGGGAAAAAAGGCTCTTGGTAAAACAATGCCTTATTCCTTTCTTTTGGAAGTTCCTTCTGCAGAATACAGCTTAATTGTGGGTCCCCAAAAGGCCCCCGAAGAATTAAAAAAAAAAAGGGTGGTGTCAGGTGAGGGTTTTAGGACATAGAAGGTCACTTTTGGTTGTTGTCCTGTTGAGCCAACTGCTTTACTAACTGGAGTTAGTAAACTCGCTCAAGCTGGAGGGTGAGGGAATGGGTGGGGCTGAGGCTGGAGGTTGGTCAGTAGTTGACCCCCAATGATCTTGTTTGAGGAAAACTCCTGTGATCCCCCATCAGAATATTTTGAAGGTGGAAGAGTCTTCTGGTGGGAAGGGAGAAGAGTGGGAGGAGGAAATAAGCAACGGGCAGCTTCCTTTCTTGACAGATGGAAAATAAAGGGCCTGTCCACAGCTCGGCGAACTGCCGTGGACCTCCCAGCGGGGCTGCTTTCTGAGGCGATGGTCTCCTCGCTCCTTAGCCAGGCTGGTGGAACCAGCGACTGACGCTGGAAAGGAGTTGGAGGATGGAGGTTTGTGGCCAGCGAATGAGAGGTGTGGGGGAGGGGGAAGAGGAAAAATGTAAGGGAGGGAGACGGTTCTTCAATGAAACCTCTGGCCTCTTTTAAACCATAAAGAGGTCTGGGCTGGTTTGATTCCAGTCCTTAAAATAGCTCAGTAGGATCTTAGGGATTATTTAGGTCAAATCCCTGAGAGGTGAGGAAACTGAGGCCCAGAGGTCCCACTTGCCTTTGGTCATGGGGTGAGTATGTAGCCCAGAAGGGTCCCAACTCCTGTGAGCTGCGATTCATGCTGTTATCTTTGCTGGGGAGGCCTGAAGTTCCTTTAGCTTGTCCCTGATGAAGCAGAGGAAGAGCCCACGAGGAAAGCATTCATCTCAGAGTTAGGTGACGTTGGCTTTGGGGTCTAGTTGCCCATTTCTTCCACTTGCCAACATCTTTCCCAAGCCTGCCAGACCGGGGCGCAGTACCACCCCCTTGCTGCCAGACAGATGGCCTGTCCTGGGAGCAGGAAGGGGAGTTCAAGGCAAGCAAGGCCCACTGGGAGCCCCCTGCTAGAAGTGCTCTCCCCTTCCTTCTTTTGGAGGTGGCAGTTACTGGGCAGCATGACCCTGAGGAGGAGATAAGCTGCCTCTGATAGGAAGGTTTTATCTTTGAGGTTATTGCAAATGTGCCTGACTTCTTCATCTGGTTCTGTCCGGATCTGAACTGGTAGCCAGATAAACTGTTTGCAGCCCCATTTCATGTATTTATCAAGTCTAAACAATTGTCAGGAGGCAATTATCCCCCCAGGAAGCCAATGGCAGATAAGCAGTGCCCCGCAGTCTGGTTCCAACCATGGAATCCGTAAGTTGTCCCTCCTTGCCCTGTGCAGATTTTCTCCTCTGTCCCTGCTGCTCTAAATTTTAAAGGAGGTTTGATGTTCCAACACATTTGTTTTGGTGTTCTTTGCCCATAGCCCCAAATAAAATCTAATGGTTTTTATAGGTGGATAAATCCTTTTTAAAGGCTCTTTTGTTATCACCACGGGGTTTGTGAGCACTAAAACTGGGTTTTAAGGGATCAGTGAAACCTTAGAATCACGGTTTGCTGTATCTGGAAGGAACTGTGACCACTCGGTACAGCCCCTTCAAGCGGTAGATGAAGAGGTTGAAGCAGGAAGGGATTTGATGGCTTGTGAAGGGAACGTGCTCTTCAGAGTTGGGCAGACGTGCAGCTGAAGCTTGGTCTGGCCACTGATCTGCCGCCCAGCCTTGGGTAAACTCCTGGAGCCCGTTTCCTCACTGATTACATGGCGATACCAATCCAGACTCCACAGTACTGTGAGAGGTAGTAAAACTCCCTCTGGTCAAGGTCACACAGACAGCTGCGGGGCAGAGCTAATACCAGAACCTTAGTATCCGGGCTTCCAGGTCTTTATCCTTTCCATTATTCTGCAGGAGGTCTTCAGGCTACTGTTAAATAAAAAGTAAAGCTTCTACTTTGTCCCACCCAAAATTCTAGTTCAGTGTTTCCCAGACAAAGCACCTCCAGCAGGTCTGAGGCTCAGTTCTATGTGGGGACTCATGTTTATACGATGATAGCATCTATATTTTTTCTGGATGAACTAATAATCGACTTGCCATTGTATTTAGGAAAAACCAGACATCACCTCATGGACGTCTAATTGAAAGGGACCGTCAGTTATTCCATTCATTCTGGCAAATTTTCTTTTTAGCTTTGGTTGCAGCAGGAAGAGAGAAACGTCTGGGGGCTTTTTGTCTGGTGGAAAGGCATCACTGGTCCACAGCCGGGGACCCCTGGATGACCCATCCCAAGGTCCCAGCCCGAGTCTGAAGTCCCAGGGCTGGTCGCAGGCCGACCTTGCAGCCCTCGCCAGAGCGTTGTCTGCACCTCGGACACTAGGTGGCGCCACAGGAACATCCTCGCGGCCCGAGGCGCGGTCGCAGCCGGGGAGCACTCACCGCGGTGCTGTGGAATTTTCTGTTTTTTTCACGCAACGTCGGGCATCCTGCTGGCGCCCTCTCGCCACCGTGCCCTCCCGTCAGAAGCCCGGCTCCTAGCCGGGGAAGGCCGGGTGCTGGTCTGCCAGGAGCTGGGACTTGCGCCCCATGGAGTGTCGGGAGTCTCCAGTGCCACGCATTCAACACCACAGGGCCAGGCTGTTTGCTCCCCATCGGTCGCTGCCCCCAGCACCCCGGGTTATTAAGGACTCATTAGCTTGGAGCGGCATCATTACAAGGGTGTGGGGTACTACATATACTCCGTATTTTTCTATTTTCGAAAGGCTGCAGGCGCGATGCACAGTGCGCTTGAACAGTGCGGCCTCGTGCTAGCCGGAGGAGCGAGCAGGGGCCGGGCAGGGGCTGCTCAGCCAGGCGGTCCCCGCGCGGCGGCCTCGGGAGGCCCTGCCGTCGTCCTTCACCGCTGGAGGCGGGTGCGGGGCGCTTCCCCTCCTCAGGGCCCTCAAACCGCAAGGGAGTTTCCGCTTGCCAGTCGATGGTCGTCCTCTCCCATTCCCGGCTGCATCTCCATTTACCCGTCGCCCATTTCCTCTGCCCATCCAGGCTCCTTGGCTCCGCTGGGGTCTCCGTTCCCTTCTCCCGGTCCCCCCGCCAGGTCGCGGCTCCTTTGTCCAGGACTCCGCAGGGGCTTCACCCAAGGGCGCTGGTTTAGGCCGGATCTGGGGTCCCTCGTCACTCCCAGGCTTCTTCCACTTCCGGATTCTGGAGAACCGGGAATCAAGTCCTGCCCGTGCCTCTCCTTCCTCCGTGCTGAAAGCACACTTCAGGCACGCTTCCTGTCCGCCCAGGCATCAGTTCTGACAGAGAGCTGAGAACAAGGAGTTTCTTTTTCTTCCCCCAAAGTTGCCTTTTGTAAGGACTATGTCTGCACCAGGGCTTGATACATGTTGCTACTCCTGGGAGTATGAGACTGGGAAGTTGATGGAAATGTCAACATTAGCTTTAATGGTGAGGCCAAAGGGAGAATGGACCCAGCATCAAGCCTGGGTAGAGGAGAACGCGAGAGGGAGGACCAGAACCAGGGCCCCCTGTTCACTGCCTTGGGGTGTCTGAATCCTGCCTTTGCTGTTGGTGAGCTCTAGGACTATGGGTAAGTTGGTTAACTTTTTGAGCCTCAGTTTCCTGTTCTGTCAAGTGGGAATACAACTCCCTAGCTCACAGAGTTGTGGTGAGGATTATGAACTATTATGCATCTACAGTGTCCTCCCCGCACGTGAAAAGGCTCAGTAAATGGTAACTGTTATCATGGTCCAATCTAAACTTCCGTGCTTGCCTTTCACCAAATTGATGTTACAGAAATCAAAAGGTTCCTGTTTTTCCCACCTTGTTTGGAATTAGGAAAAACTTTCCCTGCGCCGTTAATGTTTTATAGGCCTCTTCTCTCCAAGACAGAAAGGAAGAGAGGGTAATGGGGCTTATTTTTTTCTCCCAGGACTCTTGAGGAAGGATTCAGGATGCGGCTGTGCCACTGGGGATAAAGGGTATAACACTGGGGCAGGTCAGCTTCCTCGTTGGTACAGTGGGACTCTTATACAGGCCCCTTTCTTTCCAGCACCAGATACTGCTACACCATCTCATTGGCATGGACCTATATGTGGCAGCAAGTCCATCTCATCGCTTTTGGTGAAAGTCAGCACAGTTTGTAAAGATTCTCATTGTGAGAATGGGTAAACCACCCCTTTTATTAAAAATCAAACCAGAGATTCCTTTACCTATGAGTACCTCCTGCTGCTAAAAAGCAGCAGCTAAAAAGCAGCAGGAGGTATTGATAAGGGAAGTCCTATCTAATTTACTGGTTTAGAGAATGACTGTCCTCATTTTAAGAGTTAAACATTAACCCCATTAACACCTCTGAAAAACCCTCCCAACATGTTTATCTCATTGACATCATGGGGTTGGAGGTCACTGTAGACGAGGAACTGGGACACCAAAAGGAGAAACTCTGGCCACCCTTGCACCCTGTTTCCAATGCTGGTCCAGCATCACCCACAGATGCTAAGGAGCGCTGGAGACCTTACCAGCCCCTGTGATTGGTCACCTTACTCTTCCATGGACAGAGCAATGAACTTAGATTCCTGCTGGGATCCTTTGAGGGCAAGCATACCCTTCTTCCAGCTTGTACTGTGAACTCCGCTGCAGCCATAAGGACTGTCTGTGACACTGAGCCCGAGATGACTGGGCCCTGTGCTCCCTCCCGGCCCCACAATCCTTGGCCTGCCACAGAGAACTGAGCTCTTTTATTAGCACCATGAATGTGACTGATACAGCTAGCCATTCCCTCGTGCGAATGACTCAGTTTATTAATGCTCTGCTAAAGATGGCTTCTTTGCTTGCCAGCAGCCTTAAACAGTATTTCATTAAAACTGGCTTAATTATTTTGAGAAGACGGCCCAATTAAAAGCTATACACTCCCTCTATGTAAGTGTTTATACATAGAGCTGTATATATAATACATATTTGTAAGTGTGTGTATGTATATGTGTATGTATGTGTCTATAAATATATAGGCTTAGCAATTTAATTACATGGGATAAATTGTTGGAAAAAATACCCAGGAGCTGGTCCCCTTTCTGTTGCCAGATTCAGAGTAGAGGCCACCCCTCTGCTCTGGGAGAGGCTGGTGTTGGTGGTCTCTCAATGACTCCGCCGTGAAAGTCCCAACTGCACAGAGCCCTGCCCCAATTTCAGGAGCCAGCAGCCTCGGGAGAGGCAGATCCTGACCTCTGCTCTGCTCTTGGGATGGCCTTTCCCTTCCCAGCAGGGTTGAGATACTTGGGCTGGGAAATGTTGTGGCAAAGTGTTTGCCAAAGCTCGGGAGAGACACAGACTTGGAGCTTTTTGTTTCTGGAGCTGGCTGTCTAGCTTTCCTAATGAGCAAATATGTTCTCTTTAAGGAAACAAACAAACAAAGCAAAAACACCCATTCATCTGGATTTTATTCATTTGTTTTAAATACAAACAAACAAAAGGAGAGTGGTTATTTCTGCACCAACTATTTCAAATGCAAGTTACTCCATTGCTCCGGGTGGTTGGATGGTGCTTGTCACCATAGGACCCACAGGGCTAGTTCCAACTGTTATTTGGTAAGGCTTTTTTTCTTTCCAAAATTCCCAGTGTTCCTTTAAGGCCCATTTAGCTGCGGGTTTTGTTTATTCTCCCGGCAATCAGCATTTAAAATAAGACAAACAAGCATTTTTCCTGGGCTGTGATTCCCCCCAGCCAGCCTCCACCTGCACACCTGAAGCCAGCATGTCCAATCGAATTTCTCTGTAACCCATATCCCCTTTAGAGACTTACCCCCTTCGTATACCAGGCTGGAAATAGAGAACTTAAGCAGGGCAAATGTAATTTTAAGAATTGCTAATGATGCTAGAAATCTGCAATGCAATTAGCATCATTGGATTTGGCGCTCCTCCGAAGGCACAAAACTCCTTGTCATAGCGCAGTGGCAGCAGCGGCAAGTGCCTCCGCATGTGCCGGGCTGTCCGGGTATGCTGGCAGCCGCTTTGCACTGAGATGTGAGCAGTTGGTTAGGCTTCTTCTCTTTCTTTCTCACAGATACTGACTTCTTTGTCTCTTCTCTGGGTTGCAGAGGGATGGGTGTTTTCCATTGATTATAACTTTAGCATTTGACCCTCCAGTGCAGTCACCCTGTTTTTTAGAAAACTGAGACTCTCACTTTGTGAACTCCCTGTGCTCTCTGGGATTTCAGTGCTGTAGTTCAACTACCGATCCCCCTGTCCTGAACTCCAGTACTTCTGACGCTACTAATTGGTACCTCAACAATTGTGGGGGCCTTTCCATCATTGCCCACCATAGGATATACTTTTCTTTCTCTCTCTCTCTTTTTCCTAATTTCCTTGTCTTCTTCACTCTCCGTGGAGCCAGAGGTAGTATGAAGAGTTAAAAATAGCAATATAAAGAAAGCCAGAGGGAGAGAGGGAGTGAGAAAGAAACATTTTAAAAAGAGAGGAAATGAATTATTGGTTTAAAAATAAACCTTTACTTTTTCGCAGAAAAATTATTTTTGTTCTCTGGAAAAATAACATGGGCTAGGCATGAGAAGCATGTCAGCTGGCTAAAAGATTGCAAAATCCAGAAGCTGATCCTGATGGGTCTGTTCAGTTTAGCAAGGGTATCTACTAGGGGATCCTCTTTTGAATACGGAGGCCCAAATCAGAAGCTTGTAGAGGGGAGCTATTCTTCCAAGATTCCAGATGTGTCTGTGAGACAATACGTTACAGGGCAAATTGATTTCACCCTCGGGAAACCAGGGAGATTTTCAAAGTTATGTCTGCAAAGCCAGCTAATGCAATTCCCCATTAGTGCATTAAAGTGTGCCCTTATTAATTCAAACATAAAGGCAACAAAATAAGCTGTTAAATTTAAAATATAATACATATATAATGAGAATGTGTGAAAGCCTTATTCAAATGAAAATACAGGAGTGTTTGAACTACTGAGGTATCTTTTGTATTGAATTATGAGCATCTGTAATAGATTTAATTATTAATTTCCCCATTGTTCTATGCACACAGACAGGGTTCAAGGCACAGTCATTCTCTGGCTTTCATAGATCTAATTTGTATAATTATTGCCTGAATAAAAAATTGCTCCAATTCCTAGCTCTCTTTCTTTCTTTCCCCCTTCTAAATACTATTTCAATGCTGCATTCCAAAAGGGGAACACCTGCCACTTCTTCAAAGTCAGCTGATCATTTGGAATGATGGACGGCGCTGCTGCCGATGACGTCCCCTTTCAAGTCTCTTTGTCTAAGTGAATTATCGTGCATCCTTTTAATTTTATTGAACAAATTACATTTGTCAAGGTCTATCTTTGTAAATAAATGATAACTAGAGACACATGGATGCGTATTTCTGCTGTTCAAGGGCTCTTGTTCCATTTCTGGAAGCCAGATGAACATGGAACAAAGGAGAAACTTTCCTCTAAAAGCAATTATCTTTCTGCATTCCCATCAGTATAATTATATTGCAGGGAATTTTAAGAAGCTGTAGAAGTAGAATTGAATGCTTAAAACTGTGTTTGCTGAATTGCTATGCAAAAGTTGAACAGGCTGTATTGCATCACACAAAATAGTCTAACTCTCTCCTGGCCACATTTCTGTAAGTTTAGAATGCGCCTGAAGGGTGGAGATGGTGTGGGGGAGGCGGTGGGGACAGGGATGAGGTAGATCACATTTAGGGTTTCCTGTGTTTCTTGAATGGAATATTTAATGACGTTTCTGAAACCTGAGGGCTGTTAGCAAGGTGACTGGGAATGTGTCTAATAAAGCCACCCATTCCAGTCTGTTGGAAAGCTGATTTGCTGATTGCTCTCTGTCTGAAACAGTCCTGCTAGTTTAGTAACTAATCCATGAATGGTGGTGGGATGAAGAGGGGACTGTTCATGAAATGATGGCAGCAGCAATTACACTGCCCCCAAAACCAGCCAGCAGCTGGCTTACAGAGATATTGAATGTGGTTTGTGTGGCTACTGTGTCAATACTGTGCATCAACCAGCATCATTCCTTCCTCATCAGCTCCCCCACGATTTAGTGAAGTAAACTGTTGCTGTGAGGTAAGTTGTATTGTCTGATCACTGACAGCTCAATAACCTCATTCCCGCCCCTTCCCAATTTTTCACGAACTCCCTGATGAACATTCAGGAGGAAAATAAAGCACCAGTGAGAAGTGGCAACAGAGAATGCCAGAATCATGGGTTAGTTTAGTATGGCTGGTAGGTTTTGAGTTACTGGACAATTGATGGGATAATATTACAGTCTAGAGATCTTGAAGAAAGGAAACCTACAAGCAAGGATGACCTTGTATCCTCTCAGAGAAGAGTGAAAGGGTGAATCAGGAGCCTGGAGATAACTCCCAGTTCACAGAGGCCGCATGGAACAGTGGCATGAGCATGGGCTTGGGTTGGAATGGAGACAGCCCCTGTCCCTCTGCCTTCAGTGTCCACAATGGTAAGATGAGGGATCAGGACCAGATGATTGAATAGCCTATCTTTAGATTCCAGGTCTAAGGTCATGAAACCCATTGTACAGGGCATTGATCTCCATAGGAAAGTGGTAGAGGGAAGGTCCCTGTACTAGGATTGCATTGTCAGAGCTTTATGAATGTGTCAAAGGGGAAAAATGATTTTTTTTCTCTTAAGAAAAAGGAGTCCACTGCTTTCGATCTCTAATTTCTGTGGCTGAGGTTTGGTGATAAGCAAGAACTGAAACCCACTGGATCATTGCAGATGACATGATCAGAAAGTGGTAGGCCTATAAAATAGGTTTAAAATGGTGCCTCGGCCATCTTGGTGATTGAGAAGGCTCCTCTCTCAGGAGAAAGTGGCCAGTGGGACTGATTTGTTTGATTCAGATCATCTCACTAAGCAGCCAATGAAGGGAATGTGCCGAGAGAACCAGCATGTCCAGCTTAGTGTTGAATTCAGTGTTCCCTGAAAGTGTCAGACCCTCTGCTGGAGCTAGTAATAGAAGGTCATATGGTCCCTGTCATCAGGATCATGTTGCATACATATGACAGTGAAGCCAGGTAGGAACATCTGTGATTCTAGGACACAGGGATCAGGGCCATGACACAGGTCTCCTGGGAGGGAGCCTGATGGGGGCTGGGGTAGTCAGGGAAGGCCATGGAAGGAAGTGAGGCTTGAGTAGACACAGTCAGATAAAGGTGGGGGTAGACAATGGTAACAGAGGGAAGAATACGTGATGAGCAGTGACATAAAGCAGCAAGACATGTTCAAAAAGCTGCTAATGCTTCAAGATGGCTGAGGCAGAGGGTGAGTGTGGGTGAGCAAAAGGGATGAGGCTGAGGAAATCAGCAGGTGCCAGACAAGGGGGCCTAGCCAGGAGGCTCAAACTTTCTGCTCTGAGTTACAGGAAAGGGGAGAGCACTGAAGGAGTGTCACAGGTAAGCAGTGTGTCAGGGTCAGAATTTAGAAGGGCCATGTTGACAGCCAGGACTGGATCCTGGGGTCCCTGTGCAAAATGAAAATGTGGGCCCATTTATTCAAAAACCAGAAAAACAAAGGTGCTGTTAAAGGCTTTAAAATACAGAGCATTTCCCTTCATTCTGCAGTCTCTCAATCTGTCATGGCATTTTTTATCCTCTTTAATGTCATGTTCCTCCAGTCCTCCTGGCAGGACACTTGTGGGACAAGTACAGACTTCCGTGGGAGCTGGAGCCCTCCCTGAGACTTGGGACACATGTGGTCCACTGACAGCTGGCTCTTCCTCTCTGGGACTGATGTGCCATGCTTCAGCTAGGGGCAGGAAGATGCAGCCAGGTGTCTCTCCTTCCCGGAGGCCTGGTGCTCCCACCCTTGGTGAGCAGGTAACCCCTGAGGGTATTGCAACTTCCCTGTCAAGATGCACTGGGTATCTTGGTTAAGGTTGAGCCTGAGGCTTCCTTTACCAAGTCGCCTGCTACATGCATGGTAGCACTGACAGCCTGGGGTGAGGATGGCCACTGTCACACCCCCTTGCAAGATACTGTGGAGCACGCTCACCAACCCTGCCCCTCTCCACCCTGCACCCAACCCTCCACTGAAGTGGAGTGGACAGTGTCACTGGGACAGGTTGTGGGGGAGGCTGGGCAGGGCCCAGGGTGCCAGGGGCAGGAAAATGGGTAGCCGAGAATCTGTCCTGGGAGGCAGGAAGGTGGTAAGAGATGCTGCACATGAGAACCAAGACCCTAAACCCCTGGCCCATGGTTCATGTGCCATGGACCTCACTTCCAAAACGGTAAATCATTCAGAATTTCAAGATGGCAACCAGAGAGCATTTGCCCTCAAGCATGGGCCCTTCTGAGCATGGATCCCTGTGCTTTGTGACTACAAGGATCACTCACCCTTCATGAAGCCCATTGGTGGCAAGGCAACTGTAGCAGAGGTAGCAGAGCTAGGCTTAAGGCTGGGAACCCACCAGGAAGGGGCTGGAGCTATCTGGTGATGAGTGCTGAGAACCACAGTGAACATACTGGTGGTGAGAATGGAGAGGAAACAATGAAGGGAGATATTAGGAGGTAGAAGCTGTGGGATTAAGAGGCAAACAGGACTTAGCGGGGATCAGTGAAGCCGTGGGATATAGGGTCACTTACGGGGTTCTAATATGGGTAATTGGTACTTTGTGAAATACTTTTACATAAATTTTGTCACTTAATCTGCAAAACATTATTGTTACTTCCATCTTATTGGGGGAAAATAGCTGAAAGAAGTGAGGTAATTCACTCAAACTCCTCTGGTTAGAAGACCTGGGATCAGCCCAAGGCATTTGCTTTTGATGGCATGTTCAATCCACCATGACTTCTCTGCTGCTCTGGATGCGTCTGCCTTGTTTGTTTGTTCATTCATTCATTTATTCATTGCTTCCCTCAACAAGTACTTATGAGGGGAGCACAAGGTGCTGGGCATTTGTCTAGGTGCTGGAGGTCCATTGATGAACAAGCCAGGCAAGGCTTCCACTCTCATGGAGTGCACATTCTAGCAGGGCCCGGGTGCCAGATTTAATCAGAAGTTTCGTTCGGGCTTTAAGGGCCAGTGGAAGCCATTATTTATTTATATTTTCTGTTTCTTGTCCCAGTTTCTAATGAATTAGAGTTTGATTAGCTTCAACAGAGCACTATGACTAGAGGGAGAATAATAAAGTGTCCTTTCATCCACCCCTATCCAAAAGCTGTGTGTAATTAGAAGAATCAAACCCTGTACTCTTCGTCTCCACCTGGGTTGGCAGAGGTCAGTTTATTCTGTAGATACGTAATTATGTTGTTTTGCTCTTTCATTTAAAAAATATATTATCTCTTTCAATGAATCTCATAAATCTGAGGTTAGGAGACTGGATACCTCTGATAAAGAATAAATTTCGAGGTGTTACATTGTTGTCGAGCCAACAGCAATGGTTCTGAATGCTGATCAGATGACCCAACTGTACCGGTCAGAAAGGCATTTACTGGCAACTCAGCCCCTTCTATGGCTTATACCACAGAAGACCATCAGTAATGCATGTGTTGAATGGTGTTAGGATGAACCAGTTTTCTTCCTTGGTGCACAGCCCCAAGGAACTAGAATGACTGCCAGATGATTCTGGGTGCTAGGGCATGAGCATTCATTATGTGAAAGAAGTTTGGAGACTGAAATCCTTTTAAAGGCAATGTTTCACTTGATAGGAAACAACATTCTAATAAGACTAATCAAGATCACTGAGTTAGTAGTCATGGAGAACTAAAATCATTATTCTTGCAGTACAAATTCCTGGACCTGATGATACCTCTGTGGCCTGTCATGTGTCAGAGAGTCTGCAGGAATGTAACATGAAAACCAGTAATACCAGAGGTGTAGAACACACTCCAGTCTATTCACTCTGGAATGTCCGGGGATGGCCCTTGGCTTCTGAACTGATGGCCAAAAGTAGGTGGAAGAATAAGTGGAGGAGTTGGTCTTAGAAGGTCCAAACAAGGCAGACGCATCCAGAGCAGCAGAGTCATGGTGGATTGAACATGCCACCAAAAGCAAATGCCTTGGGCTGATCCCAGGTCTTCTGACCAGAGGAGTTTGAGTGAATTACCTCACTCCTTTCAGCTATTTTCCCCCAATAAGATGGAAGTAACAATAATGTTTTGCAGATTAAGTGACAAGTAGGCCTGGGGAAAGTGGTGGATCAAGAGGAAGATTCAAACCAAGTGCATTGAGGAATCTGAAGACCCTGCCCATACCAAACAGTACTCCCCTGGCCCAGCACCATCATCCTGGGCCCCATGTGACTGCCCATCGCATACAGGAGGCCTTATTGTATGTCTGCTGTGTGTGGCATGACTCCTCCTAATGGCGTTCCTTTTCCCGCCCCGTGGCATTGCTCTGCTCTCGCAGTCTCTCTCCATAGTAACAGAAGCTTCCACTGAGTTAACACCTCAACCTATTAAGCTTAAGTGCTTTTCAAAACATTTTATTATTGGCTGAGTGTTTGTGAAGCAGTTTACCTTGGACTCCGACTGGCTTCAAGAGGTTTGAGCCTGTCTTGTATGCCAGGGAAGCGGCGTTGCAAACCCGGCACATCCCAGCACTCAGCTTTCCACCCTTTCTTTACCTCTCTCACCAAATGGCTGTGAGGCCATTCATGGGAAGGCCACGACGAATTTTGATTTCAGTCTTTGTGTCATTACTTAGCTAATTTAAAGATGGGTATCAGCCCTTAAAATTAAAAATTGTATGTTACATGGAAGGACTTCACCCACCCAGGGTCAGGCAATGAGCATATGATGAGACAAATGAGGGAGTGGCACTTTCCATGTTCCTCTACTGAGTGAGGATCCCAGTGGACCATGTCCTGGGTCCTTTGTGGGACACTTCCTGGTGTCAAGTTCCCTAACTTCTGTTGGCTGCCAGGCACAAGTGTCAGCATTCATGTTGCAATCCTGATGCCATAGTGTGGCTACTTCAAGGAAATAGTATTCATAATATTGACATCTTCTTAAAATTATTTAAATAGGCACCCCAGTGTTTCAGGTAAGAGCCACAAATCTTGAGCAAATTTGACTCATGAGGTACCTTCAGAGAACCATTTTAGCTGGTATGTGTGTGTGAGGTGGGGCAGGGGTAGGGTTGGGTATTAAACATCAGAAGGTCATGCTATGTAATACATGCAATATATAAAGTACTAATTCAATAGAACCATAGCAGGTGCTGTTGTAATTCTTTTTTTCTGCATGTAACATAAAATTTTCAATATAAAAATTAATGCATGTTATAAACTTAAGGTAGCTTAAGCAAATAGGATAAAGAACTCCATGATAACAAATCACAGTGCATATTCACAGCTGGTGAGATAAATTCCATTCATGAGGAGATTTTGATTTCAACCCCTTATAAGAGAATTGTGAGATAGTGGCAGCATCTAATCTTGAGGTAGGTAGATAGTGGTGAGATGGCTACTCATGAATAATTTTAAAATCAATCATCTGTGGCTAAATGTAGTGGCTTCAAATCGCTTCACAGCTTTGGGCTGTGGAGGGGAAAAGCCATTGTGGTGAAATAGAGTAAGAAACAGGAGATGCAAAGCTTTCCTCATTTCTTGCTTCAATTCGATTCCTGTTCTTTAATTGCTCTGGGACTTAAGATTCCTTTTCCTGAAGCTACAGCGTGTTCTACATCTTCTCAGAGCTGGGTCCTGCCGCCCGCCACACACAGCGGGTGAAGCTGCTCCCCCGCTTCCGGCCGCAGGTGGCTCAGCACCTTGGGGGAAGCCCAGTTTGGTACCTTTCTGGACATCCTAGGGGACCTGCAGTTCAGCCACAGCGAGACCCAGGGAGGGGACAGCTGGTGTCCTGGCAGCTGGGCTTCTGCACTGCCCATGACTTTGAAGACACAGCATCAAAGAACAGAATGGTGCCTTAAGTTTCTGGAGGGTCCTGGAACTAAAATGTGATGAGAAAATCTGTGTCAGGAGGAGATGGCAAGGAGGGAAGCGTGGTCTTCCAGCCACAGCAAGACTCAGGGGTGGTGCTGGGCCATAGATGTGTGCCCACGTCATTGGAGTGCAGGGCTTGCGGTGGGAGCTAGTGGGCACAGCAGCGTTTACACTGTACAAAGTAGACACTCTTCTGCAAACCTTCCTCCCATAACTCCCTGCCCTCAAGTGTGGTCTAAACTGCATGAACCTAAAAAATTCCGACAGTATATTGATGACAGCTAAATTGTCATGACACAACAACGTAGTTATATTGAACACTGCCTTTTAGCCATCCATGATATCTCTGTCTTGGTGACAAAATATTTTCCCACAACCACACATCTGTTTTCACTCTCAGGTCTTTGTATCATATCCTTATTCACAATTCATGATGACGATGATGATGATGGTGATGGTGATGGCGATGATAATGATAGTAGCTAACGCTGTGTAATGTTAGGCACTAAGCACATTTCATATGTTAACTCATTTAATCTCCATAAGACCCCCCTGAGGTAGGTACTATTCTTATTTCTATTGAGGTCACATAAGGTCACATTTTGGTAAGTAGTAGAACTAGGTTTCAAATCCATGCCCTCTGGCTTTACCGTCTGTGCTCTTAACCACTTTGTAATGGTGCCTCTCATTTCCTCTATTCTTAAATAACAGAGGAGTGCAAGTCAGAACAATTACCTACAGGATTCAATGGTTAGAAAATTTTCTGTTAGTTACAAAGTATCAGCAACCAATCCACATAGCCCAGAGAATTAGCTTTGCGTTTTTGCATTCTTGCATGGATGCATTAAGAAATTTACTAATTTCCTACCACCTGCCAGACCACCATGCTGGGAGTAAGACGAAGGCAGATATAGTCCCTGACCTCATAGAGCTTCCACTCATTCTGGAAAGTTAACAAATTAAGGAGGTATCACAGTGATGTGTGATGAGGATTATGCTAGATGAAAGTATAGAATAACAACAGCTAATATTTGCTGAGCATTTTGCTATGTATTGTGTGATGGTTAATATTAGGTATCAACTTGACTGGATTGAGGGATGACTAGATAGCTGGTAAAGTCTTGTTTCTGGGTGTGTCTGTGAGGGTATTGCCAGAGGAGATTGACAGTTGAGTCAGTGGACTGGAAGAGGAAGACCTGCCTTCAATGTGGGTGGGCACCATGCAATCGGCTGCCAGCCCGGCTGGAACAAAGCAGGCGGAAGAAGGATGAGCTGGCTTGCTGAGGCTTATGGCATTCCTTTTTCTCTAGTGCTGGATGCATCTGTCTGTTCCTCCTGCCCTTGGACATCAGACTCCAGGTTCTTCAGCCTTTGGACTTTTGGACATACACCAGTGGTTTGCCGAGGGCTCTTGGGCCTTCGACCACAGACTGAAAGCTGCACTGTTGGCTTCCCTACTTTTGAGGCTTTTGGTCTCAGACTGAGCCTTTACTGGCTTCTTTCTTTCTCTGCTTGCAGATGCCCTATCATGGGACTTTGCCTTGTGACCGTGTGAGTTAATTCTCCTCAATAAGCTCCCTTTCATATATACATGTATCCTATTAGTTCTGTCCCTTTGGAGAACCCTAACATATATTGCTAGGCACTATTCTCAGTGCTTTAAATGGATTCATTCATTTAATCCTGATAGCTACCCCGTGAGGTAGGTACTATTTTATTCCCATTTTACAGATGAAGAAATGGAGGCACACCAGGGTTATAGAAATTCCGAGCGACACAGGTATTTAACGGTGGAGCCAGCAGAACACATCTGGGAGGGTTAGCTTTGCCTGGGAGTTTGGGAGTCCACTTTCAATCAATTGGTGAGCAGTACTCATGGAGATAATGAAAAATGGGAGGTTTTTCATTCAGTTAGTGCCTTTGTTCATTCAAAAGCATTTATGAGTAGACATCTTTGATGTGCAAAGATCAAGGGAGTGGTTGGTGGTTGGTGGTAGATGGATATAGAGTTGGATAACATAGGGTGTTTACATTTGAGACATAATTCAGTAGGCAAAACTCTATTATGTATTTAAGGGCATAAAAATAAAGAATTGCTCCTTAGTCTCAAATTGATATGTTTTAAATATATATATAATTATAAAATAATAAAATTATGCAAATGTATTCATCACCTCACATACTTATCATTTCTTTGTGGTAAGAACATTTAAAATTCAAACTTTTAGAAATTTAGAAATATACAATACATTCTTATTAACTATAGCCACCTTGTTGTGCAATGGAACATCAGAACTTGTTTCTCTTGTCTAACTAAAACTTTGTACTCTTCGGCCAACATCTCTCCATTACCCACTCCCTCCTCCCCAGCCTCTGGTAACCACCAGTCTACTCTCTACTTTTAGGAGTTCAGATTCCACATGTAAATGAAATAATGCAGTATTTTCCTCTCTGTGCCTGGCTTATTTTACTTCTTAATTTAATATACTCTAGATTTATCCACTTTGTCACAAATGACAGAATTTCATTCTTTTTTTAAGACTGTATAGTATTCCATTGTGTATATATACCACATTTTAAAAAATCCATTCATTTATTGATAGACACTTAGGTTACTTCCGTCTTTTGGTTATTGTGAATAGTACTGCAATTAACACGGCAGTGCAGACATCTGTGCAACATACTGATTTTAATTCCTTTGGATATACCCAGAAGTGAGATTGCTGGATCACGTGGTAGTTCCATTGTTAGTTTTGGTACATATTTAACAGAGGAGTTCAGGCAGATGAGTTGGCTTGTGCTTGTATGTGCACACACAGCTTGATGGAGTGGAGAGTGTGGCCTTCAGAAGGAAGCAGGCTCCACTTCTAGCCTGCGTTGTCATACCTCTAACTGTGTAAACTTGACCAAGCCTTGGGCTTCTAGAACCTTAGAATGAAGACCCTGTACCCTCATTTTATAGATGAAAAAAACTGAAGCTTAGAAAGTTGTCATAAGCTAGAGGAATATTTGAAAATGGACCAATTCTGATTCAAAAGTCCCTTTCAGCCCCTGAGACATTGGAATCTTAACTTGTAAATGATTGCTGAATTTTCCGATACTCAATGTACATGTTAGAGGCTTTAACAAGCTGCATATTTGGGAATTCAGTACTAGAGGAAGCCTTCCTAGAGTCGGTGAGAGGAACTTCCAAGGAAGAGAGGAAAGCAGCACAGGAAACAAGAAGGAGATGCTCCCAGCATTTGGGGGTATCTTGGGTGGGAGGTTGGAAGTAACATGAAGGAGAATTGTGGGGCCGCACAATGCTAGACTTGGCTGGAATGAAGGAGGGCTGTGAGAAATGCTGTAGGGCCAGTGGTAGTATTGGGGAGGTTTGGGAAAGTAGAGGAGATAAGGACAGAAAGAATGTTTCCCTAGGTTTAAACCTTTGTCTTGTTCATCAACATACCCAAGGGACACTTGTGCAAGTAATTGACATGAGATTTCTGTGCTGGTTTCGGTTGCTTTGGGTAAATGGAAGGGAAGTGTTTAATTACAAGTTCAGGTGGTAAAGGATGAGGCCTTGAAAGCCTCCCACATGGGAGCAGGATAATTCTTCCTCTTCCTCGTCCTCCTCCTCCTTTTTCTCCCTCTCCTCCTCCTTCTTCCTCTACCTTTTCTTCCTCTTCTTCTTAGAGACAAGGTCTTGCTTTGTTACCCAGGCTAGAGTGTGGTGACCCAATCATAGCTCACTGCAACACTGAACTCCTGGGCTCAAGCAATCCTTCTGCCTCAGCCTCCCTAATAGCTGAGACTACAGGCTCCTGCCACCACACCTGGCTAATTAAAAAAAAAAATTTTTTTTTGAGATAGCGTCTTGCTATGTTGCCCAGGCTGGTCTCAAACTCCTGGCCTCAAGCGATCTTCCTGCCACTGCCTCCCAAAGTGCTAGAATTACAAGCATGAGCCACTGGGTCCAGCCCAGACTTTGTATAATCTACACAGTGATTATACACTGTGAAAGGCACAACCAGCCTTTCACATTCACCTGAGGCCTTTATATCTTCAACAAGACCACTCTTTAGTTTGGCCCCATTCACCTGCTAGAGTTGGCGGGGAAGAATGCAGAAATAAAAGAGAGTTTCCTATTTCCTCTTAGACAGTGACTATATCATGGGCATCATCTAGTAATGGAGAGAGGAAAAACAGGAAGAAATGGAAGAAAGAGAGAGAAGGGTTGAGGGGAAGGGGAAGGTACACTTGGTAGCTCCAGTTCCTTTGGGCTAGATGATCCCCTGGCTGATACTGCTTCGAAAGTCGTGTTGATGTCGCTCAAGTCGGTATGTGATTTCTTTCCTCATTTTCTTCCTTTGCCAAAATAAAAACAACTGTGGCTCTTATTCCAAGCATAGTCAATGAGCAGCTACCAAGAGGGTCCTAGAAGGCATGTTTCTGAAGAATGTAATCTTGACAATGCCATTCCATCTGCACCAGTCAGGGAGGAATGGAGGCAGAATGCCTGCCACACACACTTTAGATCTGCAGATGTTCTAAGGTATAAGGGAAGGATGGTCTCTTCTGGAGAACTTTGCCTTAATCTCTGAATACATTCCCCCAAGAGTATAGTATGGATATTTCCTCAGACTGCCAGAGCATTGTAGAGTGTTATTTGACCAGTATATAACAGATATTTGCTGTAACAAAAGTTCCACTGGGCTTGGAATCTGAAGACTTCAGTCTGCGATCTGGCCATTTTTACTTCCTAGCTATGGGTAAGTTGCCTTCTTCACAGCCTGGTAATGAAGAGCAAATGAGAAAAATGATGACAACACTTTGTAAACTGTAAAGTTGTGCAAATATTACTTGTTATTGTTACCTAGCAATACTCGGGGATTTTCCTTGTTTGGTTCCAGTTTAAGTAACCAGGGCCTGTGTTAGGCTTGGAAGCTTCAATTACAACTGAAGGGTGAAATTAGGTGATAAAGGCTTTAATATAGGTTTTGCTTTGAGGACCTAAGACAACACTAAGGGTGAACTCTGTACGAGTTCACAATCCTAAACAGTTGCTTTGAGTGGTAACTAGCAATTCCTTCTCACCAGGGATTGGTCATGTATTTTAATGGCAGACCCTCCCTTCCCCTGCCTTCCCCGCTTCCCCACATTTTCCCCTGGGTGGTCCTAAAGGCTTGGCACCTTTAACAGTGCCTTCTCCTCCCATGGGCTCAGCCACAGGTAATTCTCACCTCCTCAGGTGACTTTTCCAGCCTATCTTCCCGGCTCATCCCACTGCCCTGCCTGGGCTCAATGGCTGACGCTTTGCTCCATTTCAGTTCCCACTTTCCTTCTCCTCCCTTGACTTGATACTTCCTACTCCCTCTTGCTTCCCAGGGTCCTTTCCCCTCCCATGTTGATCACTTGAGAGGAGAGGTAGGTGACTGGGTTCCACAGCCCCACCTTGGGGTAGGTTGGAGGTCCTTCTGTTGGAGGATGTATTTGGAAGTGTTCTGACCAAGGGGTCTTCTCACGCTCCTCAGCATTTCCTAAAGTGCACTTTCTGATGGCGTGGACACTCCACTCTCACTGTGGCTGCTCTTCTACTGTTGAGACACTTCCCTATTTCACTGGACAGTCTCTTTGAAGCTTCCACAGTTGCCCATTACATTTTGCGAGGAACAGGGAGTCACTTCTCTCTGGCTAGGAGGAGACCTCTGAGTCTAGTCAGGCTCCACGGTCCCTGGATGACTGGCTTTTGCTTCGGCGGCCTTACTCTTCCTATGGCACACTCACTGTCCACCTCTGCTAACCTACACCACCTTCTCAGACTGCTGTTTGCATCTTCCCAAGACAGAGCTTTGCCTGTGACCACTTGTGCCTGAGGACGAGTCTTAAGCCTCCAAGTCTTCCCAAAAAACTGACCTTAACCTCAAGGATCACTTTCTTACATACCGGCTACCTCAACCCTCTGGCCTTGTTTCCATTCTTGATCCCTTTGATCTCTGCTGAGCCTTGAGGCTTATGATCCTGTTTCAGGGCTTCAGTGATCCCCGTGCTCCCCGCTCTGGGGACTGGTCTGTTTATCCTGTCTCCAGTCCCTATGGTTGGAGCTGCGAAGCAAGAGCTTCTGGGCAAGATGCCACTTGAAAGCCTGTCTCCCTAAGAACAACAGACCGCTTTTCTCTCTAGTCATTCTGAAACTTACCCCTTCTCTCTCTCTTGCAGCTGTGTGAAAGGAAGCCAAATGCCCATTCTTAATGTGTGACAACTGAGGCTCACATGCAAACTGCTGTTATCTCAGCAGGAGAGCAATTTGCAACCATTTAAAATCCTTTCACTCTTCCCTTCTCCTCAGTGTATGGTTATACACACACCAGTCCATATTTATTAGTGCAGATGGTGAGAAACTCGTCATTGAAAGGGCTTAGAGCATAGAGGAAAATGGATTTTTGGCCTCACTCTGGCCTTATAAACAAGAAGGCTTAAATGATTTTAGGTTCCTGATTCTTGCCTCAAAAGAGCACAGTTTGCTTCTCTCCAAACACAAGAGGTTGTAAATTGGTAATTCATCTCAACCAAAGGCCACATGATGAGCAATTGTAGAAGTATTTTTTTTCTTGTTGTGCAAAGGAGGAACCAGACATCTGAGTATAGGTTCCAGCTGGAACTTGCCTTTCACCATTTGTAGCCTGAAGGCACTGTCTTGGCCAGCCCTGGGCTTCGTGCAGCTTCTGCCTCTTCACCTGCATCACTAACAGGGCGATCGCTATCACAAGGGTAGAAATCAGCTCAGCATTTCCATGTGACTTCTTTTTTTTTCCCAGCTAAAAAATAAATCTGTTCTAATAAAAACATTTATACTATATTCTTTATTGTCAGCTAATCCTGCCCAAACTCATTAAATGGCAGTGTGTGGGTTATTTGCTGTCAGTGAAATTATCAAAGGCATTTTTCAGCTGGGGCACCAGGAAAACATATGCTTCAATGCCAACTAAAACAATAATGAGGAAATGTTATGATCAGTCTTGACCAGATGACCCTGCCCATTTTAGATTAGTTCTTAATTTCAGCACAAGGGTCATCCTGTGAATTCTTACAATAAGTCACTGCTCACCACTCACATGAAAAAGATGTGACTTATTAGAAAACTCACTGTACTCATTGCAGTTAATGAGATGTGGAAAGCTTTGTAATTTGATTTGCTGGGCCATATGCTGTAAAGGGATACTGCTGATTTCATTCCTCCATATTTAATTTAAGCTGTATGCAATACCTTCTTCATATGGCTACTTATATAATAAAAATTAACTTGGGGTATAAAAAATACACCATTGTGGGGTTTATGACTTGGTGTGGTTCAGTTTCAAGTGTTTTGCATGGAAACATCTGTAAGTAATGTGTGCGGGTCTAATTTTAAATCCCGCCAAATATTTTCCATTTAACATTTGGTTTAACTGACAAGCTTGCAGAGGTGGTTTTCAGAATTGTCGGTAACAGATATGTGCAGTATTCCCAAGGCCGTAACCTTTATTTTTTTTTAAAAGGAAGATAGTAATTCAAACTTGTTTAAAAAAATTTTTTTTTTATTTTTTTTTATTTTTACGTTTCAGTAGATACAAATAGCAGTTCAGAATATGGCTACTCCTATCCCTTGAAGACCCAGCTGTAGTTTAATCTATTACCCCCTAAAAAGAGTTACCTTGGTTTTGACTTTTGCTTCAACATCTGCGAGCTGGGACACCTTGAGGCAGATTGTGAAGGTTGACCGTGGGAACGGGGCCCTTCAGGACAGGGTCCTGCCTCCACAGTGGAGAGACAGGGAGGGAGAGAAGAGGGTAGGACTGAGAAGGGGGGCAAGGTCCAGGGAGGTCTGAGCCTCCAGAGAGGCTCCGAGAATCCACATACGGACTATTTTCCTACCGTTTAAAAATAATTCTCACCTGACTCTTAGGAGAGGCCCAGGCCCCCTGAGCTATCCAGGGGTCTGCTCAGAAGCTGAGCTGTAAAACCATAAAACAGAACCTCTCCTTTCTCTACTGGGCAGGATTGCCAGATAAAATACAAGGCCCCAAGTTAAATGTGAATTTCAGATAGACCACAAATATGTTTTAGTACAAACATATCCCTTGCAATATTTGGGACGTACTTATACTAAAAACGTATTTGCGGTTTGTCTGAATTCAATCTTAACTGGGCATCTTGTAGTTTTACTTGCTAAATCCGGCGACTCTACCGCCGGGGTCGGACGTGTTTGCTGACTGCATTCTATTCATGGCCGCGGAGGCCTTATTTCAGGTTGTTTGATTCCGGTGGCTGACAATATGAAACAGCTTGAACAGGCAGGCCGGTGGGCAGAAGCCATAAATAGCCACCTCGGGGCCCCCTTGGTCGCTGGGAGCGCCACGCTGCTCTGCTAATAAACATGCGCTCGCTGGAGTTCTCATCCTGGGGCTCGCGGAAGCGCTGACTCAGCACTGGGGCAGGGAGGATGCGGGGACCCCCAGAAACATAATTAAACTGTTTCCATGACTGACTCGAAAATATAATTGTGTGTGGGAAGAGAAACTTGAGGGGGAAGTTAAACAACAAATGGAGAGGTGTGGAGTGAAACCTCAGGGAAACTGTTGGTTTTGCTTCAAGGGAATTGAATTGTGAAACTTGCAGTTGTGAAATTTCACTCGGTTGATTCTTGTGAGAACCGAAGTTTGTTTTAATTGTCAATTAAAGCGACTGGTGCTTTGGGTCCCTGGGATCCAGAGAACCTCAGGGCGGAGATCGCCTCTGCCCGGCAGCGAGAGAGGGACCCGGTGCGGGCCCAATGACAGGGTCGACCACTGGGGGTCAGGATAAGCTTGCAGAGTGGCCCTGTCGCCGGCCTGAACTTTCTCGGGAGGGGAAGGCGGCTGTGCACAGAACGGCACGCCCTGGGAAGCAAAGGCTTGACGGAGAAGTTGATGAAAGATGCACCTTAGGTGTCCCCGAGCAGGGCCGCCGGCCTCCCCGGAGGTTCCCTTGGCAGCCCTTATTTGTAAGGCAAATCCAGGCCCGCGCACACGTTGCTCGAATGTCAGGTACTAAATTGCCTTTATGAGAGTCGAGCAGGCTTGCCGATGACAACACTCTGATAACAAAAGAAGTGTAGCCTCGTTGAAGATTTATGTAAAAGGAAATGATTCATTTGAATTCAGAAGGAGCCTTAAAACAGGGCAGAGACAGCCAAACCCTAGATTTTCTGCCTTATGTCTTGTTTCTTAAACTTGTTTAAGAAAAAAGGGGAGAAAATTTAAACGAGAAAAGCTACCCCAAATAGCTAACCAAGGTTTAGATTTTCGTGGGTTGCTATTTTCTTCAGATCAAGGTTGCCTTCTTGTTAACCCTAGACTGCAGCCGCAGAAAATTGGATTCCCCGCACTCAGGGATTAAGCACATAGAAGAGTCAGGGAATGTGGGGGTCTGGAGAGACTTGAGATCAACGAGTTTGAAACGTTTGAAAGAAAGAAATCTTCAGTGGTTTGAGAGCTTCACTAAGATACTTCAAAAAAAAAAATCAAAATTGCCCTTATTTAAGAGCTTTGCAGATCCAAATATAAGTCCTTTTTCTTTTGCCAAGAAGGCCACTTACTCATTTTGTGTGTCTTTAATGCTCAAAGGAGATGCTGGGATTCCTAGTCAATTCCTAAACAGGAGTCTGCCAACCAACTGTATGATTTTTTTTGCAAAGACCTTTTTTTTTTTTTTCCTTAAAGCTCCACATTTCTGTTCCTTTTGATGATGATATGTTGAAGAGGGAATCAGTGCCTTTCTCAGTAAGTGAATGAGAGACAGGCCTTACATCCTTTGAGTGGGCCAGTGTTTGGGTGGGAGGGCTGCTTGGATGGGAAGCGATGTCACAGGGCTCTTGGACAAACTGCTCCTTGGCTTAGGGATGGTCTATTTTGAACATTCATTCATTCACTTATTCAACCAGTGTTTCTTAAGCATTCACTGCCTCTGTGCAGGACTAGGTGTGAGGGATACAATGTCTAATAACACAGAGTTCTGGTCTCACCCTCCAGGAGTTTGCTGTCTGCTGGGGAAGCCAACAGCATGAGAAGACAGAGGTTATTCAGCTCTACTGGAAAAGGCACTGATCTTGTCCTCTCTTTTTTTTTTTCCAGAAGCTGAGAAAAAAACCCAGATTGGTCAACATGGTTTTATAAACAAGTGGTACTTCAGCAACAGCAACCAAAGTCCTATTTAATGAACCAGTGGAAGGTATCCGTCTGTGATGGCCAACTGTTTCCTTTTTCCAAGGGGCTCATCTTCTCCTTTGGTGACCCAAAATGCCTTTTACTTTGAGCCACACCCTCTGCCTGCAATCCTGCAGGATAAAATGGGGATGAAGGTAGAAAGCAAGTGGATCACTTGGTACTGTCTCACTTGATAGCCAGCTGTTGAATGGCCTGCCATGGCTTCACTACGAGAATGGGGAAACTGTTCTTTTACTTCTGGAAGAAGGAGAAGCCAGAAGTTTATTTAATCTTTTCTAGGCAACTTATTTTATTGCATTTTTAATTTCCTCTCTTGCATTAACATGACCCTTTTCACTGGCTTCCCACGCCTGGTGCTTAATTACTTATCATTAGCAATGTACATGGGGGCCTTGCTGCATATTTATAAATGTGATCATTAGTACATGGAAAGACAAAGGCTTCTTTAAGACTGTCATTAGTTATTCTGTTTTCATGGAAATGTTCATTAGGAGAAACTACCCACCTGGTTAAATAATTATAATTAAGAATTGGTAATCTCCTTTGCATTTTTAACTTGATCTTCCGTCTGTTTGTGTGAAGCTAAACAAGCCTTATTTGGCAAGTATTCTATCTTTCATTTTCACAAGAATTGTCAACAAATACGTACTCTTTGTTTTTAACCTATAGGTGCTGACTGATTTGCAACATGATAAATATAATTTTTGTAATTCAGTGGTTAATCTCCAAACACGTTAACCAGCCGTGGAATGGTGAGTCAGTGAATGGAGTTAAAGGATCTCTGGTTGATTTTATTTTCTGGACTTTAGTCAGTGGTGCAAATTGAACTCCGGGCTCCCAATCAAACTTTGCAAAGGGTCCCCTTTAACTCTTCAACCACAGAGACACCAGGCTGGGTGGCCACTGGCCACCGCTCCTTTGGGTGTGCCAGGCAAGACAAGTGGCAATTGGATGGCCCGAGTCTTTGTGTGTCAGCATCTGAGTCTTTATATGTTTGTGACTAGGGGTAACCACAGCAGTGTCATAGCTGTGGCCCTGCCAATGGCTAGGCAAATAGAATCCACGAGCACTCTTTGAATTGCTAGCAAATGGTCATGCGGCTCCTACGTGGTTACGTATCAGCTGAGCTGAAACAAACGAGGTGACAGAAACACAATAAAGGAAGCTCGGTTATGCTGCCGCCCACTCCCCTCTGCCCAGACTGGTTCAAGTCGCCACCCTGGACTGATGAGAATATGCCAGGGATAAACCACAACTGTGGGAAACGCTGGGTGGGGGCATAAATATCATCTGTAAACAGTTAGGCAGCCACTGCCCATTCAGTGCCGGTTCGAGAAGCTAAGGAAGTCTGCAATCAGTTATATCTCCAATTACCATAAAAATATATTAGCCATTCATTCATTTATTAATGATTCATCAGTTAACCACACATAATGAGCAAATAATTAGCAGTGCTGTACCGTTGCCAAAATTGAAGAAGTGTTGGCATTTTAAAGATGAAAGGTTGAATTTATGCAAAAGTCTGGTGATGATAAAGTTAATATGGAAGATAATTATAAAAGTGGCTGTCCTCTATTACAGGCTGAGGTACCACAAAACTTGCCTAATTGAACTGAAATTAATATTCTTCCAAAGTCTGCATGTTGCCACACACAAACTGCTGAATTTCTCTTGAAGATCTCCCTTCAGTAAGGTGCACCGCACAATACAAGTTAATAAAATGCCAGACAGCTAGACTGTGTTCTTTGTTTGCTTGGTTCAAGGCCTCGTGGAAAACAATAAATTGCATTCATGTCAGCTGAGGCCCATCCCTTTGCTAATTACCGTTTGGTGCTGAAATGACTTCTGTGAAATTGGGAGCATGAGGAAACATACAGCCATACAAGGGAGGCTTTTCAGAGTTTTGCAGTAAATGTGAGATAGGCCTCAGGCACACAGATGTTAAAACAGCGAATTCCCCCACAGATTACACTAATGGAAACCCTGTCAGGGTAAGTCAAATCCGGGTCTGTGGTCAAAATCTAATTAAGGTTTCTGTACTTAAAAAGAATATGAATGCCTGGGGGTGGCGATGAATGTATAAGAAACTCACTTGTTTGTAAAATTGTTAGCATGAATAGTAAGTACCGTGGGGCTGTTACCTGCAATGTAACACCTGTTTTCTGAGGCTTTGCTGAATGTATCAGGATGGGTTATTTCAGAGGTCAGCGAACTAGGCTCGGGCCATGGCAGCCTCCCATCTTTGGGGCCTGGTGCAAGGAATGGTTTGAGGTCACAGATGCAAATGGATCCCTTAGAAGTTGCCCTGGAATCCCAAAGGATGCTTTACTTTGCCACATGAAAACCACCCCAGATGATCCTGCCCAACTGCCTGGCGCCACTGAGGAAATAGTTCTTGCCGAGGGTGTGGGACTGGCCAAATCTCCCCTACTGGGGAAACAAAGGGTCGTCTGCTCCCGGCTCGCCCTCCAGCCTGTGGGGACTGCCTCCTGGAACAGCTGCAGCGTGCAGGCGCGGCCGTGCTTCTAATAGAGGAAATGAATTTATAATGCTGCAGTCTCTTCATTTTCACCCAGCACAAATTTCCCCTTAAATACTTAAAAACAACACCCAGAGCTGGATATACCTTAAATTTCCAATAAATGAAACCTTAATCCAGTCTGTTGCTGAGTCTGAGCTGTTATTAAAGAAATAAATTTGAAACAGCAAGTGGTTTGAGAATTTTTGAATTTAATTATTTAAATCTACTTAGGGTAACTCTCACGCGCTATTTCAGTTTCCCATGGAGAACATGAATTCTGGGAAAGGTATCCCACGCAGGGCCCTGGAAATATTAACTTTCATGTACAACTGTGGGCTCAGCCGTAGACAGACTGTGCCACCCTCCTCCCCGGAAGAGCAGAAGAAAGAAACTCAGATTTCTTTTTCTGTATAATTCAGCCAAGGGATACAGGATATATTTTTCAAAGAATGAGGGAAGCCAAGTCCTCTTCTTTCAAGTTCTGTGGGCCTCTTCAGATGCACTGTTTACATGGAGTTCGTTTGAAGCTCTTTGGAGAGCGGCAGTTCATACAGTCATTCATTGAGCAACATTAGGGAGCAAAAGGGAAAGAGAAAGTGTAACCTGTATGATTTAAGTGGCAGCAGCTAATTTAGGGTGTACTCTGGCCTCGTGAGTGTCTGGAGCCTGATTTTTGACATTTGTGAAAATGGACCATTTGCTGTGGCTGTCCCAAGGGTAATAACTCCAGGCTTGGGCTGGAGCACCTGAGACTTTTGGTGCCACTTCAGTCTTCAGGCTTGGAGAGAGTCTGCTTTCATGATTAGAGACAGATGACACCCTGGCGTTAGTTCTGAGAGCACAGGATACCTTCCAGATATTAGCAATTGAGATTTTTAATGGCATCCACATTGGGATGTGGGTGGGGTAGAAGGTGAACAATTTGGGGACACACTCGTAACTATCTCTTTCCCCAGTTCACCAGGACTTTGCTATGGCACACGATGGCTTTGTTTTGGACCCTGTACAAGTTGGTTAAATTACCAGATACCTGTGAAGCATCTCACTAGAGCATGGTCTCACCAACACAGTGAGACCCCACGACCTGAGTCAGAGAGATGCTCAGTGTCCAGCTCGTTTCTCTTTTGTGCTAGCCATTTGATAGTAGTTGGGACCTCAGAGCTGCCAAATGGAACTTTCCCACACCCAACCCAGACTACCAAGAGGATATTGACTTGGAGTGATTTCTAGATCCAGAGTTCTATTTTTCCTTCCAATATAAAAATCTCCATAGAAGCCAAAAGTCTTAAAGAAAAGAGCAGCTCTTAGTGTGGGGCCTGTCTCAGCCTCTACCTTGTCCCCAGTAAATGCAAAGGGCTGTGGAAATTGCACACAATTCACAGTGTTCAGAGGATGAGTGAATGTTTTACCATCTCAAAGAGCAGATTATGGGGTTCCATAGTAAGTAAGGTCCAGTGGCCAGCAATGCCTCAGAAGTCAAGAGTTTTGGGGTTTATGTTTTTTAATAATGGTAGCAGAGACTTATAGCTAATGCTGGGTATTTAATTTAAAAAATCTATAAATATTTATGGAACAAAGCTTCTTTCCAGGTGCAGTTCTGGGCTCTAAGACTTCAGAGAGAAAAAGTCATGGTTCCTGCTCTTGGAAGGTTCTCACTGTGTCTGGGGGAGCAGGCAAGCACCCAACAGCCTGAATCAAACTCCATGTAGCCAAATTTCTACATCATTACAATGCCTAGCATGTAGGAACCCAATAAATGTTTGTTGAATGAATGGATCTGTTAAAAAGGGAGTGTCACACTTTCTTTCTAAGGAGTTATTGTGTGAATTAGAGGGTTAACATTTATAACACCTTTTATGCCCCTACATGCTATATAAGTACAAGTTATTAAATATCATAATAAACTAGGGTCCTAGGCAGTCAATTACATTTTCTTCTGAAGTTAGTGACATTTAGATTCTTTTGTTGGGCAGATGGTGTAATATTGCACCTGTTGGAAAAGTAGGCATTTTGGGAAGGGACATTAATTCAGAACTATTTATAATATAGCATAGCGTTGGCTTCTTAATAAGTGTATTTGTATTGTTTCTTAAGGAAGTAACATAGCTGAACAGTCCGACTCTTTGAATTGGAACTTCTGAAATTGGAAGACCATTATTTCTTAAAACTCTGTTTACTCTACATTTTCTCTTCCATTTCTTCACTTCTGATTTTTTTTTTGCACCGTCTGGATTGGCTTTTAATCCCCAATTTGTTTCCAGCCTTCTCTCTCCTCCACATGTCTCTCTGCTCCTCATTGCTCTCTCTTCACTGTCTCCCTCCATCTTCCTTCCTTTCCCTCTCCTGCCAAGACATTCCATTTCTCCGGAATGCCCCTCAAGCCACTTTCGATTTTAACTAACTACGGTCTGTTGGGAAGTCCAGAGCTGCTGTTTCTGCTTGGATTTCTAAGCTTTCCATAATCCACCCACCTCCTAGTCTACTTCTGGGCAAGAAACACTGCAGCGGCCAGGCCGACTCCATCATTGCTCTGCAAATGCCATGTTTGTTGGACCTTTGCTCTGGTTAATATCTCACCTGGAAGCTGTCTTCTTCTGTTACACCTTTCTAAAGTCCATGTATCAATTGACTGTCTCCTCTTTGAAATTGCTTTTATTTACTTCCTTGATCTTTACCTCTTCTAACCTCCCAATGCCCAGTTTAGCAACCCCTTTTGTTGCATCTCATAATTTAGTAGCTTCTCATATAAGCCCCAAACTTCTATCTAGAAGCTACAGTGCTCCCTATTATGTTCCAAGCTCTGTATTAAAGTACATTGCATTATTATTTCATTTAATCTCCTTGACAACCCTATGAGGTAGACGTTTTTGTCATTTCCATTTTACAGATCAGGAAACTAAGGCCCAGAGAATATGACTGACTTGCCCAAGGTCATAAAGTTAATAAGAGCTAGAGCTGGGTTCTATGGAAGTCACTATTTGCTACCACCCAGATCCCCCTTCAGGATTGAAGCCTCACTCCTCTAGCTATTGAGAGTGCCATTGGCTGACAGCCCTCAGCTCTCACCCTCTCTGCTCATTGCCCTCTATGTAAGTGAGCCTCTTCACTCAAGGTAACAACCCTTTTACTGGGTTAGCCTGTGTCCAAAACCTTATATTGTAGGGCTACAAAAGTCTCTCTACCTCACCACAACTTCAGAAAATTCCTAAGTGCAAATCAGCTTCTAAGCTGTCTGTGAGGTTACTTGACGCCTTCTTTGTGACTATATCACAGCCCAGCTTCTCCCTTGACCCAGTCCTGTTTCCTTCCCTGTGCTTTCACTTCTATGAATGGTGATTTCCAAGGGCAGGCACTGATAAACTTCCTATACAAACCCCTGATTCAAAGTCTGCTTCTCAAGGAACCCAACCTAAACAGTTGGTACCAGGAGTGGTCCGAGAAAGGCAACGCTAAGATGGGATTCTGGAGCTAGACACCTGCCGACTACTGATAGTGAGGACCTCATCTCTGGGAGTGGGAGTAGGTGGAGCAGAGTAGATCCTGGCATAGGGTCGCAGTGATGACGTGGAATGGTATGCTGGTGAAAGGGGTTGCACTAGTAGGTGAATGTACTTACTAGGCATTGAATGTACTAGGCATTGAATGTACTAGGCATTGGAGAAATATGGGGAAATAGTAATGATAAGAACAATGATGATGGTTGGATATTACTGGAGGCAATTAATGCTTTGGATAAGAAGGCAATTCATAAGCAATTAATATGTAAACCAGAGGGCCTCAATATTGGATATCAAGTAAGCCTCATATCGTGTAGTCAGAAGGCAGAAAAAGTTGACATCAGGGCTAGGACTTAATCATAAGATGGGGAGAATTCCTGAGAAGGTTGAATGCTCAACCTAAGCATGTGTGCTATGCCAGGCCAGGTTCTGACTGGCAAAGAACAGGCCCTTGAGATATTAGATGGTGACATCTGACTTGATGCACTTAAATATCTTGAGTCTCCAGATCCCCTTAAGCTCTCTGGGCCTACAGAAGTGGCCCACTCCTGTCTGCTAAAGGCTAACATTATTCCTCTCTTGCTTGAAGAAGATGCAGAGGCCTCTGCCTTGGAAGACAAATGTGTCCTTTCCACTTTAAGATCTGCCCCCACGGTCCCTTTCTTGGCAGCCAGACTAATAAATAGGATTAAATCACAGCATTGCCTGACTGGGGAAGTGCTGGGCCTGCTAGCAAAGGAAAGGTACTATACCTTGGAGCAACTGCAGAATGTTGCTAATAGGCACTGGCAGAATATCAAACATTATTTAAAGGACTGGGTTCTGAGGGTACTGGATCAAGGTAGGTGGAATGTAAAGTTATATAAGGCAAAATTTATCAATATGGGATCACTCTCTTGGGCTATAGGATTTAGCATCTGGCAAAGATCCTGGGAACCTGCTAATGTACTAGGATGACTCTCAGAAACTTGGAGAAAGTAAGAGCTCACATAAAAGGAAGTAGAAATGAATTACTGTGACAGTTGGTGGGAGAAAGGACCAAAAAGCTCAGAGAAATGGGCCTGGCAGGATGGAAATAGTATATAATGCCAGAAAACCCACCAAGTGACTATGTTCAGTGAGAGCATTCAGAGCAGAGGTTACACACATTTTGAAAAGCAGCTCCTGGTATGCTTTGGGACTCTGCCTGTTAGTCATCCAATGGTAATGAAGCCAGAACTGCCCGTCATGAACTTCTTACTGTCAGACCCAATAAGTTGTAAGGTTGGTGGGTGACCAGAAGTAATTCTTATGAGATGAAAAGGGTACATTTGGAACTGGACACGAGCAGGGCCAGATGTCAGCAGTAGGTTGCATGATCCAGTGGCTCAGACTGCCAAGTTGTCATCCACCATCATCACATTAATTCTGTCTCAGTGCACACCTGTGGCCACAATGGGGGTCCCTTATGGCCAGTTGATGGAACATGTGAAAGGTTGAGCTTGGTTCACGAGAAGGTTGGCTTGGTATGTGGGTACAAGCTGAAAATGAACTGCCTCTGCACTTTAACACTACTCAGGGTGACTTTGATATCACTAATTAGTAGAAATCATCCCAATGGGCATAGCTTTAAGTGGTGTACCTGCTCATTCACTTTGTGTGGAAAGAGAATATGTTTAAGCTCATGGGCAGTGGAAAATGGCTTAGTCAAATGGTCAGAAGCCTGGAAGGAAAAAGATAAGGGGATTTGGGGAAGGGGTACACCTACAGGAGTGGGCATGAAGTGTGAAGAGTTTCGTATCACATGTTAACTAACACCCACCAGAAAGCACTCAACACATAGATAGAATGACTAGGCCAGTTGACGTAAGCCAGCCTCTGCCATGGGTCACAGTAGTGCTGGCACAATGGGTGCATAAGTGGAGTAGCCAGAGTGGTAGGGTTGGAGGTGATATATGGGTCCACAGCATGGCTCCTACTCACCAAATTAATATAGCTCTTGCTGCTGCTCAGTGTTTGATTGTTAGCAGCAAAGAACAGTTACCAACATGATACTATCTTTTGAGGTCAAAAAGAAGCCACTTGGTGGCAAGTTAGCTACATGACTAGAAAGAGCACCGATTCATTTTAACTTGAATAAGTGATATTTCAGAATGGGATTGCCTTTCCCTGCTGCAGAGCCTCAGCCTACACCACCATCTGAGAGCTTAGAGTATTTGATCTATCAATAGGGATCCCACATAACATTGTATCATACCACAGGACCCACTTTATGGCAAAGGAGGAGCACCAGAAGAAATACAGCCAATGGATTCAATGGCCCTATCTCACATAGCACCACATAGAAGAATCTGGTCTGCTGGAGTGAACGGCCTGTTGGAGGCACAGTGGAGATACCAGCTTGAAGATGGTATCTGTGAGGATCAGGCACTATTCTCCAGGATGCAGTGTACACTTTAAATCAATGACCATTACTTGGAGCTGTTCGCCAACAGGCGGAACTCATGGGTTCAGGAATGAAGGAGTGAAAGTCACTGTGGCTCTGCTTACCATCACTCCTGGTAACCCACTGGGGGGATTTGTACTTTCCTTTCCTACGATTCTGGGTTCTGCAGGCTTAGATGTCTTGGCTTCCAAAGGGAGAAAGCTTCCACCAGGGGACACAGCAGGGTCCCATTGAACTCTAAGCTATGGTTACTAGTGGGGCACTTCGGATTCCAAGTGCTGAGGAACCACCCTCTTAGCAGCACTATTTGATCCTGATCAAGAAGAGGAGTTCTGCTCTTACACAACGGAAGCAGGAAGACCTATTTTTACCACCCAGGTGAGCCATTTGGATGCTCTCTTTAGATGGTCTCTTGCCCATTTTTGATGGTAAATGGACAAATGCTGCAACCGTGGCCTGAGAAGAGGCTGAGGGGGCTCAGAACCCTCAAGGATGAGGGTCTGGGTCACTCCACCAGTTAAGGTACAAAGACAAAAGAGATGCTAGCTGAGGGTGAAGAGAATCTAAAATTGTTATTAGAAGAGAGAGACAATGATATCTATTGCAATATTAAGATCAGCAGATGTAGTTTGCCCCAGCCACAGTAGTAGGGGCTATGTCTGCAGAGCTGGAGCTGGTGGGGTTAGATATTACTACTCTTAGTGACTCAGGTTCCTTACCTTCCAGTCTATACAATGATTTGGTTCAAAATTAGTCCTCCCATTTCTGATATACCACGTTAGATGTGTTGGGTGGTGTTTACCATTTTTCCACAGCCTTTTCATGTTGTTTGAAGACTATTATTCATCCAGTGGAACATTTATTAAGCATTTACTGTGTGACAGGCTTTCAGCTTGGTACAGGGAATATGAAAATGACAAAGAGAAATAAGAAATAGCCCTTGCCCTTAAGGGCCTTGCAGTCAAGTGGAGCAAAAGATAATTATTGTAAACATTATGGTGAATGCAGTGGTAGGGCTGAGCATAGAGGAGTGATGCCTTATGTAGTTGGAGAAGGATGGTAAAGGCAAGTTTCCAGGAGGAGTTGATGCCTGAGCTTAGCCTTGTGGAATAAAAAAAGAGCTCAAGATATGGCAGAAGAATATTCTAGGCAGAGCAAAGATACAGGATGAAAAATGGCATGGGTGAATATTTCTGTAGCATAGAGGACAAGGTCAGAGATACTGAAGGGTCAGATAATGAAGGCTCTTATAGCCTATGCTAATGAGCATAAACTTCACTGTGTGGATGATGTGGGGCCATTGACAGATGTTCAGTGGGGAGTGTGGTTCTCAAGTGTCCTTCAGTCTATTTTCTTCAGCCTCCTGCTTGCAGTTGCCTCTGCTTGAGTGTCTTTTAGACATTGTCTGTGGCATCTTACAAAAGCCCTACCTGAAGCATGTGGGGATGACGTGTTTACACTAACAGCAAATCTCAGTTCTGACAGCTACCAAGTAAATCTGGCTGCTGAAAAGACATCCTTAAGGTCACTACCTATCGGTAGGGTCTTCAGCATCAGAGTTGGTGATGCCTTTTCAGCTTTTTTATATGGCTGAAAATTGCCCATTTTCCCCCAAGTTATTTAAAATGGCAGTGCTCAAAGGCACAGCAGGGGAACTTGGTGATTGATTATGGGCCCAGAGCTCCCAAAGAACACTGGTTTTTTGACATCACCATCCAGAAGCTCCTGCACTTTGATAGTGCTCTGAAAGGGCTCATGTTGGCATAAGCTACTTTGCTAAGTCATTAACATTCACTGATGATAGTTCTGAAGACAGAGACTCCACACAAGATCGTCACATCACCCTAGCCACAAAACCTGAGGTTTCAGCATCCCAAGGGAGCTTAAAGCAGGCAACGAACCCTGATGATCAGACAATATGTTATCTACTGATGACCTGAGGGGCATGGAAGGAAAAACAGTCAGGAAAAATCATTATGTACTAGGAGACAAGGAGACTTGGTAGCTATTTCCGCAACAAGCTCCTTACCAAGTTAAAGGTCAACTTTGAATCGCAGGGTGAATCCAGTATTCCCTGTAGATGAGCTTAAATGTGAGGTCGAGGCCACCTTTGGTTTCTTGGTTGTTTTCTTTGCTAATAACCATACAGAACACATATTGGTGGATTAGAATAATCGACAATTTATTTGAGAACTACAGCCAGTCTACTGGGATAGAAACCATGTTTGTTTGCAGAAATGTGGTATTTTTGAAAAATTATAATGTCAGCAGGATGTCCTACTTGGGCGACTGTTGTAAATTAGAGATCCATAAAAATCTCTAAAAACGGAACCATTTGTATCCTGGGTTAGTACTTGGTCTTCCCTCATTTCCCATCTAGTCCACACAGACATAACGCCGGATGTTGTTCCAGCATAGCCCAAGGTGTCAACCTACATACTACACACAGAGACTCAGAGTGAGGCTCTGCCACTGAAAATCAAGTTTGAAACCAGACATCATAATTGATGATACAGAGCGCCCTTTAGAAACTCGATAAAAGCTTAATGTAGCAAAGACTGTATAAGACAACAACAAGAGGTGAACGCTACAACCAAGATTATGAGGCCAGCCTTTTGTGAGTAGCTTTTTGTGAGCAAAACACCTGGTATAGATTGAATGTGGGAAAAGCTTTTAAAAGCTTTTTTAAAAAACCTATTAAAGCAACTATTAAATTTAATTTAAATGTTTTAGATCTGCATAAAATGGTCATATTTCCAAATGGATGGAAGAACAGGATTGATAGTCCTCTAGGAGTTTCTAGTTTCCTAACCATGTCTCTGTTCCCTCCTTCAATCAATTGCTCCTCCCCTTCCTTCTCCGGTCTCTAAAGCTTCTTTCAGTCCCTAGTAAGTTGAATTCTTTAAGCCCAGTATAGTTTTCATCCTGTTTCCATTAGAAGCCCAGAGGTTCCCACAGTGTTTCACTTGGTTGCTCTGCCCAGAAGAGACTGAAGAATAGACACCAACTACCATTGATTCTTGTTGAGCTGGGCTGAAAGATTGACTGAAAGGGAAGTGAGTGATGCTTGGTTCCCAAAAGACAATAGAAAGAGTAAAAGAAGCAAGCTTTCTTGGTGGAGAGAAGGACTGTTTCAAGGAAGTGATAACATTGGATCCAAATGGACTTTCTAGCCCCAGATTTGATGTATCGGCTTCACCCATTTTTGAGTCATTGAAACTGAGATAAAGATGTGAAGTTTCTAAACCCAGTTGTTATTAAGTTTAGGACCTGGGTTTCCTTACCTGAAGCATGGGGGGATGATGCAAGGATCTCCAAGTTTCCTTTCAACTTGAAAATTTTATGAAAAAGAATCACATATGGCCCCCCAGCTGGTTATACTGCTACTGTATGTTTTCTTTAAACCAAGTCTCAAATCCATTCAATATGAGGTAGATTAGTAATGGGAACCAGAAACCCGGGAGAGGCCACCCTTGTATACAGGGAATTGCCCTGTGTGTTTGCGTTTATTTTTGCTGACTCCTTGGTGACGGTCGATTCTAGGGAAGTAACATTGATTTAATCCAAGTGGAGGGAGAAGTTTTCTCCTTCATGTCCCCTTCCCAAACAACCTAGCTTAGTTCATCAGCTTCTGTTGACATAATTTATGAATGCTAATGAACTCATAAGTGCTAATTAATAACTCCATGTGCTGCTATTTACTAGCAAATATAGGAATCCAGGTGCAGTATAGACCTGTCCCCAAATACAGTACATTTCCTCATCTCTGAGCCAAGTAGCATGTCTGGGACGACTCTGTTCCAATACTGCCGGCTGGCGCGGTGGCTCACGCCTGTAATCCCAGCACTTTGGGAGGCCGAGGCGGGCAGATCACGAGGTCAGGAAATCGAGACTATCCTGGCTAACACCGTGAAACCCCGTCTCTACTAAAAATACGTTAAAATTATCCAGGCGCGGTGGCGGGCGCCTGTAGACCCAGCTACTTGGGAGACTGAGGCCAGAGAATGGCGTGAACTCGGGAGGCGGAGCTTGCAGTGAGCTGAGATCGCGCTACTGCACTCCAGCCTGGGCGACAGAGCGAGACTCTGTCTCAAAACAAAACAAAACAAAACAAAACGAAACAAAAAACAATACTGCCAAAGTCAGGGCCATACACAGTTAAAATATACCCAGGAGCTACACTTAAACTCTCACAACGGTATCATCTTCTTATTACCCACCCTGAATGAAGCCCCTGTCTAGCCCACCGTCTTGGGTGCAGCTCCCAATGTGACTGCAGACTCCAGCAATGGAGGCCTGTCCCTGCACAGGTGGCTCTGTGCTGTCGGCAGCCCTGCTCCTTGGGCATCCCCTTTCCTCTCTCTCTCTAGGACCTGTTTTCTCTCCAGATTGAGGAATTGGATCCAATTCACTTTTCCAGCTGCAAGAGATAAGAAACCAGGGTTACGTCCAGCTGTATTAGTCAGGGTTCTCCAGAGAAACAGAACCAATAGGATATACATATATATAGCTCTATAGAATGAGATTTGTTATGAGGCTGAGAAGTCCTTCAATCTGCTGTCTGCAAGCTGGAGGCACAAGAAAGCTGGTGGTACAGTTCCATTCCAAACCCCAAAGCCTGAAAACCAGAGGAGCTGATGATGTAAGTCCTGGTTCAGATCTGAAGGCCTAAACCCCAGGAGTTCCAATGTCCAGGCTCAGGAGAATGTGGTTGCCACAGCTCAAGCAGAACAAGGGAATTCACCATTCTGCCTTTTTATTCGATCTGATCCCCCAACAGATTGAATGATATGCCCACCTGTGTTGGTAAGGTGGTGAGGGAGTGAGGGAGCTTTTTTTTTTTTTTTTTTTTTTTTTTTTTTTTTTTTTGTCGAGACAGAGTCTGACTCTGTTGCCCAGGCTGGAGTGCAGTGGTGCAATCACAGCTCACTGCAGTCCTGAACCCCTGGGCTCAAGCAATCCTCCCACCACAGCTTCCCAAGTAGTTGGGACTACAGATGTCTGCCCTATGCCCAAGCAAATTTATTTTATTTTTGTAGAAACGGGGTCTTGGCATATTGCTCAGGCTGGTCTTAGACTTCTGGCCTCAAGTGATCTTCTCCCCTTGGCCTCCCAAAGTGCTGGGATTATAGGCATGAGCCACCACCCTCAACCTGGGAGCACATCTTTACTCAGCCTACCAATTTAAATGCTATGCTCTTCCAGAAACACACAGATACACTCAGAAATAATGTTTTAACAGCCATCTGGGCATCCCTTAGGCCAATCAAGTTGACACATTCAGTTAACCATCTCACGAACAAATGGCAAGATTAGGTTGGACTCCCGATCTTGAGAATGGAATGCTCCAAGTCAGTGAGCCCACCCCAGCCTGGTCTGGAGCATATCAAGGCATTGTCTCCTTGCCACAAAGTGGGACAGGAATCCCATAGGGGCAGTATGGGACGCTCTGCAAGGTTGGACTAAAGAAGGTCTGTGGGGCTTTAAGGGGACTGGATGCCAGTGCCTTTGCTCTCTTATGGGTGTAGCTGCCTCTGTCTCCTCCACTGGCTGGCGATCTCTGGAAAGCCAGGAGCTCAATCTGCCAGGAGCCAAGCCTCCCTACACATGTGCCATATTGATATTGCTGATGGATGTGTGGACTCATGATCTTCTTTGGGAGACCTTGAACTTTCTTCAGCAAACAAAGAGATGAGGCCAGACCTTGGTTCTAATGATCACATTACCTGAAGTTCACCAAACACTTATGATGTACCACTTACTATGTACCAATTTAGCATCAAATTCCCAAAACAGTGCGATTTCGTAGTTGCTATTTATCACTGTCCCATTTGAGCATTTTGTAAACTGAGGCAGAAGGATAATGTAACTTGGCCAAGGTCATACAGCTGGTGAGTAGCAAAGCTGGGGTTTGAACTGCCTGGTCACCCTGAATGAAGCCCCTGTCTAGCCCACCGCCTTGGGTGCAGCTCCCAGTGTGACTGCAGACTCCAGCAATGGAGGCCTGTCCCTGCACAGGTGGCTCTGTGCTGTCGGCAGCCCTGCTCCCTGGGCGTCCCCCTTCCTCTCTCTTTCTAGGACCTGTTTTCTCTCCAGATTGAGGAATTGGATCCAGTTCCCTTTCCCAGCTGTGATTTGCCTCTGAGCCCCCAAAACCCCTCCTGAATTGGAATCACCCTTTCCCCTAGCAGTGCTCTCCAGCCCTCTCCTTTCCTCTCAGGGCCCAGCTCCATCCCTTAAAAGCACTGTCTGGGCTATGTTTTTAAAGTCACTGTTAAATAAACATAGGACCGACCCCCTCAGAGAGAGAGCCGTGGTTACAGGGGAGCAGAGCTGAAGGCAAACACTTGTATCCTTGTGTCAGACCCAGGCTGGGGAGCAGCACAAGCTATTTCTTTTGGATGCGCCTCTTAGGAGTGGAGGAACTTTTCTTTGTAAAGAAAGAGAGGATCTTTATAAACCTTGGACTTCTTTCAAGGAGGCTTTATGGGTGGCAAGGATAAAGCTATAGAGGCAGGAAGAAGAGTTGCTAACTATATGCCAGTAGAGCATGCTTTTTAAGGGTGGGGTGTAGGAGGAAGAGGGGAGCTTCCCCTCAGTCGCTCTTTCCCTGGACGCAACGAACTCATGCTCTTTTGACACCACTGCTGCCGCTCCATGGGACAGCCTGACCCCCCTCCATCTCTGCTCCTCACACTGGGTGGTGCTGGAGGGAGAGGGGCCTGTGGCTGTGTCTGCCAGTCCCAAATGCCAGCAGCTGCACAATCCTGCTATAATTGCTAATATCTGTTTCTTCTCTTTTCCAGGCCTTGGAAAGTGTTCCAGGAATGGACTTTCTGCAGTATGATGACCTGCAAAAGCAGCCCTTCCATTTACATTTCAAACTCCAAGTCAGCCGTGTCAAAGTTTCAACCAGGACTGTGGAGGATAATGGGTCAGATGCAATTAGCAGCCCGGAGAACCGCACGTTGCAGTGTGATTTATTTTTTTGCCCATCAGATTCCAAGAATCCTAGTGCTTAAAAGCAACTAAACAATCGCTCTATTGTACTGAAATAAAACCCAGTTAATTCAGAAATCAATTGCACCACCAGGTGGGGCACACTCTGGCCCCAAACAGATGGGGTTGAAAACTCCCCCCAAAATGCAGTCTTGTTAAATTAAAAACTTGATCCAGGAGTGGAACAAATAGGGAGCCATGAATGGAATGGAGTCAGGTCCACTCAGGCGGATTCTTTCTTCTCCTACTCCTTTTCCTTTAAAAAAGAAAAATTCCCCATTTCACTTTCATCAGTGTTAGCATCTATGCAGAAGCGCAGCCATCCACCCTTTGCAGCTGAATGTGTTACTTTAATTAGTCTGAAAATTAAAGGGCAACTCCGGGCCAATGTGAATGATTATGAAAATACATGTGCATCCCATGCAATCTTCTCATTTAATTAATAGTCTTGTAAACTATATGGCTCACTTTAAGTCAGTCAAGAGGTATAACAACTCCATTTTAAATATCCACTTAATACTTAACAGGATGTGAGGAACACACTATAGCATACGGTCCCTTCTCAAGTTTCACTGTCTGAAATTTTTCAAAGCTGACCCAAGTCAACCCGAAAAATGTTTAACACCCTGGGCTTGAACACAAGAAACTCTGTGATGAACAGACATTCAATTACATTTTTTGAAAGTGAGAAGCATTTTTGTAAAATAGCGACTCTGGAAACTAATTGGCAGCCGCAAAACTTGTGAGCAAAGGCCAAATCTTGTGGGGAACTTTTACTACAGTAACACGACTCAAAGAAAATGTGAATAAAAGGCATCTTTGTTTCCCAGTCAAATTAGCTGATTAAGAAATAAAACATCTTAACATGTTTTTAAATGTAGAATTAATTATTTATATGAGAAAAATTAATGCCTGGTTATGTGAATTCTACTCTGTGTGAATTGAATGGGGCCGAAAGGGTAATCCGTGTGGATCCACGTCTTAGACCATTAAGCAAAACTAAATATTAAGAGCTCCAGTTATGGAAAAAAAAAAAATCACATTCAGGTCACATGTTGTGCTCCCCGTTTTGATTTTCAAAGTCCAGATTAGTTATGGTCCACATTGAAAATGTGATTCAGAACAAGGAAACTGCTTTGTATTGGCTGAGTACTGATGGTTGAGTGGAAGAAGAAAACACACAGCTATACAAAGAGCACAGCCAACTCCTGGGAGGGAACACAGGCCTTTTGCTCCTAAGGAACCTGGGAAAGATTCACAGGAAGAATTTGAACAGGCCATTCTTTATTTCCTAATGGGTGAGTTTGGAACTCATGAAAACAAGACAACCTAAGTTATGCGTTAGACTCGGAAAAGAAGTGGGCAGGTGACCTTTGACATCTCAGGCCCCCGTGTCTCAACCCAAGCCCTTCGTTCCTGACCTCTTAACATTCCAATATCCTGAAGCCAGGCTCTCCCCAAACCAGGGCTGCAAATTATCTCTGCCATGTGGATAAACATTCACTGGGTCAGTGTTTTCCAAGGTGTGGTCCTGGGACCACCTGCATCAGAATTGCTTGCTGAGCTTTCAAAAATATAGGTTTCTGGGCCCCAGGAATTACTGGGTCAGATAGCAACGGGGCCCAGGAGTGGGCATTTTCAACAAATTCCCTAGGATTCTGTAAGGCTGTGAAAGTTCGAGAATCACTGCCCCCCGTGTCTACTTAGAGATCACGCGAGTAACTTTCACTAGGTTTCTTTAATGGGTTTCCTTTATTAAAAGGCATTTACAAAAATGTCTATTAATCCCTCATTAAATAAAAAAAGGTCCTCTAGCCATTTTCTTCATTTCTCATGGTATCTCTTAACAGAGGGAGTATAGAAATGCTTTGTCCTTTAAAATAAGTTCAGTGAGTACTTGAAAAGTCATTTGGCAAGAGATGAGGGATGAGACAAAGGGGGAAGATTAATGACGAACAGAATCAGAGTCCTTGCTAAAATAAAAATGGATTCACACCCAACTTCTTCTGAAGGGTAAGACATATGGCAGCTCGTGTGGGAAGCGAGCGTGTTTAGTAGAGAGAGGTCCTGCTGCAGAGCTGTGTGATGCAGGGTGCAGCTTCCTCAGCCAAAAACAGAACATCACATGCTATGGGAAGACGTATCATCCCTCCTATGTGATGAGAGGCTGACTTTCTAAAGAAATTTGAGCAAACGTTGCCTGAATGGCTTTAACAAGTTTCTCAGAGTCAAGATGATCAGGTTTGGGCATTTAAACCTTAGTTTTGCTCTGATTTTTGGGTTTGGCCTGACAGCCTGTGACTGTTTGTGGAAGCTGCTGATGGTCTACACTTCCCCATTTATAAAACAGAAGAACTGAGAGGAGGAAAGTGCTGGCCACTAGAAATTGTGGGTCGGAGCTTCAGCTACAAACTATGGGTGTACTCTTTTATATTCTCTTTTGAGATTTTTTTTTTTTTTTTTAGTTTTACCAGGAAAAAGCCAAGACATACCTGCTAAGTATTTTTTTTTTCTTTGAATAGAAAAGAAGGGCAATCCATTTGCACCTTGTCATCTGTTACGTACCAGTGTTAAAGTAGCAAATGCCCAATAATAGACCTCAGGATTCTGTTTCTAGGTTTCATTAAAAACTATAAACAGGTATACAAAGGCCATTTACAAATGTGGCTCTGATTATGCCTCTGGTAGCAGTGATGAGAGTTCAGTTTTTGTCCATGGAAAATTGCTGCTTAATAAGAACTTTCCCCAATCCATGTCTCCTTTGAGATAAAAATTTCCACACTAAATTTCATCACCCTACTAGAATTTCCTTTGGAATGTTTGTGTTAAATTCCTTTCTCCCTGATTGAAGTATACAACACAAAATCTAGCTTAAAGACTTAAAAACGAATGCACTGAAAGGCACAGATTTATAGAGTAGCTTGGGAGGAGACTGGGGAGGGGGAAGGCAGAGGAGATTTGGGGAAATGAATTAAAACCTCCCAATAATTAAGAAATGATTTACTCAGCACATTAAGTATTTGGATTGCTTGTACAGGAGGGCAGGGTATGACTTCCTCATATGCCATGGGTAACCTCAGAGACTCAGTTTTGCTGCAAGAAGTTTTGGCTTTTTTGTTTTTGTGTTATTTCCTGACTTGCTGTGTGCTGTTGTGAACTTAATTAACACACTAGTGAGTCTGTACCCTCAGGGAAAAATGGTAAATTTTGTAAAATGTAACTACAGAAACAAAAGGGAAGTTCTTTCTGTCCTCATCGTAGCTGTTTTTATTCCCTCTCTTGTATTATGCGTTAGAAAAACATGAAAGCCACGTGAAGCTTTAGAGAGTCCAACCCTCAGACCCATAAGGCACAATACCCTGGGATTCCTCTGAATCACTGTTCTATCTTGTAGACTATCCTAACTGCTTTTGTGTAAGAGAAATAGGGTTCATAGGTAGCAAAAGTTAGCTCTTTAGATGACAACAGTGCATCTCATGTGCTTTTAAAAAATTATATTGCTCTCATTTGGAAGTAGCTTGAACAATTCCCTTTTGAATCAAGGCCTATAAATTTGATCAATACCATTATTTTCATGTGGCAAGTTTAAACCAATAAAGTTGTCTTGCTTTGTCCCTCCTCCCTCCCATCCACCCTCTTAAAAAAAAAAAACTAAGGAGAGTCACAACTTTGATGTGAAGCTTGAGTGTGAAGCACGGGTAGGGAAAAGTTTATGACAGATGACATTTATAGATGGGTACATATATATTTAATTTCTCGTACGTGAGTGTGTGTGTATATATATTTCTACTTCTGTTCATGGAGAATACAACATCATAATTAAGGACATTTTACTTTATCCAATGAAGAGTTTTTTCAGTTCCCTTTAATTGGTAATTTAATTACAGAGCTAATTAGGAACATAGTGGGTGTTGGGACTACAATGATTGTCTTTAACTGGAAAGTCTTACTACTTACAAAGCAAGAAAGTTTTTAAATTATGGAACACTGAAATAATGGATTAATAAGTTAGTAAGTACAACTCCATGAAGTTAGATCATTCACATGCTTGTCAATTGACAAAATTTTTAATGTGAGTCTGATCTATTCCACTAAGTAATTATCACTCTGCTTTTCCAGCATAATGGGGGGTCTATGCTGAGGCCCCAGAGAATTTATGTGCTAAATTCTGGGGCTGGAATTCCTGGACCAGAGCTGGGGCAGAAGGTGGAGCAGCTGAAAGTTGTTAGGGAGGAAATACAGTTCAATACTTACAGCAAAGAGGAATTCTGTTATTGACTCTGCCACTCACGTATTGGGTCCTGGTGAAAGCTAAATGAGCTAGATGCATATAAAGTACTTATATGCATCAGCCTGCCCAGCCCTGTCTCTGCCTCAGTTTCCCTCCATCTGTGTCCATTTCAGCAGACACCTATACCTCAGGACAACAGAGAAGCATCTGGAGGTGGTTGAAGATGGACTTGGGCAGGGGTGGCTTTGGTGCATGCTGGGTGGCCCTTTGGGCCTTGAGGCCTCTGGATGAGAGAGCTGGAGCTGTGTGAGCAAATCCATCCCCTGCAAGTGGGGGACCTGTGAGATGAGGGCCCTTTGGGGGCTGAGCTTAGCCTCAGAGCAGTGGGGAAACTGATGATCCAACCAGAACGTAGCCTTTGTAATTTGAGAAGAGTTGTGATTTTAGGAGGACAATCATTTGTTCTTGCATCAAACATTTCGCAGTATTCGTGTGTAGGGCTACTATACACAAGATGCGCATTAAAAACACAAAAACATTGAATGTAAGGTTGCCTCTGAGCAGAAAATACAAGGAATTACCTAGAGGGCTGATTCCCACAAGTGCCTGGAAAAAAGCTAGATCAGAACCCCATCTTCTGGGCCTCTTTCTGGGAAGATCTCATCTGAAAAAAATGGGATCCCAGAAAGGCCAGCAGTTTGTAATGGAAAATGCTCAAGGCAATGAGGTTCAAAGGATACATTTGGTAGACAAAAATTTCTCACTTCACAGTGACTGCAGGGGGATGGTGTGAGGGAGACAGAAAGAGAAGAAGAGAGATAACTGGACTAAGTGAAATCCACAGAAAATCCCTAAACTTGATTTCAGCCAATAACTTCACTCAAACCCATTCTTCTCCAAAACTTGGACCGTAATTGCCATCTGTGAGCTGAATGGACTTGAGATTTGCTGGTTTGTTTCTGCTGCATAGCATGGCCAAGAAAGGCTTCAGTGGGCCTGGCTGGGAAGATGCACATACACAAAGCTAAGGCTGGTTCACAGACCAGCTGTTAGCAACCCAGCTCCCCCCGCCAAAAGAGCTACTTGAAAGCAGACAGAGGCTTGAAAGAAATGAATTTTTAAAAGTTCCACCCTTAAAGATTATTTTTTCATTAAATTATTGAATTACAATTCATCAGAACTTTTATTTATTAATAAATTTACAAATATCTATCCAGGGTTTATGATGAGTAAGGGTCATGTAATTTTAATCCCGATTGTCCTCTGAGTTTCCAGTTAAATTGGAAAGTTGCTATGTGCACAAATTATTCTATTACATGAAAGAGGATAATAAATTCCACGTGTGAGCAACCAATAATATAAGGCTTTTGAGAAGTCAGGAGAGAGAAAGCTCTCTTTCAGCTGGAGTGATCTGGGAAAGCGTCGTGGAAGGGGAAGATAGGGTTCAAGTTGGGACTTGGAGCAATCTGATAGACAGCATTGAGGGTAGGGCATTTCAGGCAGGAGAAAGAGCTTACATTTGTCAGACACCTACTTTTTGCCAAGAACTATGCTGAGTACTTTATATGTATCTAGCTCATTTAGCTTTCACCAGGACCCAATCAGGGAGGAATGATTATTTTTCCCTAAAAGCAAATCCTAACTTTATTAAGCATTTACTGTGTGTCAGGCACTGTTCTAAGTGTTTTAATGGATTAAATATTTTAATAGTCACAACTTGATGAAGAGGGTACTACTCCTACTATTGTTATTATTCCCATTTTCCAGATGAAGAAACCAAGACACAGGGAGGTATGTAGCTTGCCCAAGTTTACCCAGCCAGTGTGGGGCAGAGCTGGGACTAGAACCCGGACTCTTGCTCCTGAGTCCCCCTTCACTTTTAATTTTAGTCTACTGCTTCCCATGGGAAATGACATAGAAGGAGGAGAAACCAGGAAAATGTCTAAGAATGCAGTGCTTAAGTTTCTTTGGAATGGGTTTGCAAAACTCACACAAATCAAAACATGTTTAACAGTGACCAACCCCGGAAAATATTTAAATTGCCACAGGTATTGCTCTGGAGGTGACAAGATTATTTTCAACTCATGACTTCTTGCCTCTGCTGACTTAACAGAGCTGCGGAGGGTGGATGGGGAGGTCTGGAGAAGCGGGTGGAGGGAGAAGGAGGGGAAGAGGAAGAGGTTTTTGTGCAGGAGGTGCTAGTGGGGCACCTTTCTAGCAATGGTGAAGTAATTTTCTTTCCCCACAGCATGGAGGGTGGGAGTGAATTATTTAGGCGAGTCATTTTGTGGAATTTGTTGATGCAGAAGGGGTGGACCTGGATGTACAGCTGAGCGTGTCTGAGCATGTCTTCTCCAGGACGCAGCTTGTGATGTCTACGGTGATTTGGATGTGTGGTGCTAGCCAATGGGGCTCATAAGAGTGCCAGGTTCTGGTAATGAGGGACTGGCACTCTGCTGCTCAGTGATCAATCACAGAAGCATGATCTTGATAAATCATTTGCTCTAAGAGTCACTTGAGCAGTGAAGGATTCAAATAGCATTCGTAAAGGGCAAGTGTAATTTTCTCTTCAAACCTTTGTGGAGTATTTTATAGTTTTCAGTGCAGTTTGCCATGTACTCTATCACTAGATCTGTAGATTCAGCAGGAAGGTCTGGGCATTTTACAGATAAGGAAAGTGAAGTTGGTGAGTGTGAGTCAACGGGATAAGGTCTCACTGTTGGGTTCAGGTCTGGCACTCTGCCTCCTGGTGCCTGCCCTTGCGGAGACATTGCACCTTGCTTACAGAGGTCCTTTTCTCACTGCTGACAAGAAGGGCCTGGAGGTGGGTAAATGGGGAGTTCAAACTTGATGAGGGCTGAAACTCCAGAGGATACAGATGACCAGCCTTTTCCGAGTGGACCTGGGGAGGGAGAATAGGACGAATGAAGAAATAATTCAAAACAGAGAGTAGTAACTTCGTTTTTTATTGGGAAACACTATGTAGAAAGCCCTGCATATGAAATCCTCAAGATAGATTCCCTAAAACTGAGATCTTAACCACCAGCAAAGCAAGGAACGTAAGTGGGAAAGGAAACGAACACTCATACATTCATTCGACAAACCTTTAATAAGCAACCACTGTGCCCCTGGCAACAGGGACACTGAGATGAATTTAGATACATCTTGTCCTTAAGGAACTCCTGGTGAGAGTGGGTGGGTAGACAGACACGAAATAAGTTCTGACAAAGAGTAATGAGGGCTCAACTAGAGAAACACTCTGGGAGTGCAGTGGGGGCACAGGGGAGGAGCAGCAAATTCCTATGTGGCCAATGCTTAGCCAGAACTTTCTAGATGCCATTGTCTGTGGTACCTCAGAGGAGTCTCACAACATCATGCAATTTTTTAGAAGTGAAACTGAGGTTCAACAAGGTTGAGAAACCTGCTCAAGGTGACATGGTTTAAGGGGTAGAGGAAAGATTCAAATACACATTTGACTGATGTTGAAGCTCACGTTATTTGAGATGTCCACATTTTGAGTGATCAAAGGGCCTTGTCATTTTCATCTGTTCTACCTATGAATACTTATAGTTTGGATATGGCTTGTTTCTACCAAAACTCAGGTTGAAATTTAATTGACCATATAATGGTGTTGGGAAGTAGGACCTTAAAGAAGTGATTAGGTTAAGATAGATTAATGTCTTTCTCACAATACCAGGTTGGGTTTCTGGGGATTGGATTAGTTCCTTAGAGAGTGTGTTATTACAAAGTGAGGCTGCATCTCCTACTTCCCCCTTTCACGTGCACCTGCTTCCTCTTCTGCTTCTCCGCCATGTAGGATGCAGCATGACGCCCTTATCAGAAACTGAGCAGGTACCAGTTCCATGCTTCTTGGACTTCCCAGCCTCCAGAATTGTGAGCCAAATAAACATTTCTTTATTAATTACCCAGTCTCTGGTATTCTGTTATAGCTGCACAAAATGGACTAAGGCCAAGACTGTGCCCTATTTTCTCCCTTGTCCATGAAAAGGTGGTGGTGGGTGTGGGGAGTAAAAAGGGGAGAATAGGAGTGAGCTTCAGGCAAAGGCTGAGCAGATATATTGCAGAATGGAATTCACCTTGAACTCTGACAACAAACTAGTAAACTGTGCAGATCCTTGAGCCCAAATCTCTGAGGGGCATGCAGAGTCCTAGAAGAGAGAGCTAACTGCATGCTGGGTTGTGTTAAACAGTCTGATGGTGGTTTCCATGCATTTCCTGTGACGTCAGGTTTAGGAAGAGGCAGAGAATAAGGCATGGATTCCCAAGGTCATTTAATCTATCCTCATTCCCTTGTTCAACTTCTTAAATACTCCTTTAAGAGATCTGTTGGCCTGAGTGTATTAAGAAAAAAAAAAGGCTTATTGGTTCAGTGACCTTCATGGATAAGACATGACCAATTGTAGCCCACTTGTCTTCTGGAAGGGAGGTCTGTGTTGGTTAGGCTTCCCATTCCATTGATTTACCACGGCCACATGCATCGTGGGGCCCATGGCTAGAAGGGTGTGTGTGTGCAGAGAAACTGCTAACAGACATCTTGCCACCTGAGCAGGAACACTTTGGGGGTTAACTCCAAAATAGTTTCCCACCTTTGGATAATTATTTTGTGGGAAATGAAACCTCTGGTGTTCCCCGGCCTCATTTCGATACCTGCCATCCCTCCTTTCCCTCTTTGGAGTCCTATAGTAATGTCATTAAAGCCTCTGGAAAATGTCAGCTGAAACCAAGGTTTCTGTCGGTTATAAGCTATGAAAAATGTATTGGATTTAATATGTTTGGTTTGGGAAATCAGTTTTTGTCCACTATAACCAATTGTCCATAATAACCATGTCTGTTGTAAGTGGTGTGCACTGTAATAACCCTCATATAAAGGGTAAAATGAAAGACAAACCATTTCAGATGGTAGCTAGAGCCATATCAATATAGATCACTGCCTACGTATATCAAATGATTGATGGCCATTTTTAGGGCTTTTTCAATTCAATGCCAGTGCCGTCTAATAGCAGTAAAGCACACAGTATTTGCTGATACCCTTCCTGATAAACCGTCTGGTTGCAAGTGAGAACAGCTTAAGGAATGAAAAGGCACCGGGAGCCATTTCTTTCAAATGATCCATTTCCAGTGTCCTGGAGGGAGGACAGTCGTCACTGCAGAAGATGGGCACATGCTGGAAAGCAGGAAACAGATCTGTGGCAGGACATGCCTCTGGCCAGGCAAAGGTTCTATTCTAAACCCTACTCAGGTGCAGGCCAGACAAAGCTGAGCACTGCTGGTAAGGAGAGGTGTGAGAAACAGTGTGAAGGGTGAAGAACAATCCTGTCTCCCAACAGGAACAGAGTGTATTTGACCTTCATGATGATAGCAAACGCTCACATGCACAGTTGTAAGCACCTTACACTTGTTAATTCATTTAATCCACAGATAAACCTCATGAGGTCAGTATTCCTATTAGTCCTACTTTACAGTTGAGGAAACGGAGACACACAGAGGCCAAGTAACTTACCCAAAATTGCACAGTTAGAGAGTGATCAAGCTAAGAGTGGGTCCAAAGTCTGAGCTTACAGTCAGTAAGCTAGGCTACCTTGCGGGCAACAGAAACATATGGGTACTTAACTGGGTTTTCTTGGAGAAAATGTTGGCAGCTCATAAGGCTGTTTGTTGCTGATATCCATACCCACAAACATCTGCTGACACCCTTTTCTTAAGGATACCTTTAGTTGCTTCCAAGCCCTCCCTTACGCCCATGGTGCCTGCTGACAACTCCACCATTCCCCCAGGAGCAGGCACCAAAACAAGACTGTGCCAACCTGGCTGGTTTTCCCAGCACACGCTCACATAGGAAGCTGCACAGTGCATTCACGTTTTACCCTAAACAATCATTTGCATAATTTTTAAAAAATAGAATTCCTTCAAAATAGACTATAAACTTCTGGGGGCAGAGATCATTTGTCTTATTCATTGCTATCCCTCCAGTGACAGCCCAATAATGAGCCTGGCACACAGTAGGATTCAAGAATTGTTAAAGAAAAGTAAAATGAATGAAATTCTTCCATACTGAAAGGAAAAGAAGGTATTTTATCTGTCTTTCCTGCCCTTCATCCGGGATGAGAAAAGAGATAAATCTTCTTCAAAAGGATTACTTTCCTTAAAATATCCATGTCTCGGTTAAGAAAATGAAATTCCACAAGAGCCAGGACCTTCCAATATGAAACCAGTGCAACTTTCAGAAGTCTTGCTTCCAGATGCACACGCATGCACACCCCCGTGTGCGCCCCATTAAACCCACCAAGCCTACACTGCTGCTCTTGCGTCCTCCCGTGAGGCTTCCTTCCTCCCGGGGAGCACGCATCAAAGGGGTTATCGCACTATCTCGGCGGAATCCTCCTGATGTTCTCTTGCTTTGGGAACACATGCAGATACTCACAGTTTAGCACATGGGCCCTGTCTTTTCAGCTGTCTTTTAATCTTTGGTAAATTGAACAAGCGTGGAGAACTTGCAGGTGACAACCAGCTCGGCTGAGACTGCAGGGATGAAAACCTTGTCAGTACAGTCCCTAAAAGTCCTCCAATGTGCTTGAAGCATATAAAGAGAACCCTTGATCCTGGCTATCAAAGGGTGCAGAAAGATCAAGAAGAATTAAAACTGATGGTGTGCCAGAAACCACCTGCAACAGAAGGTCATTACTTCCCCTCGTTAAAACAGCCTCAGTTCTGGGGCCTGATCTGAAGCTTAATTGAAATGTTTCTAACAGTGGATTATAAGGAAGATGAGACGTCCCCTGCCCATTTCATGACCTTTGCTAAGAAAGGCAGATTGGTAATAAGGTAAAAAAAAAAAAAAAAATTCTGAGCAATTGCCTAAAGACAGCCAAGGCCTCTTAATGATATGAGCCAGGACACCTTTCTTGGTAAAGGAGGGCTCTCCAGGATGCTGAAGGGATAGGGGCAATCAATGTGAAGGCAAGAAGACCCAGGCCTCACGATCCCAGCCTCTCCCCTGGAATCTGTTTCTATTTCATCATTACTGTGACTTTTCCTTCCCTAAACAGGAATGGAGGAATCCCAGATGCAGCACTCCCTCTGGGATAACTGTCCGTTGTTCCAAATGTTTTATTTGTGGTGCAAAGCGTGCATTCCCTGTCACGCTTCGTTTGCAATCTTTCTGTCTAACTTGGGTAACCACACATGACCCCCTCGATAGACGAAGATGAGGAAGGCCCTCCAGGTCTGCAGAGAATGGGACTGCATCGGGAGGGGGGACTGGCAGGAGATAGCTCAGCTCTGATGCTATCAAATATCCTGAAAAAAGAATCACAATGCTTCTGCCACTTAGGCTTTTCACATGATAATAAATTGCAAGTCATATTTGCCCAGAGATTTGAATGCCTTCAGGCTGTCTTCCCCTTTTTGGTATGATTATCTGCCCTGGCAATAAAGTCCATGTCTGAAGTCCTGTGATTATCTCAACCTCCAGCTGGCATGTTGTGAAAGTCACTGTTTTGGGGATACTGTTGCAGCAGCTGATATGAAAGCTTTACAGAAGTTCCTGCATCTCATGGCTATGTCTGCTTTGGACTCACCTCTCCTAACCAGATGCATGTTTGAAGTCTCTTAAATGAGTGCTCAGATGCTTGTCCTTGGGAACCCCCTAAGACTTCACTATGCAAAACCTTGTCCACAGCACCAAGATCACAGTAGCTCTTGTTAGAAATGCAGAGTCTCAGGCCCCATCCAGGCACCATCTCCAGGTTATTAACATGAACAATAAAGTTCGAGAACAACTTTGGAAGGAGGAAACTGCATTGGCCGATGGGTTTCAGGAATCAGATTGAGTGTTCCTGGGTGCAGAACACCTACTATTGGACTTAGTTGATCCAGTTACTGAGCAGGCCCAGAGGAACCCTTTGCTTCTCTTGCACACTTCTAATGGAACACAGTTAATAAGTCCTTCAACAGCTGGAGTTATTTTGCAATCAAGGACCAACATAAAAAGACAGCAGGCCAGGCACCAAGGCCAGCCTGCCAGAGCTGTTGGATTAGAGCTCCTAAGACAGCCTAAGAGAAAGTACTAGTTGTTCCTTCTGACTTTATTAAACTTTTGTGTGGTGGCAAAGTTTGTTTGAACTTCACTAAATCCTCCAAATAAAAGACTAGCTTAGACCATCTGGTTCACTAAGATGAAATAATTTAATTCAGGGGAAGTAATTGTCAATCACTGTTGTAGAATAGTTAAGAATGGAAACTCTTAGTCCCACCTGCTCTGTTTCCCTCCTGAAAGTACTTTTTTCCCTACAACTTTGAGTGGAGAATTCAACTAGGGAAATTAGTTTTATTTCTACATCTTGCTTTGGGTATCTGATTCTATCTCCTTTCATCCTAATGTAGTGCTTCCTTCAAAATTCACTACTTTCTTCCCCTGAACTTTGTTTTCACTATTTTGTCTACATTTCTACTGTCTCTGGATTTCTCCTTTCTTTCTTCCTGTTTCAGCCTGTGATACTTTGGGGGTTCTCTTCATTCCCATTCCCATTAGTCTCAGACCCACAGATATATCTGAAAAGCATTTATTAAAATGTCCAAAAAGGCACTTCTATTGAGATCTATATCCTGATGTAATTTTAAAATTATTTTGTGCCTATATCCAAGAAACCCAATTTGTAATTTCTATCCTGTTTCTTCCCCAGACTCCAGAGCTTTGGGGCTACTTTCGCAGGTTATATCCTCATTTGAATCTTTCTGTGACTGAGCAAGAATCAACATCGTTCACATCATTCACTGTGCTTTGGAGCTCCCCGTCCAGAGTTCCCAGATGATGGCAGGAACAAGTCCCACAAGTCTGTCAAGTGGCTCATTTTTCTTGTCTGAAAAGGGAGGTACATGCCACCTCCACATCCTCATGGAAATGAGAGGGCTAAGGAGGGGGCAATAAAGGCTCTGAGCTTTTTCTCCATGGGATTGAGTGCCCTGAGTCTAACATCACATTGAATGCCACACTGCCCTTCCGCCCCTCCCTACTCCTGTCTCATCTCCTTGTGCCCTTGCTGAACCAGGTGCTCCAGCACATGGAATCTTTATAGCTCCCTAAGCACGCCAGATTGTTCCATCCCACTCATGTCTGTGTGTGCTTGTCCTTCCATGGGATAAGCTTCCCCTTGGCTGCGTTAGCCATCTTCTGAGATCTCCTTTCAGCAGCCTTCCTTGATTTCCCCAGGTGAGGCTCACCACCCTGGCTTTGTAACTCCTCTTTCACTATGCATTCCTTCATCATTGCATCTGCTACCTACTTGGGGTATTTACCTACGTTGTGTGTGTTTTTCAAGTGTATTTCTGTCTGCCCCATTAAACATGAGGTTTTTGGATTTAAAGATTGTGACTAAGTCACATTTGTGTTTTTAGTGCCTGATTTGGCAAATGATTTTGAAATAAATGAATGAATGGCCTTTGAGACCAAGCAACATTTCTAAAAAGTATTTTGGATAAGGCTCTTGGGTTGCAAGCAACAGAAACAAACTTGATTATGCAAAAAGGAGGAAGTCAATTATAAGAATTCCAGGACATCTCATGGAGCCCGAGGTTAGGAATTTAGCCAGGATGTAGGACGAGAATCGACCTGAAAACTCCCTAAAAAGCAGGGATCTAATTTCTCATTTCTGCTCTTATTTATTCATCTGCTTTTTCCTCCTCCTCCTTTTTATTTTTTCTCTCCTTTCTTTCCTCTCCTCTCTCTCCTTGTGGGTTTCTCTGCTTCTCAGATAACAGGAAGAGACTATATGTTATATGTCTTGGCACCTACAGAGTCTGATAAATGCTCCCTTGATTCCCACTCTAAATACCCAGTAGAGAATTTGGTTGACCCAGCTGGGGTCAACTGTCCACCTCTGGATTAATCATCTGTAACCTGGGGGAGTAACAGAAATTCCCAGAGAACAGGGCAAGAACAGACACCTCCCAAATGTGACCAGGATGATTACCTAATTGGAGAGTAATTTAAATGCCAAATTGGAGATGAGTTCAAATGACTAAGCTATACATATTAAACAATGATTTTGTAACCACATATAACAATAAATTTTATTAAAACATGTGCCTCTAAAGTTAATTTTCACAGGCTTTTGGGGGTCCTTATAATTTTTAATATGGTTCTTTGTGTTGATCTTTAAGTCCTTGATAATCACTTCTTAACATTTTTCTAGAAAAATATGAAGTAATACGCCACCTAAGGCCTATATTACTTAGTTATTTTATGTGAAGTGTGGTAACTGTGGGTGTCTGATATTCTTAGAATTGTTTGTTAAAGCTCTCACTTAAAAATTCATGGAAAACCTTCAAGCCAGGTCATTGGATGATATTGGCTGTGATGAAGACAGCACAAGGACTTTGTTGATACACTGACTTTCAGCTAATTTTTAAAGGAAAACAGTATGTCTTTGTTCACAAATTGTGTTTTCATTTTCTTTCCAAATCTGTTATTCTGTGGATTTCCACAAAGTGTAATCCTTGTTCTCTGGAGGTTGGGGGACTGAGGGTGTATTAACAATTGCAGATAGGATATCACAAAGCCTTCTGCGTCTGTGGCCTCAAATCACAGTGTGCTTGGAGATCTTTGGACAATCTCTCAACTAGTGAAAATGACAGTTTCACAAACAGAAGGGCTGTCATAAAAGGTGAGATGGGGTCATCTATTGAGAGGTTTTCTTTTGGAACTTAACCTTGCTGTATGTAGCTGAATGGAGCAGTAAATAAAAAATTATATACCTTCAACCTCTGTTATTTTTGAATACTATCAGTGGTTGTCCATTGTTCTTCAATGATGGATATTGGATTTTTAAAGTAATATTATCTTACACGTAATTATCCATTATAAGAATGATTATTAACTACAACTCACCAGAAACAGGACTGGGAATAGACTTAGTGCATAAGTGTTGTTGTTGTTTCTGTTATTGGTTCACAATACCGATAATAGTAACAACAACAATATTAACAATGGCAACAATGCATTTCCAATAGTGCTTTATACTTTGGAGATCATCCTAATGATATAATGAATGTGAAAGCATGTCCTAGTCTTCTATATTACTATCAATGATCTTTTGCTTCATTTAGGTCATTTGTATGTTACAGATGATGGTGTAGGAAATTTGGAAGGCAACAAAAACACTGGTCTTTGCTTTCAAGGAGGTTCAGTTTTACCTAAGGATGTAGGAAAAATAGAAAAAATATAAAAACATCATGAACTTGTGAGATATAATCTATATGTTTGGCGTGTGTTCACTATGCATTCCTTCATCATTGCATCTGCTACCTACTTGCGGTATTTACCTATGTTATGTGTGTTTTTCAAATGTATTTCTGTCTGCCCCATTAAACATGAGGTTTTTGGAGTTAAAGATTGTGACTAAGCACAAATCCTAGTCTTCTATACTACTATCAATGATCTTTTGCTTCATTTAGGTCATTTGTATGTTACAGATGATGGTGTAGGAAATTTGGAAGGCAACGAAAACGTTGGTCTTTGCTTTCAAGGAGGTTCAGTTTTACCTAAGGATGTAGGAAAAATAGAAAAAATATAAAAACATCATGAACTTGTGAGATATAATCTATATGTTTGGTGTGTGTTTAGAAGAGATGAGGGATCAGAGAGATCTAGAATATAAGTTCCATGAGGTCAGGGAATTTTTTTACTCACTCCTGTATCCCTATCACCTAAAGCAATTTGTGGAGTATAATAGGTGCTCAGTAAACATTTGATGATTGTTTAATGAATGAGGAAAGACTTAGGATGAAAGATGGATATACTTTGTATATGTGGAGAATAGAGGGGAGGGAATCTAAGTAGTAAGAGAAAACCATATATAGAAAAATAGTAATCCCAGCACTTTGGGAGGCTGAGGTGGGTAGATCACTAGAGCTCAGGGGTTCAAGACCAGCCTGGGCAACATGGTGAAAACCCATATCTAAAAAAAAAAGAAAAAAAAAATTAGCCAGGTGTTGTGGCACACACCTGTGGTTCCAGCTACGTGGGAAGCTGAGATGGGAGGATCACTTGAGCCTTGGTGGCAGAGGTTGCAGTGAGCCAAGATGGTGCCACTGCACTCCAGCCTGGGTAATAGAGTGACACTGTTTAAAAAAAAAAAAAGGAAAAATGGGCAATGAATATTATCTGGAGGAAAATCAGTATTGAAGGAGCAATTGTTTTGCAGTGACACATGGAATGGCTCATAGACTGGAAAGAGTAGACAGTGGAAGAACAGTTGGGAGCCTGTCAAAATAATCCCACGTCGAATCCACTACTATATCCTATTGGTTTATCCTCTCATATACCTCCAGGTTACACCAACATCTCTCCATCATTACTCCCAACCTAGCTTTGTTAGTCTTCTCTCACCTGCAAACTGCAAATGTTTCCTAACCAGAACATTGGCATCCACCTTTGCCCTACCCCTATCCATCTTTCAGACACTGCAGTTGGAATGACCTTTGCAAAATTAACATCCGTTCATGTCACCCTTCTGCTTTTCATTGTTCTTATGATAAAAACAAAGTGGCTTGATGTTGAATCACGTTACCCCTTGCTCTTGTAGTTTCAATTGTAATGACCTTCTCTGAGTCTTCTAAATGTGCCACGCTTCTGCCCACCTCAGGGTCTTTGCACACACTGTTCATTCTGTGTGGCAGACTCTCCCTCCACCTCATCCTTTGAAACTTTCCTAATAGTTATTTCCTCAGGGAACATTCACTGACTTCTCCAATTTAGCCTGATTTCTGTTATGTGTGTTCTCATTCCTACATGTATCTTATTACCATGCTTTAAATCTAATATTTATTTCCATGATTATCTAATTAACATCTGCCTCCTCTACTGGACTATAAACTCTATGAGAGAAGAAATCTTTTTAGCTCACCATTTTATTCTCAGTAGATATATCTGCCTGGCACTCAACACATATCCTTTTTTTTTTCTTTTTTTGAGAAGAAGTCTTGCTGTGTCGCCAAGGCTGGAATGCAGTGGTGTGATCTCGGCTTACTACAACCTCTACTTCCCAGGTTCAAGCGATTCTCCTGCCTCAGTCTCTAGAGTAGCTGGAACTATAGGCATGAGCCACCATGCCTGGCTAATTTTTGTATTTTTACTAGAGATGGGATTTCACCATGTTGGTCAGACTGGTCTCAAACTCCTGACCTCGAGTGATCCACCTGCTTCGGCCTCCCAATCAATACATATCTGTTGAATGAGCAAATGAATGGATGGCTGAATGAGGGTCAGATCAATGACAGTGATACTAGGAACCTGAAGGATGAGATGGTTGCCTACAGCTTTGGGAAGATGATCAGTGCTGTTCACAGGAAGGAACATGGTTTTGGTGTGAGAAAACCAGGATTTGAGTCCTCACTTTTCTACCAGTTGACATAAATTATTTTGAATCATTCCCTTAGCTATTTTTAGTCTCCATATCCTAACTTTTAAATGGAAACAATACCTATCCCCAAAACCAGTGAAAATGTACACAGAAGTGCTTTATAAAAATATAAAGCTCTTTACAAATGTATCATTTTGTAGCCAGAAATGATATTAGAGAGAATTTTTGTCAGAACTCTGGTTTTATGGATCAAGAAGACAAGACTAAGTGAAATTAAATGACTTGTCCAAAAATCACCTCCCTGCTTAATAAAAATACGAATAATGATAATGGTATTAACATTTGTGAAGACTTATTATATACCGGTTGCTTCACTAATATGTGCTTACCTTACCTAATTTTTGCAACAACTGATGAAGCAGAAATTATTTCTATTTTATAATTAAGGAAACCTGTTAAGGAGCTCAGGGAAGAATAGAGATGGGACCAGAGCTTAGCTGGTCTGGCTTCCTGTTTCATGACAGACTGTTTAATTCCCTCATTGAGGGGAGAGGGAAGAACCAGGCACGCCTTCAAGTTTCCAAGTTTGTACTGACCACTGTTGGAGTTAGCTGAGGAACTCAAGGTGGGAAGAATGAGTTTCATTCTTGTGAAGATAAAACTGTGATATTTTAATAGAACTAATTTTTGATGAAATTATTGAAGTTTTGAGAAAAGGAAAGACAATGCTCGGGAGTTATTTAACTGGCATTTCTAGTTCTTGTGTGGGTTTTACCTCCACTTATGGATGAGAAGAATAGAAGTGTTTATTATTGTGAGGTTCCTATAACAAGACATTTTACAATATGAAATTTATAATTGTATTGCCATATTCAGTATAAAATGCAAATAAATCTTGATTGTGAGTGAAGAAAAGGATAGTATGTTATTTTAAAGTCCCACCTTTTTATCACAATGCTGCAAATATAGTTTCTAGCTTCACAGGACCCTATGTTCCTGCTCTCTCCCTTTTTCTCATTCCTTCCTCCCTGTCTCCTTCTTTTTTCTTCTATTTCTTCTTTAAGTATCTTGTCCAGTGTGATTTTGTTCACCCACAATGTGCAAGGCTGGTGTTAGGAGTAGCTATGAGCATTTCACTCATGTTGCCTCTCGTGGATATGGTGTCTGTTTCATAGCAGGAAGTGTTGCTGGGGGTTAGTAGCCCGGGAGTTCACTCACCCAACAGATATTTACTGGACTCAAATATTTTGTACAGTGATTAAAGAGGAAAGCAAAGCACAAGGTAAATGAAGGAGATGAGGGCAGATGAAGGCGTGGAATGGGAAATGGATGATAACCTTTCCCGCCTGCAAACTACCGCTATACAGTGCAGGGCAAGAAGCTCTGCTCTCTGGTTTTCTAGTAGTAACCTCTATAACAATAGCTAAATCTTACTCCCATGGGCCAGACATTGTACCATGTGCATTTTCATTATCATAATGACTTTATATCATGGGTCTGATTTACTACTATAATGTGTCATATGAACACATGAGGAAATGGAGGCACAGAGAGATTAAGCAATGTACCCGAGTAGCCCCAGCTAACAAGTGTTGCAGGGAGAGATTTGAACCTAGGTTCAAATCTGACACCTGAGCCCATGCTTGTAACGCTGTTCTGTGTTGCCCTGGGTACAAAACACATCTCTGAGCATCAAGAATATACTGGTCCTGGCCAGGTGTGGTGGCTCACGCCTGTAATCCCAACAATTTGGGAGGCCCAGGTGGGCAGATCACTTGAGGCCAGGAGTTTGAGACCAGCCTGGCCAACATGGCAAAACCCCGTCTCTACTAAAAATACAAAAAAATAGCTGGTTGTGGTGGCGCGTGCCTGTAACCACAGGTATTCGGGAGGCTGAGGCAGGAGAATCGCTTGAATCTGGGAGGTGGAAGTTGCAGTGGGCCAATATTGCGCCACTGCACTCCAGCCTGGGGGACAGAGTGAGACTCTGTTTCAAAAAAAAAAAAAAGAAAGAAAGAAAGAAAAGGAAAAAAAGAAGAATATAGTCATCCTTTTTCAAAGAGAGTCCAGGGAAAGCAGGAGAGGTTAGGAGGCCAAACTCTGTCTGAATGAAACTGCTAACCCAGGCCTATTTTCTGAAATGGCTGTCATTTTTAGCAGCCCTCCCTTCCCAGGATTTGAGATGGTCTGTCACGATCCACCTGTACTTTCGGCTTGGAAATGGGTATGTTCATTATTCAGTCAGCCTTTGATTTGAGAGAGTGATGTGTAGAGGGGGCTGTTGGGTGGCTTCCTTCTGCCAGATCCTCTGGCTATATTTAAAGCCATGTTTGTGCATTAATATTTTATACTTAGCTAAATTGCGTGCATTGCATTTAAGGCCAGGTTTGCCTTGTTTAAAGACATCCAAATTGGGATTAAGTATTCAAGCTGTAATCTCTTTAGTGGGCGTCTGTCTACTGGATTTGTATGACATAAAGAGGGTTATTGAAATACTGTAACTTTAATATTTTTTATCCTGTAGATAGAAATGAGTTCTAAATGAATTTAGAAACTAGGAAAGACATTGGACAGATACCAAAGAACAGAGCAGCCTGCATTATTTTTCAGACTAGGTATAGTAGAGACCACATCTGTGTAAGCTTCTCCATCCAGATTCTTCCTTTCAAGCAGTCTTATGCTCTGCTCCTTGGTGTGGGACAGTAACTGCCCTTGGGGTCTCTGCTATCTCCATTCTCCCTGTCATAATGGTGTTGTTCAAAACTGACAAAGTTTCCCTTACTCTTTACCCCTGGGCTGCGTAAAGGGGTAAGAGATTCATCCAAATTTAGACTATTTCCAGGAATGAGGCAGAGGTAGGGTGGAGTGGGGGTTAGGATGAGTGTCATGAAATTCACATATTTGTGTCTAATTGAAGAGTGTGCAGCTCTAGTTAGTATTCTGCAAATATTGAATATGAATAATCAGATAAGACACGTACTAGTATAAAGAAACCAATACATTTTATGTTTGTGGTACATTAAAATAAAATTCAGATAAAAATTTTAAATCATAGCATATCCAGAATAACCATTTGATAGCTATATATAAATCTATTTTAGAGATGTGCAAGCACAAATTATGGAATGCCAGAGCAAGTTGATTTAGGCTGCTTTTTCTCTAATATAAATAATGCAGAGTGCCGCAAATATTCAAGTACACTTAACTGAACATAATTAAAATATTGGAATATATTTTAAAAATAAATAATTAAGTAGTTAGAAGTGTCTGCAATACTAATTCAAAGTGATAGTCATATGGTGATTATATTATGCAGTTTACCCAGCACTTTTGCTTTAAAGTGCAATAATAAAATTTGCATTTAATAAAAATTATGATTCTGTAATATTTGAGGATATGGGCAGATTATATTTCAAGTACAAAACACCACCCTTGTCTCTCTGATCTATCAACAGATGGACTGAGAACAATTTTCAGCTAAGCTGAGCAGCTTGCCTGCTGAGACATTGCTTTCACCCATTATCACGTTTTTTAATGCCATGGGGGAATTTTTGTTTGCCTGTCTCCCTTTCTCAACAGTCAGCTGCTTGAGGGTAGAAACCTATATGTATCTTTGTATACTCAGTGCTGAGTACAATGCTGGTGAGTAGTAGGTGCTTATAAATATTGCTAAATTAATGAATCCAAGGGTGAATGTTTGTACCCTTCAGCTCCAGGTATTTGCTCCTGCTCTTCCCTCTGCCTGGAAAGCTCTTTTCCCTTACCTCCTGCAGTCTTTGTTCAAATGCCACCTTCTCCGTGAGGCCTCCTCTGACTATTCTATTTTAAATAAAATTGATACCCCGTCCATTCCCCCCCACCACACACTCTCAAACTCCACTGGAATCACTACGGAAGATACTTGTTATTTACTTGCTGGTTTTGTGTATTACCTATTACTCTCACTAAAATATGTAAGTTCCATGGAGGTAAAGGAGAGGAGGGTTGGGATGTGAGAGGAGAGGTTTTGGGGAAAGCATGTGCCTTCTTGTAGCCCCCTCGTTAGACTTAGGAAGACACAGCCCAGTTGAAGACTCCATTCTCAAGCCAAGGGAAAGCTTACCTTTCCTTCTGCCCAGCAACCACGTCAGTTTACTATCAGTCATCTCAACTGCTCTTGCTCTTTCTTCAGCTTTAAACCCTCTGCAGACTGTTCACTGCTGTATGCCCAGCCCTCAGCACAGTGTTTGATTTAGTAGATGTTCAATAGTAATTTGTTGTGGGAACAAATAAATAAATGAACGAGGTGAAGGTGGGGAAAAGCGCATTGCCTTGAAGGTATAAGTTGAATAAATGTGACTGTAGCCTATGTTTAGTGATTTGGGGTTCACAGTCTGGAGGAGGCACAGTTGCACAGCTCTCTGCCTCACCTGCCAAATGGCTCCTCAAGTGGAGATGGGCATTTTTATTTACTCAAAATGTTTGTGCAATGTTCCATTGACTCCATGATCTCCTCTGGAGATCTGAGTCTGCACTGAAGCCTTGGCCCAGATGCATAACACTTAATTCACCTATTCAGGACAGTATGGCGCCTTCCTGGGGACTTCATTCACTAGCTTCCTCCTCTAGCTGTTTATTGTCCCTGCCCTTGCCTTGTGTCCCTCCCCACATCCATAACTCCCTTATAGCCTTGAGTCTTCATTGCAGCATTATCCTTGTCCCACACACCCAGATCTGGAAGCATTAAGTCCCATAAAAAATTCTGAGTCTGTTGCCCTTGTGTGACCTTAAGCAATAGGGTAGATTTAGAGATGGTTGCAAGCTTCTAGTTACTCTCTGCTTTTGGGAGGTACCATTGCCTTTAGGCTGGTTTTGTGACTGGCTTTGACCAATAGAATATGGTGGATGTGCTGTCACGTCAGTTCCAGGACTAGGCTTTACGATGACTGGGAGCTTCTGCTTCCTTCTCTTCACAGCCCTGAGCCACCATGTAAGAAGTCTGGCTTTCTGCTGGAGAGGGAGGGGCCTTACAACTACACAAAAAGAGAGTTAAGTACTGGACTTCAGCATCCCAGCTGCACCCAGCCTAGTGGCTGTCACTTGCACCAGTCACGTGAGTGACATCTAAGAGACTCAAGTGAGACCATTGGGAAGAACCATCTAGCTGAGCCCTAGTCAATCCACAAAATTCTAAGAAATAATCAATTATTGTTTTAAGCCACTAAATTCTGGGGTAGTTTTTATACAGTAACAGACAACTGAAATAGGCAAGTTATACAACCTCTTTGAGCCTTTATTTTCTTATCTAGAAAATGAAAACAGTAATCTCTACTTCAAGGGGCTGCTATGAGGCTGTAGGTAAGGCACCTAAGACAGCGCCTGGAAAATATAATCATTAGTAAATATCAGTTTCCTTCCTTTTCCCTTCCCTGCACAGGGCTGTAAGCTCCGGGCTTATCCTTCCAATTTTACTACTCATCAAAAACTTCCCTCTGCCTGCCCAGCCCATTTCCTTTTACAATTTATTCTGGGGAAGACAACTTGAAAAACTCATCCCAGAGAATACGGACAACAGCTTCATTTGTTAGTGGTTCAGGGCAATCTGTACTCAGGAGGAAGACTGGTAAAGCACAGATCTTTTTCCCAAGGATTGAAACTTCCAGCAGATTCCAGGCATAGTGACAGGGAGGAGGGCTGGGATGTGAGAGGAGAGGTTTTGGGGAAAGAATGTACCTTCTTGTAGCTCCTCATTAGCCTTAGGAAGAGATATCCCAGTTTAAGACTTAAGCTAAGGAAAGCTTATCCTTCCTTCTACTCAGTAACCACATCAATTTACTATCAGTCATCTCAACTGCTCTTGCTCTTTCCTTAGCTTTAAACCCTCCACAATCTGTGCATTTTTGCAAAGGGTCGCAGAACCGAAAAGGAAGACAAACTTCATTTTACAGCTAGCCCTCAAGTCTTCAGTTGTGAAGCTGAGAATTTTTTTGTTTTTTTTGTTTTTTTTGTTTTTCCCAGAGTGAAAGGGAGGAAAAAATAGAAGAGGCTTGGGGTTGAAAATGACCCACCAAGCCACAACTGATTTGTTTATTTTTTTCCCCAGGCAGATTTTCTCTGATGTATGGCTGAGGAGGACTTTGGGACAGTGTGCATAGGGACATATCTTGTCTACTTGGTAACCACTGACTTTTTGTTGTTGTTGTTGTTCAGGGATACTGTTTCTACTTTGGAGAATATACATAATATATTTTCAATTCCCACCCCCATTTTTATAAAACTGATAGAAAAATATTAAAGAAAACTTTCTCATACTCCCAAAAGAAAAATAATTCCCTTGATAAGGATCAAGATTTATTTTCAAGTTAAGTCAATGCTATTCAAATCTGTTATGAAACAGGTTGTTTCCAACATTGATTCTTTCTTCTGTTGGTGGGAGGAATACATAACATGGAGAGATGAAATTCCCAGCAAATACCATAAACTTAGTGAACTTATTTTTTTTTTGGTCAAAACTCTTAACAGGACATACAGTAATGATGATTGAGGAAATTGGGAATAGTAAAAGAGTAGAAAACAAAAGGAAACATTAAAATCATTATGTAAAAGAACAGATTGTGAAAGGTCTGGATAATGCACCAACTACATAATTGGTCACTAAATGATTGTGAACTGGTTATTTCTAAAAGCATGCTTTTATAACTGTTCATAGTACAGAAAGGAGTACAAAAGATAATTGTTTAAGATCTCTTCAGATTACAGAAGAGTGTTTTTGTTTTTGAACTCATAGTTCAGATCAAGCTATCAGGCTAAGAAAAAGGGATATTTTATTGTTTTCTTCCAAATTTTGATTAATCGAGTTTATAATGGTTTGGGGATATGTGCATGGTGAAGGTTGATGGCTTTCTCATTAACCTTATGGTCATTGAGTAAATAGAAGCTGCAGCCTTTTCATTTCCTTGCCTTCAGCAATGTAAAAATCCTGTCCTTTATCTGAGTGTGATAAGGGAGTTAGGGTAACCGGGTTTAAGTCCTGGGACTTTTCCACTTAATTCTTTGGCGTGCCCATTTGATCATCTATAATGTGGAAATAATAATAATTCTGTCCACACCTACCCCAGGGAGATAATGCCTGCATAAAAATGCAACACACTTGAAAGGGGTGAGTCTCGCCATAAGAACCATCCTGTGGCTGGTGGCTGTCCCTATCACCAATTAATATGGAAAGATGCTAGGTGGAAGCTGGCCACATAAAGTAGCCTTTCTACTTTCAGCTGGGCCTTCTAAGAGCTTTCATTCTGCCACATGGCCTGGTTAGAACAGCCTGACCAGTCAACGAATAGCTTTCCTTAGAACTACAGTGATTAATTATAATTGGGTGGATGGCCCAATTCTTGTCAAAAACAGATATTTCAGAATAAATCATTTCTTTTGGTCTTTGGAGATTGTGAAGGCACATAATCCAAACCTTTAAAAGCATTCATTTTAAATTAGAAAAATAATACAAATGCATGCAAAGAATGGTAAAATACGGAGTGCTATAAAATAACATGCCATTCATAGGTAATAACTGTTAAAAGTGATGAACTCTTTAACTCTTGTCATAGTTACTGTTACAACTTCAAATAGTGTATTTCTACCTACTAATTTATCAACTTTGGATCTATCGACTCCTTGCTATGCAACATGAAGTTAGATTAATTTACTTACACTTTCTTGTGATTCTTCTCTTTTTCTCCCAATTTTGATGAATTATGTTATTTTCACATTGTTAAAATTTACATTTACATTGTTGGCGATTATATGTTTTCTGTACTGAGTTCATAGCTTGACTTAAAAAATTAAAAAAAACAGTCCTATGATTATGCAAATATTATTCACCACACAACCCATGAGTTTGTGTTTGGGTCTAAAGAATAAGAAACTAATCCTGGGTCACCATTGTATTTCCCTCAAGTGAGAATTCTGAGTGTTAAGGTCAAAGGGATCCTTTTAAAATGCTGTTTTAGCTGTGTTCATTTCTTCTGGCTAAACTGGACTCTTTTAAAAAAATCTCTCTTGTTGCCTATCTTTGACTTCTTTGTTTGCTTTTCTGAGTAATTTTTCCCATAGAATTCATGGTGGCAAACTTTTTAGCCTTTGCAGTTTTGCAAATATCTTTATTTTATCCCATTTCACACACACACATGCACACACACAATTTAGTTGTTTCAGGGCTCAGAACACAATATCCCAAAATGTGGTGCCTTGGCATGTTGAGTGCTTTGAACTGAAAGAGAAAAGGGGACTACAGAAGCAAGGCCTTCCTCATCTCCCCACTCTCTTTTCTCCCTCTCCCATTCTGCCCAGAGATAGGTCATAGAAACTAGAATTCCTTTTTCCCAAAGCAAGCCATGAAACCTAGAAAGATCACTCTCCAAAGTACCTCTTCTGAAAGTAGGTCATAAGGCCTTCATGTGACGCATATCCTATTCCATACCTGGAGGTAAGAAGTGCTACACAGGCAGGTCAAGGAGAATCTGAACAGACAGGCCTTGTGGGGTTCCTCCCTGAGTTTGTTACCATTTGATCATACCCTTTTTGCCCGATCATATTTCTGCACAACTAGCCACTCCTTTAATCAGACTCAGCATAAAAAAAATACCATTTTCCCTGAATTTTTGGGAAGATTCAGGGAAAATCTGGAGGCTCCTATACCACGTAAAACTTTGTTGAATAAATTTGTTATGTTTTCCTCCTGCTAACCTGTCTTTTGTTATAGGAGTGTCTGCCATGATCCTTGTGGTGGGTGAAGAAAAATATTACCTTTCCCTCCTACAGTTGAATACATAATTCTAATTTTGAAATAATTTTTCTTAGGACTTTGAATGCACAACTCTACTTACTTTTTAGCATCAAGTATTGTTGATAAGAAATCTGTCAATCTACCCTTTATTGTGAATAGTCTATTTTTTCTCTGTGGTAGTGTAAGATTTTCTCTTCATCCTTGGCTTTCTGAAATTTCATCAGGATATATCTTGAAATGGATCTTTCTTTTTCTGTTTTCTTTTTCTTTTTTTTAAATTCACACTGCTCATCATGTGGTCTGGCTTTTAAATCTGAAGACTTGTGTCTTCCACCAGAACAAAAACTTCTTTTGTATTATGTCTTTGGTTATTTCTTTGCTTCTGTAGCTTTTGTCCTATGTTTCTAGAATTCTGATTAGCCAGTTACTGACCCCATAATCTCTACCTTTTATCACATTTGCTATCTTGTCAGTTTGTGCCATATTTTGACAGATTTCTTGGAGTCTTCCAAATCTCCATTTGTCATCCATAGTGTATTCAGTTATTCAGATTGTCCATTAAATTTCATATTTAGATATTATGTTTTTCTATTTCCAATAATTCCTTTTTGTTCTCTGAACAATTTAAGAAAAACAGCACCTTGTTTTTGGTTATTGAGTATGTCGTCCTCTTGAATCTCTTATGAAATTAATTGAATTTTTAAACAATGTTATTTTATTTTTTGAATAATCTCTGTTCCCTATAAGGTAAACTGTTCTCCCTTCTTTGCTTTCATCATTTCCTTAAATATTTAGTAATTCTTGGAATGTGTCTCTACTATGTATTCTTAGGAGTTAATGAGTCCTAAAATTTAAGAGAATTTAAAATTTGGTTTTCATTTTAGTGACAATCTTTTAAAATATCAATTGCAGATTATGAAGTGCCTAATAAGACAAACATGTAAGAACCCACATTTGCATTTGTGTTTACTATGGCATCCAAGTCTTGTGTTGGACAAATGACGTGAGAGCCCAATGTATGGATGATGATTTGAACAGACAGACAAGTCTGGGAAGGATCGAATCCTTTTATACAGTGTCTGGGCTTGGGTTTGAAAACTGTGTCTTCATGGTTTTTCACTCAGGGATAAAGTGACTACATAACTTATAACTCAAGCTAGGACATATTTGAGAGTGAAAGAAGAAATGTTAATTGTGTGGAGATTATAACATAAACTGGAGCAGGCTGAGTCACCCAGGATAACTGGTTATCTAATATTTAAGGCTGAGTGCCTTACATTTTACAGTTTTCTCCTTGGCAGCTGTTGCAGAAGTCCAGAATTCTCTCCAGCTCTACTCTGTTTCTACCTCAGTGTCCAGGCCCAATACAGGACCCTCGTCTAGGCAGAATACTCCCCTTCTCTAGGGAGAAATTCTTCTGGCTTTAACTGGAAGGCAAAAGCCACTAAATTGTTAACTGATCTGCAGGCACGGGCAAGGGGTGTGGGGAATATTTGCCTCATTGGTTCAGCTGTTCCAAATGCAGTTCTTTTAATTAATTGCTCCATGGTTTCTCACTCCCCACCCTGCTACGTCTCCCTACCCCTCCAGCTCTGCATTTGTTGAGCTTGGAACTTGTCCAGGACTTCCTTGCAGCTTCCTCAGTTCTCATTTCACTGTCATTCTAGTGTCACGTGCTTTGTGGCGTCCAGGAATTCCTCCATTTCTAGGCTACGTTGCATTCTACTTTTCCCGAACAGTTTTGGTTTCATTATTTTAAAAGACATCTTTTCTATAATTTCTATAGGATCTTTGGAGGAAGGGAAGGCAGAGATCTGTGCTCAGAACATCATCATGAACCAGAGCTCCTTGCTCTATAATTTTGCATTTGTCTTTGAACATGGATGTATCAGCTCTCCTGGGTGTATGCATTACCTCGAAGTAAACAGTGGGAAAGACCCATGCAGGAGACTGCCACCTTATAGTCTGTCCTCTCCTTTCCTAAATAAACTCCTAACCCCATACTCTATGAAGAAGTCAATTCTCAAGAGAGAACTTTCTTAATTAGAACTCTACTCACTCTTTAGTTAACTGTCTTTTTAGCTCATACTTATCCTGTATTAAAGAAGGAATAGTTAAGTGGTTTAAAATAGAAGATTTTTTCTTCTAATGTTATTTGGATATATCAGAAAACAGCCAGATTTTTTTTTTTTAATTAAACATTTATTGAGAAACTATTACAATGTTGGGCTGAATAACATAGGGAAGTATAACAAACTAATTTCTGTGCTCCTTATGTTAATTACCCAATGGAGTTGTAAATATATGCAGGGAAAATTAGGGGAAAACAGAGATAAGGTAGACGTCAGTACCTAAGTTCCAGGTCAGAGACCAGATCTTCACAGTCCCATGAATGCACGGGTTGGGAACTCTGTAGGATTAGGGGCTCAGGGAAGCCTTCTTATGTTTGTAGGACATACTTTGCCCTTTGAAGAAAAAGTAGAATTTTGACTGGTGAATAAGAGAGGCCAAATAATTGAGGCAAAGAGTATATTACAGCCAAGAAGCAAAGCCTGCTGTATTCAGTGTTTGGTGGGTGATTCGGAAAGCCGAGTGCAGAGTGTCCACGTGGTAATAATGCAGGAAGTCATCAGTTAGCATAAGAGCTGGGAGCTTAGGGAAGTTCTGGAATACCAGCTAAGATAGTTGAATTATAGACTTGCCAGGAGATTTGGAGAATAAATACATAATTAGAGTTCTCCTTAAGAAGGCTGCAATGTGTTTAAGAAGCATTTGTGAATCCAAGTTGTGAAGGATAAAGAGAGAATGATGGTGCAAAGACCAGATAGAAGATTATTAGTTAATTATATCTTTAGTATTATTAAAAAGTTATCATATTTTGTTATAAAGTTAACAGAAGTCTTTGGAAAGTAAATTAGATGACAATAGCACCAATTGTTTTACACCAAGATGTACTTATTAATTGATAGGGTTTGGCTCTGTGTCTCCACTCAAATTTCATCTTGTAGCTTCTATAATTCCCATACGTTGTGGAAGGGGCCCAGTGGGCGATAACTGAATCATGGGGTTGGGCCTTTCCCGTGCTGTTCTTAGTGAATAAGTCTCACAAGATCTGATGGTTTTAAAAACAGGAGTTTCCACGCACAAGCTCTCTCTTTTTGCCTGCCACCGTCCCCATAAAATGTGACTTGCTCCTCCTTGCCTTCTGCCATGATTATGAGGCCTCCCCAGCCATGTAGAACTGTAAGCCTATTAAACCTCTTTCTTTTGTGAACTGCCCAGTCTTGGGTATGTCTTTATCAGCAATGTAAAAACAGACTAATACGGGCCGGGCGCGGTGGCTCACGCCTATAATCCCAGCACTTTGGGAGGCCGAGGCGGGCGGATCACAAGGTCAGGAGATCGAGACCATCCTAGCTAACACAGTGAAACCCCATCACTACAAAAATGCAAAAACAAAAAATTAGCTGGGCGCGGTGGCGGGCGCCTGTAGTCCCAGCTACTCAGGAGGCTGAGGCAGGAGAATGGCATGAACCCGGGAGGCAGAGCTTGCAGTGATCCGAGATTGCGCCACTGCACTTGGGCCTGGGCTACAGAGCGAGACTCCTTCTCAAAAAAAAAAAAAGAGACTACTATGGTAATAAACCAAAAATTTCAACAAATTTAAGGTTTGAAATAAGCCTTCTTAAAGTTTGTTCCAAAATTTTTTGTAATGCCTGGGCATCCTGAGACTAAGGAATATAGCTTTCTCATATCATACCCCATAGGGATTCTAAAGGAACTTATTCTTTAAAGATGTGTGTCTGTGTGTATGTATATGTATGTGTGTGTGTGTGTGTGTGTGTGCATTTGGCCTAAATTATGTAAAGATGCACCAGTGGGTATGAGCACCACATTTATTGTACGTTGTGGTGCCTAATTCATTAGAAAGACTACAGGCATTTGGCAGATGACAAGAAAATGGGTAAGACCCACATTTTAAAATAGATTTTAAAAGCATTTTTGTTTATGTTAATGAGAGGACCTAAGAAGAAATACAAGAACTCCATCATTATAAATAAAGTTCTTCTGGAAGCAGTGAGTCAATCAAGGTGACGGCACTGTCTCTGAAAGTCAGTATCATATCAGATTTGGGTTTGCAGAATTAGATTTATGAAAACTCCAGATAGATTGAGGTACTTTAGCTCCAGCCTCTCTGTGCATCTTTGTTGTGCCAATCACTGTGGGAATTACAAAGTAGTTAAAGATAGGGTCCTTGTGCTCTAAGAGCTTGCCATTGAGTAGGGGCATAGAAGCCAAATTTTATTATAATCTCAGAGTGGAATATTCTTATGTTGTTAGCATATACTAACAGAATGGTCAAATAAAGCAACTCACTTACCACATTTTTTTACTTCCATCTGGTGAGAAACACAGGCATCTTGTTGATTTTCTGAAGCATCTCTCCTGTTGTCCTCTGCCTTGATAGAGTGCTGCTCTGTGTATTTTTGTAATCACAGCATTGGATGGACCCAGGCCTAAGGAGGTAGGTGAGTGACCTTAGGCTCACATCTTGCCAGATCTAAGGTAAATTTAGGGTCCTTCTTTGGACACTTTATGAATTTGTTGAGCAGTCAACGTGGGTTCTCCAAAAACCCACAGATAGCCAGTACTGCATTAGCTGGGAAAGCCAAACAGCAGTGGCCCGTGGACACTGAATGAACTCTTAGGCTTTTTAAAACAGGATATTGTGTTTCCTTGTCTAGAACTCAGGATATTTGATTGGCACTCAGAGAATCCATTCATTCATATATTTAACAAATATTGGTTGGACATTCCCATGTGCTAGGTACCAAGGACAGATGATGATCAAGGCACAGTTATATCCACAGGTAGCTTTCAGCAGATGCAAGAGGCAGAAAGATGTTGTATAGTGAGTATATATTGTTTTTGTTTATCTAGTATCCTTTTTTTTGTAATAAGATTCTCTTTCCTATGGGGAAGTTGTCTTTTTCAATTCCAAGTGGTTTTGGGAAGGGTGGCAATCATAGTAGTTCACCCCTACTCCCCATGACACTGTGGTGGTGGGCAGGTGACAGACTTCATCTCCATGTCTGCAGCCACAGTGATTAGCCCAGGAATAAACCTGCAAACTGAAGCAAGCTCAATGAGAGTAGGTCCCTGGGATTTACTGTGTGGCTGCTGGCAGAAGGCAGCTCTGTTTCCTCGGAGGCTGTTGTGATGATGTAAACCCAGTATCCTCAAAGTCAGACTCTCCTCTAGCACTCTCTTCCCCCTTCTAGTTTCTGCTGCATAGAGGATCAGAAGCAGAGCCAGTAGGTAGAGAAAAAGTGAAAGAGAATGAGGAGAAACCAAGAGAGAATGTAAACTGGTCACATACTTTGAGTCCAGCTTTACCCTGGCCTTTGCAGATACCTGAGCCAATAGATTACCTACTTTTCTTAGCTTGAGTTGCTTCTCCATCACACATAATCCAAAGAGTCTTAACGAACACATAGTATAACTGCCACTGATTGGAGTTAACATAGCTGCTGGGGGATCCAGCCCTCATCTGGCCTTATGGAGGTAAGGGAGGACTCTCTGAAAGCAGTGATGTCTAAGCTGAGGCCAAGTAGCTTTCCAGGAAAACCAGAGCCGGAGGAGTGGGGAGTGTGAAAGTTGAGGAGTTCCAGGTAAAAGGAACATCTCATGCAAATACCTGGAAATAAGAGATAAAATGATACATTTGGGGAATTCCAGGGACTCTGGGATGCCTGGAATGGAGCGTGCACAGTCTATCTAAATGGCATTGAACAATCACTAAAACACTGCCTGTTCTAGGTCCTCATGGGGCAGAGATAGGTGAGAAAGAGGTCTCCACCCACAAGGAACCTATGATTTCCCTAGGAATATTGTATACAAATATCTACAAAGTTAAACAACAACATACATTTACCTAAGATGATATACCAGATCACTGACTGTAAAGTGGACAGGAGCTATGAGAGTTCAAAGAAGACGACCATCATTGGTGATTCCAGAGAAGAGCAAGCATTGGGTTGGCCTGAGCAAAGGGCAAGGTGTGTATGGATGTGGGTCAGTGCAGAGCAGAGCTGGTTTGGGGACCAGTGAGGACAACAGCTAAAAGTTCAGCAGGGTTAACTTGGGGAATAGTAGAAAATAAGCTTGGAATGGTAGCTGGTGGAGGGCTTGGGCATCAAGAGACTGTAGACTTTATGCTGAAGGCGATCAAAGCTAGCTTTTGAAGATCAGGCAGGATGAGGTATTCAGTGAGTCAGGGTAGGGATGACATGGCGGCAGCATGCAGAGTGACCTAGGCCAACTGGAATCAGGAGGCCAATAGCAATTTGCTTATGTCCTGCGCCAGTGCAGTAGCAGGGACAATGAGAAAGGATGGAAGGGAGACCCTTATGAAGACAAAAGAAAGGATGGACTTGAGTTCCTGGATGTGGAAAAGAAAGGAGAAGGATGAACAGAGCTGCCCACCTGTCAGACAGCATAGCCTCTTGCTATCCCACAGAGGTGGGCTCTGCCGCCACGATCCCTGCACGCCACGCGGGGTGCTCCAGCACACTCACTCTCTGGGGAAATATGCAGCTGCTCCCACAGTGGCAGCAGCAGCCTTGCTGAGAAGGACAGGGATGGATGACAGAAGTGATTATGCAGTGATGCATAACAATTGAATCGCTATAGGTTACACCTCTTGTGTCAATATTCAGAACCGGTTTGACGGAATTCAGTGAAAAGAACACCTGAATTCAGGAAGACAACACATTTTCTGAAGTGTCAGCATAACACCAAGGACCCTGCCTAAATGTTTCAACTTTCTTTCTTTCTTTTTTTTAAAAAACAAAAACAAACAAACAAAAAACGGATCCATTTTTACCCAGACAAATCAGAATAGTTTAGTAGCATGCCAGGCTACTGAGGCCAGCTCGCTACCCTAATATGGGTCAGTTAGCTCCCCATAGACTTCCCCCAGTGGTGTCAGTGCAATCAGTGTACACCGAGGGCCTGTAAGTGCCTAGTATGTGCTAGTGCTGGGGCTACTGAAATGGACGCAATAGGATTCCAGCCTCAGGGTGCTGAAGTCATTGGAGGCAAGTATGGGTTGTGGGGGCAGATAGTCCTAATTTCAAATCCCAATTCTGCCATTTACTAGTTGCAGGACTTCAATCTTGTTGACCTTCAACTCCCTCACCTGTAAAATGGGGTAATAGTACCTCCGGTGAAAAGAGATAGTTATGTGTAAAGTGCTTAGCATGGTGAGTGGCACATGTGTCTTCAATAAATGATGCCTATTTGTCATACAATGTGGGTGATGGCGTTCCTGAGGTATGTGCATGATGCTATGGAAACACAGAGGGGGCACAGTTAGCCCAACTTTAAGGAGTTCTAGAAGGGCTACCTAGAGAAGATGACACCTGAGTGGAGTATTGCTGGTGGATAAGGATGGAAATAGGAGAGAGGAATTCCAGGCAGAGGACAAGCGGCACCTCCTGACAGAGACAGGTTGCCACCCGTGGATTAGCTAAGGATGTGTGGCTAGCCCAGGGCCCACCCGCCGCCTGGCTGGAACGGCAACTTCTAAGTTGTTCCTTGCTGAGGGTGAGTCTGACTTTCACTCTGGGTTCCAGGACCTGCAGAACAATAGCCGGTGACGCTGGTTGTGTTTCATACAATTGTTTACACTTAGCTAGGGAAGCAGCTCTGCGCTGCCCCAAACAGCAAACTAGCCTGTGTCTGTCATTGCACTCATCCCACTGGACTCCTGAGGTCAAGGGGAAGCATGTGGAAATTGTTTAGGGAATGTCCCCCAGTTGCCTGACCTAGGTTTAAAAACCGGAAATAGGGCAATTAGTAAAATGTCCCGGTGTTCACAGATCATGGCTTTCTCTAGGTCCGGAAAGCAACTCCCTTCTTTTATGTATGTCTTGCTATTGATGCTCTGTAGACGGTTTCTTTGGGACCACATTGCTATGCCCAAGTTCTAGATGGGGCAATTAAATAAGGACAGTCCAGCTGTTATTTTAGTTGCCTTTGGAAACAGAATTTACAGTGCTTGCTTGTCCTTTTCAATTTTCCCCTAATAGAGCCGTTTCCTCCTTTCACCTTGGAGGAAGCAGCGCCTTGGTGGTGGAGGGAGCCTCTCACTGGGCTGGCTTTTGCAGGGGCCATGGCGTCCCTCCGGATGAAAGGCTCAGCGGAACTCTAAGTCATTATCGTGATCAAGGACGAGGGAATCGTTTCCGCGTGTAAATGCAGATGCTCTCTTGGTTTCTGTGATAGATGTGTTCCCAGTGCCAGTGCAGCAGTGTGTTGAATTCTTTTTAAAATCTGAAAGACCTGCAGGCTCTTCTCTCCTTTTCGTAAATCCATTTCCCCGTTGAGATGAAAAATGTAATACTTTTCAGCTTACTTTAGACTTTCTTCAAAAGTATTTCTGGAAAAGGATCCTTCATGTGGAGCATATGAAAACTGTCAGAGGATAGGAGAAAGCGAGGTTTTAAAAACACACTAATGGACAGCCATTATGCCGTGGGGAGTTCCCCCGGAGAGCAGAAAAATACAAGCTGGGGAAGTCGGGGGTGGGAGTGAGTGAGGAGCGGAGCACAGAGCCTATGGGTTAACAGACGAACACAATCCAGAGATAGAAAAAACTGGGTATGTACGTTAGTGCCCTTATCTGTGGTTTCTCTTTTCACAGTTTCGGTTACCCGTGGTCAACTGAGTCTGAAAATAGGTGAGTACAGTACAATAAGATATTTTAAGAGAGAGAAGGAGGGAAGAGAGAGAGAAAGAGAGAGAGAGAGGCGGAGAGGGAGAGAGAGAGAGCGAGCGAACAATCACATAATTTATTACAGCATATTGTTATAATTGTTCTATTTTATTAGTTATTGTTGTTAATTTTTCACTGTGCCTAATTTGGAAATCAAACTTTATCATAAGTGTGTACGTATAGGCAGGAACATAGTCTGCATGGGGTTCAGTACTATCCTCAGTTTCAGGTATCCACTGGGGGTCTTGGAGTGCACCCCCTGCAGACAAGAGGTGACTACTGTAATAAGATGGGAAAACATTAATGACCAAGATAAAGAACGCTGTCAAGGTTTCCCTTTCAGAGTGCTAGAGCACATCAGTTTTGTAGTCTGACAGATGGAGTTTGGATGCTGACTTTTGCATTTGCTAGCCATGACATTGGACAAGTTAGGTTTTGTGTAATTCAGTTTCCTTGCCCAAAAAATGGCCATAAAAATGACTTCTTTATAGAGTTTTGAGCTAACTAAATGAACTAATGTATGTAGAGTGTCCATCTTATTCTCTGTTACACAGTAAATGTTCAGTAAGTGCTAGCTTTTATTATTGTTATTATGGCTATTCTCGCTGATATGAGGAAATAGGTAGCATCATAGATACTTTCAAGGAGGTGGCCGGTCTCAATTCCCATCCAAGTAAGTATGTGCAAGCCTTTCATCTAGCTGACTGGCACCCTTCTCTCTGGCTGGCAGCAGATTAGCACACTGAGTGCCATCACTGAGATGTCCTGGCACACATCCTGGGCTCCTCTGTGAAGTGTTTGCCATGGCCTCGAGCCCCTCAGGTTGAGTGCACTTGTCTGCAAAGGGCTGTGTTCTATAGCAACGTGGGACCCACGAAGGAGGCCTTATGATTCATTGATCATCTCATCATTACTCACCTTGCCTGTATGCCAAGGCCAGGAAGCAATGGGCCAGAGGTTTGTGCTCTGAGCAATTCTGAATCATGCGGAGAATATGAAGGAAAATGAGAAGTTTAAAAATACTCCATAGGAAAGAAATGGTAAGAAACATGGTTTCTTTTGAACTTTCCCAATTCAACTTCTAGAAAAGGTGTCATAAACCTCTGCAGGGGTGACTAAGAGCTAGGACAAAGGCAAGTCTGTTACAGACGTCCCCGTAACTCCAGGAGCAAATCTCTTTCTTCCCCTCCTAAATAACTCCAGAACATTACATGGCATTAACAAGTTTCCCAGGACAGGAACTTCTAGTTTATTACTTGCTCACATTGTCATCAGAAATTAATTTTGTCCCTGAAAGACAAATTGGCTGGTAGCTTACGAAGTTAAATGGAAAGAACAAGTGCGCATCTGTTTCTTCTGCATTTTGTCTCCTTGGTGTCTTACATATAAATGAATCAGAGTGTTCAAACTTAAATTAAGATCTTTGGCTAGATAAACAGTTAAAACTGGTTCCCATAGCTACCTCTCACACATTGCTGTGATTGCATTATAATCCCCTAGTAATCAGCTCTAAATGAAAGAAAGATGATAAGGGTGCTCTTTTCAGTTTTCAGTACTGATTTTTATTAGCTCTCAATCAGTCCAGGACTACACTGTCTTTCATCACATTGTGGTAGTGTTTGTAGAATCATTAGAGTAATAAAGTGTAAATCTTACTGAGGTGCATTTTTCTTGAGGTGTTTTATATAACGAAAACTCTGAAGATTACACTGGCTGGTACAAGGAAGATTTGTTTCTGCGACGAAAGTAAGAATGTAATGTATGCTATATTCATTTAATCTTTACCAGAGTCAAAACCTAATGAATTATCCGGCCTAGGTAAAGCAACTGCCGCAAAAAGCTCTTGGACTTAACGCGGCCATGTATTGCCCTAATATAGATTTGCATGTATTTAGCTATTTCCTAATTTGGCTTGTTATCCTTCTTCAACACGCTTCCAGTGTAAAGCCCTCCCATCTACAAATGCATTACCCACAAAACCGCAAGCTTTGCTATTCCCAGTGTGATTTCTCTAGCAAACGAGTGTAATCCAATAAAACATCATGTCCCACCAACATTGAAGTATTTATTGTGGAATAAATTTCAGTTTAAAAAAGTGTGCTTGCCCCACTTCATTCTCATATATCATAGAGTGACCAGTCCTCTCAGCTTCCTTTGGGCTGGGGATTACTAAGCAGGGAAAAGTGGCAACTGGAGATAACAGCTCTCTGATGCTTTTCTGCATTTGTTCTGGATTTTTCTAGGCCTGTCCAAGAGATGGTAGCATGGAAAGGAACTTGCAGTGACTTTTCCAAAATGTGGGATTTTCCACAGATTTTGCAGGTGTGCTACACATTTGCAATTAACAGAATACTTAATCCTGACATGCCTTTCCCTTCCCGTAGGCTTTATTATAGCTGGAATATGTGACAATACATCATACCTATAAAAGTGCCTGGTTGTTTTAAATGTTGGATTTTATGCATTTTATATTTATATTAGGATGAGAGTGTCCCTATATTTTAGTGACAGACATTTACGCTCGTCCACAGGGTAAGAAACAATATAATGCAGCAGTATGTAGTCTCTGCAAGAGTTTATAGAAATGTGGTGGTTTTATATTGAATTTTAAGTTACTATTTTTTAAAGAAAGATTTTGCCTGAGATAATTATTACAGTTCCCATGCTCACATGGTGATAATGTGCATCTTTGCAACAAGCAGGGTGTCTGAAAGATTCAGGTAGTCAGAGAGTCAGTTGGTGGCACTGTGAAGATTTTCACCAGGTATCTTTTTGGTTTATACCATTATATGTAAAAATATGTGTAGGATTTGACCTGCAGATAGAATTTTTAGAGGGCAAGAGGAAGAAATTACTTAATTAGGGTGGATCAAAATGATAAAGGAAATTTTGTTTTCAGTGTTTTTTTTAACCCTTATATAGCCTTGAAAGAGACCTCACATGTTATTTAAAACTATTATATTTAAAAATATAAAAGCCTGAATACATGCATTGGTTCTCTCTCTCTTTTTTAAAGAAAGCAAATAAAATATTTTGCTGATGATGGCGCTTTTTGTATGTGTTTGCATGTTGGTACTTAAATGCAATATGTCTGGAAGATGTTGCTATTTCACACTACTCGCACAAGAAAGAGTAAATTGTAGGTCCTGATTATCAACAGATAACAAGACATACTGTATATAAATAAATGCTCAGCATCAAAACCCATTATTGGATTAGCTATATAATCATGTCTCAGGCTGTAAGTCTGTGCTGACAAATGAACACTTTTCATTTGGCTCAAGGTCCTCATCAGCAACGGAACTAATTTTACATTCTCACCCATTAAGTGAATAAGATGTGGAAAAAGCTGTCTGCTTTTTGAAGTGTAAATTTGCTGCTACAGGCTGTGCAGACCAAAGCGCTTTTGAAGCAGACAAATGAGATCATCTCTAGGGACATGTGAACCTCACAAAGTTTAGGTCATTTCTGTTGAAGGGACGGGGCATGTGTCTGTGTGTTCACCAATGTTTATACGATGTAGGTAGCTGTATACCTTGGGCTGTGTGGGTGTTGTCGGACATAGATGATGAACAGTTTGTCTAAACCTGGGAGAGAATTTGGAGCACTGTCTTCATGTTCTGTAGAAACCAAGGACCCAGAGAATCTGTGTGAAGCCTGAGAAGGAACAGTCAGGGGTTGGCTTGTTTGACAGTCAGGATCTCAGCCCTCTAAAAAGAATGACCAACCCTGAAAAGGAGCAACAATGACTCTGCACCTCAGTTGTTCTTGGTGACTTAATTCCTCTCTGTACTCATGACTCCACATTTAAATCTCTAGAGCAGAACTCTTCTTGGAGCTCCAGATCCTTATATGCAACTGTCTACTTGGTATATCTACTTGGATGGTTCATACATATCTCAAACTTAACATTACTCAAATAAAACCATGGGAGTCTACCCCAAAACATGTCTCTATCCCCCAGTTCCTCTTCATCTCCTCAATTGCATCAACATCTCCCTCCTTGCTCAAGCCAGAAACTGAAGTGTCATTTTTGCTTCACCCCTTTCCCTGGCCGGTGAAATACAGTCTATCAGCAGTCATGCTAGTTTTATCAACAAAATATCTCCTGGGACACCTAGCCCAGGCCCACATCAACTCTCACCTTGGCAGCAGTGACCCTAGTCTTCCAGATCTTGCCTCTGCACCTCCACTCCAATCACCCCTTCTTCCCATTCATACTTAGCAGAGACTAATCTTAAAATGTGGGTTTTATAGGTTGACTTGTGTCCCCACCCCAAAATTATATGAGGTTGTAACCACAGTACCTTAGAATGTGACCATATTTGGAAATAGGGTCGTTGCAGATATAGTTAGTTAAGATGAAGTCATATGGAATTAGAGTGGGCTCCTACCCAATATGATTGTTGTCCTTATAAAAAGAATGCTGCTTCAAGGGAAAGAGCCTTGTACAGAGAAAAGACGATGTGAAGGCACAATTAAGCACCATCTACAAGTAGTGCCAAAGATTGCCAGCCAAACCCCGAAAGCTAGGAGAGGGGCCTGCAACTGATCTTCCCTCGGAGGCTACAGGAGGAAATGACACTGCCAACACCTGGCTTTTGGACTTCTAGCCTACGCAATGATGAGACAGTAAATTTCTGCTATTTAAGTCACTCATGCTGTGGTACTTTGTTATGGCCACCCTAGCTAACTAATACAGTTGGAATCCTGTCCCTTCACGTCTTAAAGGCCTTGATGGCTTCTTGTTTCATTCAGATGCAAATTCAAATGCCTCCCATCATGACCTATAAAACTCTTCATGATCTGGTTCTGGCCGGCTTCTTCAGTTTCATCTCCCACTCATGCTTCCCTCCTCATCTTCAGCCACACTGGAAACTCTTTGTTCCTTGGTCACGCCGAACTCTCCCTTTTCCAGCCCCTGCACACGCTGTGTCCTCTACTCGCAGTGCCTACCTCTTCCCCCACTCCCTTTGCTACCACCTTATCCTTAGGGTCTTCATTTACACATCACCCTTCCCTATTCCTGCTGTTATGCTCTGCCTGGGCCGATTTTTCTCTTATAATTATCATGATATGTGTTTCCTTTATATTCTTGCATACTTTCTTCCTTTGGTCTAGTCTCTGAGGTTCACAAGACACATCATTCTGGTTCATCAGTGTATCTCTTGTGCCTAATACGGTGCCTGGTACACAATGGATGTTCAGTAAACATGTGTTCAGTGGGTGAATGAATGGAATGTGTCTAGGAAGCCCCCTCCTTAAGTCTCATGGCTGTTGAATTTATTGTCACATAAACCTTTATCTTTTTGGTTACTGTTTGGAAAAACATGAATTTTACATGGGAAGCATCCCTTGATTTCTCCTAGGTTGGAAATGTCTGGATCACTTCACATCCTTAAGGTTTTATGTCTAGTATTGGAGGACTTAACCAAGAATCTAGGTGTAGTGATACCACAGGAAAAATGGGTGGTGGGTCAGATCTTTGCCCATTAATAGCACCAAGATATTTGTACATCTTCTCCCATAAAAAATGTGGTCTCTTGGCAGGCCAAAGAGTACATTGCTGTATAGAAATACTCCCTGGTCTCAGCTTTTGCCAAGTTGAAAAATAGGAAGTTGTGTGGGTGAGTGTGGGGGAGACTGCTAGCTGTCCACCAAAATCTGTTCTTCTTTCTTCCTGGGCACACAATTAAATGATATATCCTAGCCCCCCTAGCAGTTAGGTGTGGTCACATGACTGAGTTCTTTCCAGTGGTTTGTGGGCAGAAGTGCTAGGTACTATTTTCAGGCCCAGCCCACTGAAAACCTCCCACATGCACTGCCCATGATCTTTTCTCTCTGGTTGGTGGTTTGCTCAATGCCTAGGGCAACCTTAGAAACCGTGGTTGAAAATGGAAAACCACCATCAGCCTGGGTCTCTGAAGACCGTATGGAGAAAAACCCTCCCTTCAGCCCTGAACTGACCAGGTGATCCTGGTGAGCACTTTATATTAAGCCACTGCAATTTTAGGGTCTATCTGTAAGTGCACCCTAGTCAATCCTAACAGCATCATGACCTCTTCTTTAGGACGCTCACACTCATGAGAGGGGTGAAGCCATCAAACAGTGAGTTGCTGATAATGCTGGCTAAAGGAGACCGGCTTGGGGAGGGAGGGGAGTGGACCGTTAGAACTGACTCAGGCAGGAATCTCTTCTCTCTCGTGCACCACGCAAAAAGGATTTTGGAAAGAAACCATGTAAAAACTCATTGTTTTTAACACTCTGTGAGATAAGAGAGATTAAGTAAAAGATGACATCTGTAAGTGTCTTGCCATCTTCTACTACAGTCCCTGGATGCTGTGCCACTCTCTATTAGTCCTCTGTCTTTTCTGGCAATGACCCCTCTTGAAACCATTGCAAAAGCTTTTAAGCCAACAATAGGGAGATAACATTTGTGAGGTGAGCACTCAGGGCCTGGAAGGGGAAGAAAAGGGCAAACAAAATTTGAATGATATTCTGATAAGGTTGGTATCTTCTGAGTGCTTATGTCTGCTAAGAGGGTGGCAACTGTGTCTTATTGATTCTTGTTTCTATCCCAGTCCAGTGCTTGGTAGATCTATATGCTTAGTGAGTGTTTGAAAAATGAATTAATACATTATCTCATTTGAATGTCACAAAAACCTTGTGAGGAGATAAGACTTTATTGCAGACATTGTTGTTTGCCTAGTAGGGTCAAAACAATTCCTGCTTCATTTTCCTCTTTCCAGTACATGGGAGACTACACTTTCAGTTGCGTAGGGCCACTCACTGGTTCTGTCCAAAGAAATATGAGTGAAAGTGACTTCTCCAGCTTCTTCCTCTGCTGCTGGAGTAAACCTGAGGCTTTGTGCTGATAGGATGGATCCTCTGTGAATCTGATCCTGAGTCACTCTGTGCAAAAAGAAAGCCCTTCACTGACTTGTGCTGGGCATGTAGTGTGGGCAAGAGATAAGTTTCTCTTGGGTTAAACCATCATGTATGTTATACTCCAGCATGGCCTAGCCTGTGCAAACTAACACACTTACCCAACAGCAACTTGCCCCTCTTCATTTTACATGCACAGAACCTCAAATTTTGCCAGCTCTTCTCTGGATGGCCATAGGCTCCAGGGGAGGTCAGGCCTCTCCCAGCCTCAGGTGTGAAGTGTGGGTGGTCTCAGACAATCAGGGTAATCTCGATCCACTCAGCCAGTGATGATTTTTGGGGTAGGCGTGTAAGCTGGTTCTGGCCAAGATGACACTTGCGGAGTTCTGCTGGGGGACCTTTTGGGGAAATTTTTTCTTACCCATAGACCAGAAGACAAGAATGCTTCCTTTTTGTGCCCAGGAGCATTAGTTTGGGAAGGAATAAGGTTTGGAGCTGCTACAACTGTCCTGTGGCCATAAGAGGAGATGCCAACACATAGAAGGTGGCAGACTAGGAAAGACAACATTCTCTTCAGACTTTTTAAGTTGAGTATTCTGTTCCTTATACCTCAGAACATCCAAACAGATTATCCCCACTTTATCAATGAGGAAAATGAAGTTCAGAGAGTGTAAATGACCTGCCCAAAGCCTGTTGGCTTGTAAGTAGAAATCAGGTCTTCTAACTTGGAGTTTTCTTCTCTTTGCATTGTTCTAGGGACAGCAAGAGTTTTCTTCCATCTCTGAACAACTGTTTGGGGGTGCCTGCTTGGAGAGTTGTGTTGGGAAGGGTTGTAAGACCACATCCAAAAAGAAAGAGGGTTTTGGTTGATTAACGAGTTCACCCGCGTGAGGTAGGGCAGCGGTGCACTTTTCCTCATGACTGTAGTATGCCACGTTATTTCTGGATTATCTTGACTGTGGGAGGGATGGTGTAATAGTTATCTACTGCTGAGTAACAAATTTAGCAGCTTAAGAAAAACAGGCATTTACTATCTCACAGTCTCTGTGGGATGTGGAAATAGAGATTGGATTAGCTGAGTGCTTCTGTCTCAAAATTGGTTATGCGGTGGCAATGAATTTGGGGCTGGGGCTGAGTCCTTTTCTGTATCAGCTGGAGGAAGGATCTGCTTCCATGCCCACTTGTGCGGTTATTGGTGGGATTCTGTTCCTCATGGGCTCTAGGACAAAGGGCCTCGGTGTTTCATGGACTGTTCCTTAGGTTCTTGCCACTTGGGCCTCATCATAGGACAACTTACCCCGTGGCAGCTGCTTTCCTTAGTGTGAGCCAGCAGGTGAGAGAAGGCATCCAGAAGAGAAGCCACAGCCTTTCTGCTGCCCAACTTCAGAAGGGCCATCCCATCACTTGTACAGTATTCGACCCCGGACAAGGAACACAAGAAAAAAACATGCAGTTACTTCTTCTATTACCATTTCTGTCATTGTCATGGTTGGCTATTTTGCCTCAAAAATTGTGATTTCTCTTCTTGAAGCTCAGTCTCTTTCTGTGCATTGAGCAATAGTATGAGGGCCTGCCTAGTGTCCCCTTTGCATGTCAAGGGCTTAAGCATGGAATAATGGTATTATTGCTTATTATAATTAGTAATTTTAGTTAGGCCGGGCATGGTGGTTCACGCCTGTAATCCCAGAACTTTGGGAGGCCGAGGCGAGTGGATCATGAGGTCAGGAGATCGAGACCATCCTGGCAAACACTGTGAAACCCTGTCTCTATTAAAAATTCCAAAAAAATAAAAATAAATTAGCCGGGCGTGGTGGCGGGCACCTGTAGTCCCAGCTACTCGGGAGGCTGAGGCAGGAGAAAGGCGTGAACCCAGGGGCAGAGCTTGCAGTGAGCTGAGATGGTGCCACTGCACTTCAGCCTGGGCAACAGAGTGAGACTCCATCTCAAAAAAAAAAAAAGAAAGAAAAAAAGTAATTTTGGTTAATAATAACCAATCTTAGAAAAGAGTACCACAGGGCAGTGAGTTCCAGTGGCGTTGGCATGTTCCCTCTCACTCCTGTCCAATCCCAGTCACATCACATGTGTGCCTGTTTTGAAATCGAACATGACCAGTGCTCCCTTCGCTGACTCTCTGGCCTCCTTCCCATGCAGGACATGGCTGGAGGCTGGGTTTCAATCTTTTCTGCCTCTGGGAATTTGCCTGTTGTGAGACGGCACGAGAAGGGAAAGGAGAAAGGAAGCCATCTGTGAGGGCAAGGTCCATTCTTTAACGTCCGGTGCTTCCTTAGGCACCAGGCACACAGTTTGGGGAGAGAAAGAAACTCTTTCAGGGACTCCAGATAAGAAAAAGAAGGAAGCAGAATGGGTTAATGTTCATCAAAGGGGCTGAACAGTTGTGGGGCTTTGACTAGCATATCAGGGTGGATAAGATGAGGGGAAGAAAACTGGACTTTCAATAAAGGGAGGCAGATTAAATTAATCATGACAGGAAAATGAGCAAGAAATGCTTTCACATTGTTATTTAATAAGAAAAATGTGTAATTAACTGATAAAAATAGTTTCTGCAAGAAGCAGGCAGTTAAATAGTTTATAAAGCCAGCCAGGCCCAATCCTCAGCATCCCTGACTGTTAGCAATCAGAATGCTTTTTATATGGTGTCTTTCTTTGGAAACGCACAAACCATCTCACCACAGACATTACCTCATTTGCTTCACAGCCTAATGAATGCTTTATGGCTGAGAAATGGTGGAGGAAGCGAGTGAGACTGAAGAGATGAAGAAACTGAGGCACACAGAGAAAGACCCGGACGTGGCATTCCCAGCAGTACTCAAGTTTTCTCCTTTCTAACCTCCTGCCCTTTAATTGTGTTTTAGGCATTGGCTAATGAATTTAAATGAAACAATTGCTCGTGTCTTCCAAAAGCTGCATAGAGGAACCTGGGCTGTGTATTATGGCCGATACGATACTAGTCTTCCAAACGGGAGGTGGGGGTGGGAAGAGATCCTGGCATTTGCCATCTGGTAAGCCTGTCTTTAATCCTCAGTAAAGTAATGGAATGGAGATGAGGAAAAAAATGTGTAAGAATCAAGAGCATAATGCCACCATGAGCAAGCAGCTGTCTGGATTTTTAAAGAGCAAATTCCATGAGACAAATTTAATTGCATTTTTTAATAGAATTAAAAAAAAAAAGCATCCACAACATTAGTGGGTAAAGGAAATGAAATGGATGCATCCAGAAATCTCACTTGAAAGATGAATTCAACGGGGCTGGTTCTGAGCTGTCTCCTGTATTGAAAGCCGGCTGGAAGGCCACGTGAGCAGCCGGTGGGCGGCCGTGGAGTGACTGGGAGCTGGTGGCCAGCGGCGTGCTTCTGGCAGGCTCTGAGATGGGCCGGCGTCTACAGAGCATCATTATTAATGACTTGCAGGAGGTGATGAGCAGAACATTAATTAAACGTGCACATGTGGCCAAGTGGGAAATTGGCGGCGAAAACACCAGAGAGGCAGGCACATAATACCCAGGTACTTGTTTTTCAGCTTTTGTGATCTGGCCTGTGAGACTTGACTTTGCCTCCCCTGCTCTCTCCCTGCTGTCTTGGGCTTGAACCAGATTTTTGCACGGTGCCACAGGGGATGTGGCAGAGGAGGTGCCCTTTAGAGCAGGCTCACAAATACCCTTGCCAAACACCAGGATGCGTACAAGTTGCACCTCTAGCCTGATGTGCTGAGAAAGGAAGCCTGCAAAAATTAATATTGTTATTAGTAGAGTAATGAAGCAGCTGCAAAGCTGGTTCACAAATGTCTCGCTCTGTTTTGTGGCATGTTTACATCTGCAAAAGGGAGAAGAAGCAAGAGAGGTAGGGAAGCAGAGGCATCTCCTCTGAATCATCGTTAGGGGAGTCTGGTGGTCTACCTCATCTTTCTCAGAGAAACCTGGATTGTTTGACTTCTGAATACATCCAGGCATTTGGAAATTAGGGGGCTGGCCCCAAATCCTAAAAAATACCATGCTGTTGAAGCGAAGGCCGAGCATTACATAGTTTTCACATTCAATCAACATTTAGTTCTCTTCTTAAGAGATCATCCCTAATAACTCCATTAGTTTGGCTGGTTGCTTTGTCACAACTGGGTCTTGGCACTGTCCCTATTGGAACTTACATTTATTTGAAAATTAATCTGCTGCCAAGGTGAAAAGAATAGCTCCAGGAGAATGCAAGCTTCTTGCTCTGCAATATCAAGTACTGTGTGTTCCAAGATGGTAGATTATATTTTGTATTTTATTTAATTTGAGAGCCATTCACCAAACTCTGTATAAACAAGGAGAAGTCTGTAATGGGGAAGGTGACATCGACCAAACTTATGCCATTTTGAAGTTGTACTGTGGCCAAGCAAGTGTTTAGGAAGAAGGATAAAAACACCACCCCCACCATGGCACCAACAACAATAACACAATAATAATGTATTTTCCAGCATTCACTGATTGCTATAAGGAAATTGTTCATACAACTGTTCAGACAACAATACTATGGAGGTAAATATTATCATTGTTCCTGTTTTACAAATCAAAAAATTGATCATAATTGAGACAAAAGTTTCTAGAGTGCAGTGTAAACGTCAGAGATCGAAGCCTGAGTCTCAAGCCCATTGCTCCAGCATTGTGTCTGTCACTCAACCTTGAACCAAGGTTACTTGGGTGGGAGATTTGATGCCTAGAATAATGGGTCTAGAGTCTAGGACCAGACAGTGAAAGGCCACTCTTTAATTATTTGTTCAACATTTCTTTAGAGAAGTTGAGGTTGACTTGAGGGATGTGCAGAGATGATGGGATGGTGGTAGCTCTCTATCTGCTTTCTACTCTTACAAACAACTAATCTCTGGTCCCAGACTTGCATAATCTATCCAGGACGGCAAAAGTTCTGAGTTGCCTAGATCTACTCTCCTGAGAATGTACTTCAGCGACCCTCTGCTGTCACTTAAGCATGCCTCCTTTTGAGTCTCACTTCCCACCTCTGAGAGTCTATTAAGCGATTCGTTCCAATGATACATTGCATGCTGCCTTAGAGGACTTCTGATGTATTCAATTTCCTCCATATTATTTTACTTCCAGTAATTTTATTTGAGGTCTAAGTGTTAATTTAGCACCCTTTATAGATTGATGCCTCAAGTCACTACCTTGCTGGCCCTGCCCCAGCCACATCCACTAAGTCTTTGAGTGGGATGGCAGGAAGTAGGTATTATAGGATTGCACTGTGCAAACAAACAACTTCAGATCAAGGCAAAGAATCTCTCGATGATGACAGTCACTTTTGGCCTTAAAGCTGATATTGGATATTTTGGATACTATACCATGGGAAGGCAATCAGAGATTTTTGTCCCCAGTCCCGTTACAGATTGTATTTTGCAGAAATATCCCCATCCTACACATCTTCTAAAGTGTGACTTTGCACTTTGCTATATGAGAGGAACCTAATATCCCTCCTTTGAATCTGGGTTGACCTTATGACTTGTTTAGACTCAATAGAATGAAGTGAAAGTGACACCACGTGACCTCCAAGATTAGGTCAGAGAAGGCCATAAAGCTTCCCACAGATTCTCTTGAGACACTTTTTCTAGGAGAAGTCAATGTCATGCAACTAGTCCAGCTGCCCTGAGACCACCATGCAGGAGAGGCCAGGTGTAGGTGTTCTGGTCAGCAACCACAATGGAGCCCAGCCTTCTAGCTATCCTTAAGGTACCAGACATGTGAGTAAATCATCTTGAAACTACCTACCCTTATGCCAACTAAGTAACACTCAGTAACCTCAGTTGACTTCATGAGGAGCAGATGAATCACCCAGCTGAGCTTTGCTTGATTCCTGACCTGACAATTCATGTAATACAGTAAAATGGTTATTGTTTTAAGTCAGTAAGTTCTAGGGTAGTTTGTTACACAGGACAGAGACTGGAACATTTCTTACCACTCATATTTAATTCCATTCAAATCCTCTACATTATTTAAAACACAAAAATCAAATCAAAAAAAGACATTTTATCCTGTATTAGGAAATAAGCTGACTTTGGCCTGCATCACCATTGCCCCCTTATTAACATGCCCCTTAGTAAGGAATTGGGTTCATTTTGTGTATGATTTCCTATCTTGCTTTCTAGTCAGTAGAACTGGCTTGGTGTGGAACCAATATTTTTACACGATCCCTGACAACGCTTATGAAAGTTCTTTATGCCCCATAGTATGGTCTATATGAATTAATCAGATTTTTTAAATGGCATAGGTAAAAATACCAGGCTCAGAGCCGAAAGATTCAATTGCTAGAAAACAGTTGGATTAGAGAATTATTTTCTGAGTTCAGAACTGTTTGGAGTTTCACAAATTTGGAAGACCACTGAAGGACAGCAGGCTTTACAAATAAGGTTGCCAACTATGCCAGCATATGGAAATGACTCCCTCAGAATGGGGAGCATTTTAGTAGAAATACTTTTATGAGTGGATTAGCGTTTGTTTTTCCAGTGGGGAAAACTGGGGGGGGGGATGATAGTTCTTCTCCGACTGAGAAGAAGGCCTTTTTACCTTTTCACTCTGCACCAAGGCTGCCTTCTTCGAAACTGGGATTAATATTGCATAAGAAGGGCACTTAGGCAGAGTCCCACTTGCTCGTCAGCAGCAGCCTCTTCCTTTCCTGTTCTTTGCGCCCCATGTCTAAGCCATTCTTTTTCCATTCTCTCTCCCTTTTACTCCCACCACACCTTTCCTTTTGAATCTATCCTCTTCTCCTGTGCATCCCCATAAATTTTCTTTTTACTGTCAACTCTCCTTCCATCTCCTGAGTAGGGGAGACACGGGAAAGGGAGCTCATGTGTTCAAGGTGATCGTCCTGTGGGGTGCTGTGCTAGAAGCTTTATAGATGTGATTAGGTTTTAGCTCCTGACAAGCCTTTGAGCTAAGTGGTATTATTCCTAGTTTTTCAGATGAGGAAACTGAGTCCCAGAGTGAAGTAACTTGCTGAAGTTCACCCAGCACCTGCTGGAGCTGAGTATGTTTCTAGAACTGTCTATTTAAAAAACCACTCTCTTTCCATTGGTGGCATGACTTGGGGTTTGGAGGAGAACTTCACTTACGGCACATAGTTATGTTTAAATGAACGGTTTAGTAAACCATAGAGTGTTCTTCCACACTAAGAGTCTGATCAGTTAAATAAATCCTTTACTGTCTGTATAAAGTCTAGAGTTAAACAAACAACACAGAGCACAATATCCAGGTTTTTCCAAGTTTCTGGTGAACATAACAGGCAAATATCCAAATGCTTTCTTTAACAAGGTTTATTTCCATGTAAGAGAGCTGTGTGTTACACTAATGATGCAGAAGCTTAAGGAAGTGAGTATCTATCATAAGCTTAAAAAGTGGAGCATCAAAATGGCAGTAACCAGGGTATAATAAATGTCCATTAAATAAATACATACATATATATATATGTGTGTGTGTGTATATATATATATATATATATATATTTTTTTTTTGAGACAGAGTCTCACTCTGTCACCCAGGATGGAATGCAGTGGTGTGATCTTGGCTCACTGCAGCCTCGACCTCCCAGGTTCAAGTGATTCTTCCACTTCAGCCTCCCAAGTAGCTGGGACTACAGGCATACACCATCATGCCTGGCTGATTTTTGTATTTCTAGTAGAGACGAGGTTTTGCCATGTTGGCCAGGCTGATCTTGAACTCCTGACCTCAAGTGATCCACCTGCCTCAGCCTCCCAAAATGCTAGGATTACAGGCATGAGCCACCACACCCATCCCAATAAGTATTTATTGAATAAATAAATGATTTTCTTTTTTGTTTTTCGGTGGGGCATAGCTGATGTTTTAGCTTCTGCTGAATTCTGTGACTGTACATTCCACTGTGAGTGTATAGTGGGGTGAGGTGGAAGCATGGAGAGCAAGGGTGGCTGTGGCTGCCTGGAGATTTGTAAAAGGCCAGGCCCTCACGTGGGCAAACCATGGTATTATTCTGGACCTCGATTTTCTCATTGGCAAAATAAAAGTTGGAGTGAGATGATCTTCTGTGTCCCTCCAGTTCTGTATGTGACCATCTAAAGTGTTATATGGAAACAGAGATATATTATTCAATGTGGAATCTGGGAAACTGGTAGCAAGAATGCCGAGTACAATCATACAGTAGGATTTTTAATCCAAACATTATTTATCCAACACTAATCAAAAATGCAATGAAAGGATTTTAAAAAATAAAGAGCAAACTGAGAACTGCCAGACTATAAAACAAGCGCTTTTCCTCTCTAGCTCTTATAGACTCATTTTACCATCTGGGGGATTTACAGGTGTTAAAATTGCCCCTGAAAGGAGCCTTTTTATTTCCTGGGGTGATGGAAATATATTGATAATTATGGGGGGAAATGAAGTTTTTTAATAAAACAATTAAAAGGGCTTAGTGTTTAAATGAAGGAGAATGTAATTTTCCTTTATTTTATCTATCATTAAATTGATATTACAAGCTATTATAAGAGTTTAGTCAAGGCTGATTTTCAAATATAATCTACACTTATGTGGATAGTCAGAGAAGAGGTGGGAAAAGCTCAGTTCCTGTGCGTGCACGCGTGTACACACACACACACACACACACACACCCCTCAGGGGTTTGTTAATTTAAAAATTATGAACACTCAAATGGTGACCAAGGAGTGGCAGAACGTGGAATTAGTGGCATATGGGGAACTAAAGGAGCAATCTCTGTTTCCTGTGAGGTTATTCTTGATTTAGTGAGAATGCTGTACAATATTTCCTTTTTTTTTTTTTTTAGTTGTAAGTGCATGACTTAATTTGTAAGTACCAATATGTGACATCTGAATACATCTGAGCAGATTTGAGACTACCGTCAGAGGCGTCCTGGGCCTGTCACATGACTCTTGATTGCACCATTCTCTTCCCAACTCTGTGCCCAGGGACATCACATTGGTAGTTTGAAATTGGCCAGGGTGATAGTATTGATATCATAGAAATCAGCAAATTACAAATCAGGGATCTGGTTGTGATTTAACTATAATTGTTAGTATATATTTATCAACACCTCACTGATCACAGTGAAATAAAACTTACAATAAAATTAATGGGACATATTATGTTTGTTATTGTTTGCAATGATAATTAAACTTGAATGATTCATATCCATTTCTATGCAGAACCAGCTGCCCTTTACCGAGCCCCTACTATGTGTCAGACCCTGTACTTGTTATAGATTATCTCTAGTGCTCAAAAGAGCCCTGAGAGGCCGGTGTTACTGTCTACATTTGATAGGTAAAGAAACAGAGACTCAAACTGAAAGTAAAAAAACTGCCTGTGGCCACACAGCTAGCTAGTTGTTCAATCAGCACTAGAACTCAACACTCCCCACCTGCATTGAGTGAACACAATGTTGCTGAGATCAGCTCATGAGGTTGCAGAGAGGGGATGATGCTGAGGGAAACTAAAAACCATTAATGCTTCTTGCAAGACTCAAGGATCTCAAAGTTTGTAGGTTGAGCTTCGCCTAATTTCTGCAGTGGGGCCTGCCTGAGAAGAGTGTCAGATAAGATGCCAGCATCCTAGGAGGCCTAGATTCCCAGCCACACTGGTAGTGAGTGGTTGTGTTTCCACAGTGCTGAGAAATAGTTCTGCTGGCTTAGCTCTGGTGAAAGATTTTCTTGCTGCCCTTGCCTTGATGTCTTTTTCAGAGGGATTTTCCTGCAGACCCCCAAAGACTGGTTTTTCCTCTCCTTGAACTCTCTCTCTTCCTCTTCCCTTCCTTATTTGGCCATCTGTGCAGCCCATGTCTTAATCTACCTGTTCAGTCCCTGCTTGTCCTCCCTCCCTCTTACCTAACTTCATGTTTGCTCCCAGTGACATCTCAGCAGAACACCCCCTCTTCCCATGTTCTGAACAGTCCCAGGGTTTTCCAGGGTAACAAGATAGCGAAAATTTTATAATAATTGACAACAGAGTTTCTTTAAGGGAAAAGAGTCTTTGGCTCCAAGAGATGCCTGATGGGTGCTTGGGGAGAGGAGCCTGGACTGGTACCCAGGCCCCCGCGGCAAAGGCAGCTGCTGGGCACGATAAGTGGATGAATGGAATCTAGAAGTGAAGAGAGGAAGTGGAGGGAGAGAGCAGAAACCTGCCTGGGGTGGTTCAGTAAAGTTTATAAAACTGAGCAAGAGTTGGGTGAAGGATTTTTTCATTTGATTGCAGAAAATGAAAAAAGTACCAGATTCCACACTGGAATTGATATGTGTGGGACAAAGGTAGTTGGTTCAGAAATTGGAGCTAAAAACCTTGAGAAGAGGCCCCTTGGAAGTAGCAGCAATCTGGAGGAGAGCTTTGGGTTTCCAAAGGCCACAGAATGGGTGGGAGGTATGTTCTGGTCAATTTTCTTCATACCCACAAAGAGCTGGGGAACCTCTGGCTGGCATCTGTGTTACCCTCAACAGCTACAGCTTCTCCAAACCAACCCAGCCTGCTCTGGTCTTGACTGGCTCAAATATTCTCTTGCTCCTTCTCCCCACGTGTCTACTTGGGCCGTGTGTGTAGGTGTAGGAGAACCAGCTGGTAGTATGAGGATGCTGGTTAGGAAAGATGGAGCACCAGGCAGTGGAAGAGAGACAGGGTCCAAGAAAAGGGAGAATCAGTAGAGGAAGCAGAAGCTCCATTTCATAGACCTCCCCCTGCCATATGAAAGAAAGCAAAACAAATATATATCCCAAGCCAAAACTGACACAAAAACTGATCGCCCAGCCAAAAATACCATCACCACAACAAGAAAACCCCACTTTCCAGTGATAAAGTAAAGGGAGAACAGGCAACAACAGCAAAGTGTGGGTAACCTCGTTGCACGTGGCCCAAACGGTGAGCTAAGATGGAGTGTTAGGCCAAGACAGCAGAAGGTGGCCACAGGGATATTTCATGCCTTATTCAGTGTTCACAAGTACACACTAGTGAGAACCTATGTCTTAAATTCTGTCCCTGAGTGTGAAGTTGAAGCAGAAGGTCCATTAAAAAGGGCCTTTAAGAGTGCTGTGGAGAGTTGATAAAGGTGTGAGAATCCTGCAATGACTGACATCACAAAGAGAGAACTTGAGATCCCCTTTCAAGTTCTGGCTGAGGGTTTTGAACTGGAATAGCTGGTTTTAAACACTGACATTATGAATGCTTGGGATGTGAGTAAAACACCTCAAATTCTTCAACCAGCCAATTGTGAATAGAGGAATAGTCCCACTTTTTAATGGCTTGCCTTAGTCACTGAAGGTGATTTCCTAAACCCCAGAAAATTGCTACAAACTGTCAGACTGTGGGTGCCATAGCTCTCAGTCAGTAAAAAAACATTCCAGTCTCTCCAAAATGGGAATAAAGGCATTCAACAAAATTACTCTGACTTTAAAAACTCAGTACCATTTCTCACTTTGCGTTAGAGTAGTAACAAATCCTCACGGAGGTAATTCTCAAGTATGCAATTATATAAACTTGCCTTCTGAATGGAAAGATTGGAATTTAGGCAGCTGACCCCTGGTGTGGTGTTTATGATCAGATCCAAGAGAGGGCTGTTTGCCTGTCATGTCCCAGTCAGTACCACCCTGCCCAGCATCTATGTTTGCTAAGGGTGTATATATACAGCAAGATCTGAATCAATGAAAACATATCCCACATCTTTACGGAGTGACCCGGAAAGAACAGCGTTTATACTGACCGAGAATACAGTTCAGAGAAATTCAAGGAGATTTATTGGGCTGTCATTTACTAGCTGTAAAATTGGGGTTGTGATAGTCTCTACCTCACAGAGTTGTTGGGAGAATCAAATATGATCACTGTCATAAAACTTTAGGCTAGATCCTGACACTCAGCCAAGTATACAGTATGCACATAGGAAATGGTACTAGAACTTTTGTTAATACGCGATGGGAAGTTTCTATGGTGTGGAAAATTTTTAAATGAATGAAACACAGTCCTTTCTTTAAGAATCTCACTGAAGAGGGAGTAGAAGACAGGTCAGTGGATAATTATGATATACAGACCATAGTAAATGCAATGTATAATAATAGGAGTAAATATTGAGTGTTGCTTTAGGAGACATGTCAGTGCTCCGACATAGGGAATCATTAAGGGTGAAAGGGCCATATACTAGAGTGAAGCCTGTAAATGTGAAAGACTAGGTCCTAGCAAGGCCAGCATTGCCATTCTGCTGTCCTAATGATGGATGGGGATTCGTGAGCAATTGAATTGAGCCACTGCCATTACTATTGATTGTTGGATAGACTTCTCCATCAGAGCCAGTAGGCCACAGTGTGGGTCAGTGGCCAGACTGACATAGGTTTATGACCTTTCATAGGCTTCCCATGTGTCTCACCACACACCCATCTGCCTGGGGCCTAGGACCAAGCTGGCGGTAAAGGACTTGAGAAAATGAGGCTTGAATTAAGTGACCTCAGATCTAAACCAAATGTGGCTGGAGCCTCTTTCTTGTTTTGAGAAGGATTTTTTGTTGTTGTTGTTGTTGTTATCAGAGTTTTGGAAGCAGTTTAATGAAGGGCGTAGATGTGGAAATGAGATGCATGTAGGTTTCAATAGTAACTCCTATTGCCTTGCTCTTTGACCCTAAGAAAGTTCCTTATCCACTTTGAATCTCAGTTCATTGTCTACCAAACAGGGAAAATGAGATCTACCTTATCAGGATTTTGGGGTTTTGTTGTTCATAACAGCTTCTTTGAGATGTAATTTATATACCATAACATTTCACCCTTTTAAAGTGATTTCAGTCAGTGATTTTTTAGTGTATTTAGAGAGTCATGCAACCATCACCACTATCTAATTCCAGAATATTTTCATCACCCCCATAAGAAACCCATACCCGGGCCGGGCGCGGTGGCTCAAGCCTGTAATCCCAGCACTTTGGGAGGCCGAGATGGGCAGATCACGAGGTCAGGAGATCGAGACCATACTGGCCTACACGGTGAAACCCCGTCTCTACTAAAAAATACAAAAAACTAGCCGGGCGAGGTGGCAGGCACCTGTAGTCCCAGCTACTCAGGGGCTGAGGCAGGAGAATGGCGTAAACCCGGGAGGCGGAGCTTGCAGTGAGCTGAGATCTGGCCACTGCACTCCAGCCTGGGCGACAGAGCGAGACTCCACCTCAAAAAAAAAAAGAAAAAAGAAAAAAGAAACCCATACCCATTAATAGTCACTCTCCATTCCTCCTTTCCCCTATTCCTCCCAGCCACTTATTTCAGTTTCTCTGGATTTGTCTATGCTAGACATTTCATGTAAAAGAAACCATACAGTATGTGGTTTTCTGTGACTGGCTTCTTTTACTTAACACAATGTTTTTAAGATTCATCCAATCTTTTGCATGCATGAGTACTTCATTCCCTTTTATTGCTGAGTAATATTTCATTGTATAAGTATACCATATTTTGTTTATCTGTTAATCAGTGCATGGACATTTAGTTTTTCTTTTGACAATTATGGATAATGCTGCCATGAACATTTGTATACAAGCTTTTGTATTGAGTATCTGTCTTCATATCTCTTGGGTATATGCCTAAAAATGGAATTGCTAGAACTTAAGGTAAGTCTATGTTTAACTTTTTGAGGGCCTATCTAATTATTTTCCAAAGGAGTTACACCATTTACAGTCCCACCAACAATAAATAAAAGTTTCAATTTCTTCACATCCTTGACAAAATTTGTTATTTTCTGTCATTTTGATTTTAGTCATCTTGGTGTGAAGTGGTATCACATTACGATTTTTATTTGCATTTCTCTAACAACTAATGATATTGAAGATCTTTTGCTTGCTTATTGGCCATTTGTATATTTTCTTTGGAGAAATGTCTATCAAACTTCTTTGCTGATTTTTAATTGGGTTGTCTTTTTATTGTTGAGTTATAAGAATTTTTTATATTCTGGATACAATTTCCTTATCAAATATATGATTTGCAAATATTTCCTCTTATTTTATGGGTTCTTTTCACTCTCTTAATGGTGTTCTCTGTTGCACAAAATTTTAAAATTTTGGTGAAGTTCAATTTTTCCATGTTTTTTCTTTTGTAACTTGTACTTTTTGTGCCCTGTATAAGAAACCATTGCTTAACCCAAGATTATAAAGATTATAAAGGATTAAAGTCCTATGTTTTTCTCTAAGAGTTTTACAGTTTGGCTCTTACATTTAGGTCAATAATCCATTTTGAATTTTTGTATATGGTGTGAGGAAGGGGCCTACCTTTATTATTTTGTATGTATATGGATATGTCATTGTCCTGGCATCATTTGTTAAAAAGACTATTCTTTCCCTATTTAGTTATCTTGGTGTCCTTCATTAGGTTTGTAGTAATACATGACATGATATATGTAAATTTCCTGGTATATGATAAGTTGCAATACATGGTAACTATTATTTTATTACAATCAGCTTAAGATCTATTTAAGGTTTACAAGCAATAATAGCAATAGCAGGAGCTAACATTTTATTGAGTACTGCCTATGCACCTGGCACTTCCCGTCAACAAACTCAATCATGAGATCAGTACTATTTTAATCTCTTTTATTCAGATGAGGAAATTTGAACTTAGAGTGGCCAAAGAACTGATTCAAAGTCACACAAGTAGCAAGCCACAAAGTGGACAATTTTGTTCAGACAGTCCTTGGTTGTGATGGAAATGAATCCCATGAGATATGAGTAAGAGGCTTATTAGAATGAGAGAAACAGAATGACGTGTCGAGTGACTAACATAGTTAATATGACTACCGCTAACAAGCACTAGAAGGTAGCTAACAGCTAGATCATGTGGGTTTGAATCTTGGCTCAGCCACTTACAAGCTGTACAACCTTGGGCAGCTCAATTTCTTCAATATATAATGGGGATACTTAGACTTCTTTTTGCATGGGCTTGCTGTGAGGCATCAGTAAGTTAATATGGGTAAAGCGCTTAGAACAGTTCCTGGTACATAGAAAGTGCTTAAAAATTGTCAGCTGTGACACTGATGGAGAGCTCTAAATCTGAGCCCAAGCTTGTGTTCCAGAATTTGTTCTACTCAGGGCTGGCTCCATAGGTGTACAACCTATGCAACTGTACAGGACTCTGTGCTCAGAAGGGCCTTGGACTTGGTTTAATGTTCTGTTGTTAACATCTTGAACTTCTTAATTATTTTTGAACAAGGGGTTATTTTCATTTTGCACTGGGGCCCACAAATTATACAGCCGGTCCTGGGCAGGGCATAGGGCTGACTGGACGAGTTTCCTCCTCCTAGTGATGCCTAGCACAGCCCACGCGGGGTGTCTCTTCACACACACTGTAGAACCTCCTTGGCTGCTCTGAGCTCCAGTGGATCTCAACATGGAGGACAGTGCTGTTAGGTTTAAGTTTCACGACATTGAAGCCCATGCACATCCACTTGACATTCCTGATTTATTACCTAAAAGTAAATGCAATGCGTCGTGGGCCCCGAATCCTGCCTCTATTATTGGACTGAAAACCTCCATTGACTTCAGCTGGCAGCCGGCACCACTAATTGAGGACAGAGTTTGGCCCCGCGGGTTTTATATAGAACATTTTTCTTTATTTCTTGTTTTCATGGTTGTGTGTTGTGGGCTGGGGATTATTTTTATGTTTTTCCACTTCCTGATTAGTTTTAGGACTTGTTTATTTGGAGACTGCTTTAATAAATTTGCACAGCAGGGTGAGTTAGTAACAGGGTTGGTGTATTTAACCAGGAACTGCCTTCATTTCAGTTTGGTGTTTGGTGTTTAACTTCAGGGCATAGTCACTTTGTTTCAGTACCAAACTTCTGCCAAAGATCACCTATCCTTGATCTACATACACCTTGGTGGTTTAATGTAAGGGCAGAGCTCTGCTGCCCCGAAGCCCTGTGCAGCTCATCACCACAGTGCATCCCTGTTGCGCTTTTAAAGTGTACTTCAGTTCAGATTATATTTTCTTATCTGCTTACCCCTCTAGGCTGTGGAGCCCACAGGGCATGGTCTTTGTCATTGGTGGAATTTCTGCGCTTGGTACAGCTCCTGTTACAAAACCCTCCATTCGAGAAATATTTCCTGAGCATCTATTGTGTGCCAAATGCAGAGGTAGATGTGGCACAAGCAAAACAAATGGACTCTGTTCTCAAGGGGCTTACATTCTGTGGGTGAAACACAGGTACAGATAGGCAAAGGATTGTAGCAATAACTGTAGAGTGAGATTGTTATTAAAAATAAAAGTAAATAATAGAATACAGGGATACAATGGTTTGTGGTGTGTGTGTGTGTGTGTGTGTGTGTGTGTGTGTGTGGTGGTGGTGGTGGTGAAGGAAGGGCTCCCAGAGGAGACGACTGCTGAGTGGAGACCTGAGGCAAGAGGGAACCAGACATATGCAAATTGGCACTGCAGGCCCAGGGCGCAGCTGATGCAAAGGCCCCAGAGCGACGCCGGCTTGGCTTTGAGGAGCAGAAGGGAGGCAGGAACACAGTGAATGTGAGGACAGTGTTCAGAGATGATCCTGGCCCTGGTGAGGAATTAGGTTTATTCCAAGGGCAATGAAAACCTCAGGGAGAAACGCTGCATTTTGAAAGAGCACTACGGTTGCTTTGTGGAAAAGGAGCTGTAGGTGGGGTGGGCAAGTTTGGGAGCAGGAAGACCAGGAAGGGGCTTTTGTGGTAATCTGTTGAACTGACTGGATTAGTTCCAGAAAGAAACTAGGGCTTTCCTTGCTGAGGCTGGTCGTAGAAAGAGGAAGTGGAGTAGCAGATCAGGGTTCACAGCGTGTGGCTGAGAGCCAGGGTGACATTCCTCTGGACGTTCTTCTGGACTGAATCCTTGCATCATCTACATTTAAAATGAACCTCAGAAGCCCTGGCCCTGTGGTGCTGATGCTATTGAGGTTGAATTCTCAGGGAACGAAGAAAGGGCCTGGCTGAGAACAGAGAGGGAGGAGTCCCACATCAAGGGATGACTTCACTAAGGAGGGAAACTGGAGCGAGGTGGGCATTTCCAGGCAGAACAACAGCGTGGTGGAGAGTGAGGGAGCCGATGGCTGGAGTGATAGCTGGTTTAATAGAGGGTGCGTTGCGGCGCTATCAGCAGTGTGGAGTGGGATGGCGAGGCTGCATGCTGGAACTTATTTAAAGAGGCTATTGTAAAAGTCTCTGAGCCAGTTAATTACCAGTTTTTGTTATGTCAGGAACTCCTTGAGTTAAAGCAGAAAGAAACCATTCACAAGTATGTTCCAGTTCTGTAGTTTAATGGGACATGTAAAAAAAATAAAAAACTGATAAAATGATTTAGTTCATGGAAGGATTGAAAACCATCACAAGAAAAGCTGAAATTACATATTGTGTTCCATCTCCTCCTACAGAAGCCATTGAAATGGCTGCAGACTTAATTGGACTAATGACCCATTGCTGTTATGCATAAAACTCTGGTGTTCACAGAGAATTGACAAAGCTGTGGAAACGGTCCACAAATATGAACCCAGGTGAGCACAAAGACCCAGACAGGCTTTCTGAAGCACATGTCCAAAGGTGAAAAGGAAAAAAAAGATGGAAGCAACATGTACACACAGCTGGGAAACCTATTACCAGGTTCCAATCTAACTTACGGCCCAAGACCTGACTGGAACACAAATGAAAAAAAAAATCCATATTTTCAACCTAAGACAAATTTTTGAAGGGTTGGGAGGTGCAGGTTCAGGATTAAGGGAAAGAGGAGGATTTTTAAAATGTGTATAACCTAAATTTATCAGGTAACAAGTGTAATTGTATAAAATGAACACTTGAGATAAGAGGAGGCAGACTGTGAATATCTTCTTCATGTCTAGTTTTATTTCTTGCTCACCTATTCTGGTTAACTCATGTCTCTGTTTGGGAATCCATCAAGTCCCAAAAGTAGATCTCTGGAATGGTGGTTGGAGAAGACACATATTCATGGAATTTGCCTCCAGATTTTACTCACTGAAGTCAATGGATTTAGCTTCTGGCCGTGGTTCTGGCACTTACAGGGGTGTGATATTGGACTGTTTCTACTATCTTCTCATCTATCCAATAGAGACAATAATGTCCCCTCCCCATAGGTGATGGGTGGCCCTGGAAGGATATAGAGAGTGCTGAGTAGGTTGCCTGCTGGAGGACCCTTGTGGGAACAGCTCGGCAGTCTGAGGCCACCTCTATCAGCTCTCACAGAGCTCCCGAAGCAGCCCCTTTCAGCCAGCAGGCATGGTCTTGCCCCCGACTGAGACAGTTGGATTCTTAGCAAAATATCCTTTATATTTTAATTCTTGGTGGTTATATGAAAGAAAAACTGATAGGGGCTAAAGAGGAACAAGTGGATTTTAAATTAGCCTCCCAAAGAAGAGTTGGGTCTTGCTTTATTTTGTTGTTATGAAGCAGAACATCTTCTCTGAGGGGCCATCTTGGGGCCTGGGGAAGGTCTTTGGAATTTGCAGTGAAAGGGTGAAAATGCCATTAAGAACTAGGTCTTCCAGGGATTAAAGAGAATGTCAGCGACAACTGCAGATGGAACTAAATGTGTCCACCCTAGTGAAATGGAGAAGCAGCCCATAGGGTCCAGTTGAGGAGGATTGGGGGTAGAAAAGGGCACGGGACTCAATGGGAGAAAAGACAAAAGAGAAAGATGTGCCTGGGCAGAGGAGACTGAAGGCTAAGACACAGAAGTGTGAAAGCACTGTGCAGCCTGTGGGGCCACTTCAGGGTGACGCCAGTCACCATGAGGCTCACCTTGTCTGGATGATTTGGTGATCTGACTGCAGAAGCAGGCTTGGAGGGGCCACTTGCTCAGCTCTTGACCAGGAACTTAACTGAAAAAGTAGCAACTTAGTGATGACTGCAAATTCCAAAGAGAAAGAAAATGAGTTGAAATGCTTCACCAGGGAATGTAGAACTCTTGCTACAAATTTGACGCGTGTGGTAGCCTGAATAATGGTCCCCAGAGACATTAATTTCTAATTTCTGGAAACTTATGTGGTAAAAGATGCTTTGCAGATGTGTTTAAGTCAGGGATCTTGAGATGGGGGAGATTATCTTGATTGATCAGGTAGGTTCTGAAATCACGACTGTGGCAGAGAGAGATTTGGCTACAGAAGAGGAGGAAGGCCATGTGATGACGATACAGGGGAAAAAGGTGATCTGTTAGTATACAAGAATAAGTTTGTGTTGTTTTAAGCCACCAAGTTGGTGGTAATTTGTTACAACAGTCAGGGGAAACTAATATAAAATAATGTGTGGCTTTGGCCTCACTAAGCCTCAGTCCCCCCAATTGTAGAATAGAGGTGTTACTACTAATTCTTTCCCTCTCATGGGTTTGCTCTGAGGTTCAAATGAAACAATTTATGGGAGTGCTTGTTATTAATTATAATGCACTATATACATGTGAGTTAACAATGTTCTTGAAGGACACTCATTACGATGGCAGCTCTTTTTAACAATATGAGTCCTGAGCAATGAGGGGACCAGTGAAAGTTAGAGGCGCTCCAGGATAGGGCAGATGACAGGGATGGTGGAGGGAGAGGAGAAAGAGATGGGAAGAGGGTAGACATTGGGGCGGAGGTACAGTCTTGCCACAGGATGCCCAGGGACCAAGCCTGACTGAGGGGAAGGTTTCCCAAGGTTTAACCTGGCACAGCTGCCAGGTTATGGCTTCAGATGTCTCCAGAGGAGTTCACCAGTCTCCAGGAGCCCAAGATTCTGTGTTGCTTGGAAAGAAAAAAAAAAGGGTAAAAAGGAATCAGTGGTCAGGGGGATATTTTCTGAATTGGGGGCAGGGACAGGCAAAGCTTCCCTGATTAAAAGAGGCATCTTGAACTTCTGGCCCCCAGAATTGTCAGAAAATGACTTTGTTACCTAAAAAAAAAAAAAAAAAAAAAGGAAAAGAAAAAGAAAAAGAAACAACCACCACCAAAAGAATTGCTGCTAGAGCACATTTAAAGACATTGCAGAGCTGACCTGGGATACTGAGGTAGTTTCTTTCTTTTTTTTTTTAAATTTAATTTAAAGTTTCAGGATATATGTGCAGGGCATGCAGGTTTGTTACACAGGTAAATGTGTGCCAGGGTGGTTCACTGCATCTATCAACCCATCACCTAGGTATTAAGCCCAGCATGCATTCGATATTTACCCTGATGCTCTCCCTCCCCGACCCCCTCACAGGCCCTGGTGTGTGTTGTTCTCCTCCCTGTGTCCATGTGTTCTCATTACTCAGCTCCCACTTATGAGTGAGAGCACGCAGTGTTTGGCTTTCTATCCCTGTGTTAGTTTTTAACTACTTCAGTTTTTAGGGGTCCTTGTCTATCCAAGACTTAGGCCTAACATTAATGATTGTGTTTATTATAACATAAGCTCAGAGGGTAATTCCACTGGATATCTTGAAGTCACCCTATTACTATATGCCTTGTCAGTAAGTTAAGTGAAATATGATGTTTTCTTTATTTACAGTTTAAACCCAGCCAATACCCAGGAAGGTTTCATAACAGCTAGAATAACTAAAATATCATGTGTAAGGCCTTGATTTCCCTTAGGATACTTTGTAACTCTTCACATTATATTCTCCAACAATCCTGTGAAGTAGGTGGTTCATACTTTCACTCCCATTTTCTCTAATAAGCGAGTAGTAGGGCTTTATAGGATGTTTGCTTTAACGAATGGCTGAGTTCTTCAGGTCCTCTGTGTCCCAGTTAGCACTGTGACTTGGCTATCTGACATGTAGGGTCATTGTCATCCCTGCATTTCGTGCACGATCACAGGTCCTCTTCAGTAACCACTTTCTCAAATGGGCAATAATCCAATCCAAAAATGATCATGGTTTCACTGTGTCTTAAATGAGCAGGTTCTCATCTAAATTAAGGTTATCTATGGCAACAGAGAAAAAGGCAGGCACCACAGGCACAGAACAAGGTGATGGATGAATGAAGTGAGGGATTGGTTTTCCGGGGTTTGTCAGTTGTCTTGACAACAGTGTTTTACAGATGTGTGCATACTGATCTGCATGATTTAAAGCAATGAAGTCATTTTTGTATTTTCTCTTTTCATTTTGCATTTCCAGGAAAGGTTCTGTCAGTAGGCTCAGCTTAGAGCCATAGGGGACTAACTATCAGATATAGTTTCACTACTATCTGGACTTGCTTCTGAGCTGCTTCAGAGAGAATGAGGTCCACACTTGCTGGCTCCATTTCTTCACCTCTCCTTCACGCCTCACTCTACCAGCTGCTCTCAAATCCACTAATGAAGTGTTAATTGCCAAATCTGATAGACAATGTTTGGTCCTTACCTGATTTGACCTTTCTGAGGACTCTGACTCTGCCCGCCATGCATTTCCTTCTTCAGACTGTTTCTCTGTTGACTACCAGGACAGTGGTGTGCATTTTTGCCTATTCACCTCCTCCCTGCTGGGCCTCCCCACTGTCCAACATTGTCCTCCCAGGGCTCTGAACTCAGCCCTTCTCTCTCCTCCCTCTGTACTCTCTCTCTGCAACTCACAAGCACAACAAGGTTTCAAACACCCGGGACCCATGAATCTTTACCTCTAGCATGGCTCGCCCAGATGGGTTTCTCCACCCTCTGACCCCACCTCAGCCACTTACTCCTGTGCCCTTTCATTACCAACTCTGGCAGCTCTTCTATACTCTCAAATTACTGCCCCACTCTTGGTCCCTAGCTCCTATCTTTCCAGCTCATTCTTTTTTTTTTTTTTTTTTTTTGAGACGGAGTCTTGCTTTGTCACCAGGCTGGAATGCAGTGGCACGATCTTGGCTCACTGAAACCTCCTCCTCCCAGGTTCTAGTGATTCCCCTGCTTCAGCCTCCTGAGTAGCTGGGACTATGGGTGCGCACCACCACGCCTGGCTAATTTTTTTGTATTTTGGTAGAGACAGGGTTTCACCATGTTGGCCAGGATGGTCTCGATCTCCTGACCTTGTGATCCGCCTGCCTCGGCCTCCCAAAGTGCTAGGATTACAAGCATGAGCCACTGCACCCAGCCTCCAGCTCATTCTCTTTAGTACCCGCTCTGAATGATGCTCTTGGCCACGAGGACCATACTCGATTGGTATTTCCACTTTTTCCCCGTCCCTCACCCCTTTGGTGTCCCCATTCTTCTTCCTGAGCTTAAATCTCAGGCTCAATCCTCATAATCACATCCTGCTATATCTTGTTGACCCCCCTTGCCCCTTTCTCATTTCCTCAAACTTATTTAGTGAAACCACAATCTTGGTTAAATCCAACTTGCTTCCTCCTGCATCCGTGCAGCTGAATATCACCAGAGAAAAACACAGCCACACTGACTGGTCTCACTTTAAATTCATGGCCGTGAACCGTTAAGTGGGTCCTTAATGCTGCCAGGCAATCATTCGGTTAGTTCCTGGTCCTTTCATTCTCCCAGTTAACTAATTTCCTCCCCCCATACCCACTCTCAGCTAATGACCCTGCTTCCTACTTCACTGAGAAAACTGAAGCAAGCAGAAGAGAAAGTCCACAGACTCCTGCCCTACTTTCCCCTACCTACCATCTGTACCCACAGACTCCACCTTGCAGCCTGTTTCCCTTCTAAAGCCAGTCCGTCTGCCTGTGCAGTATGCCATGCCTCCCTCTTCTACTCAAGGATATTGCTACAGCACTGTATTTGTCAGGGTTCTCTAGAGGGACAGAACTAATAGCATATATATGTGTATATATATGCACACACACACACATATATACACATATACATATATGTGTGTATATATATAGGAGTTTATTAACTATTAACTTACACGATCACAAGGTCCCACAATAGGTTTTCTGCAAGCTGAGGAGCAAGGAGAGCCAGTCCGAGTCCCAAAACTAAAGAACTTGGAGTCCGATGTTCTAGGGCAGGAAGCATCCAGCACAGGAGAAAGATGTAGGCTGGGAGGCTAGGCCCATCTCTCTTTTTCACGTTTTTCTGAATGCTTTATATGTGCTGGCAGCTTATTAGATTGTGCCCACCAGATTAAGGGCGGATCTGCCTTCTCCAGCCCCCTGACTCAAATGTTAATCTCTTTTGGCAACACCCTCACAGACACACCCAGGATCAATACTTTGTATCCTTCAATCCAATCACATTGACACGCAGTATTAACCATCACAAGCACCTCTCCCTTCCTTCTGACATTGGCAATGTCTTACTGTCTACTGCAGCGTTCCTGTCACCTCGGCTCCCTTGCACTCAGAGTAAAAGCCAAATTCCTTACAGTGGCCTATATGGCCCTTCACAATCCAGCTGCCCCATCGGCTCTCTTTGACCTCACCTCCTGATTCTCTCTCCTTGCTCCCTTCCCTTCAGGCTCCCTGGCCTCCAACCTTAGGACTTTTCTTTTTTTTTCTGTCTGAGATGCTCTTCTCCGAGGTATCTGCTGATACCTTGGCTGACTCCCTTACCTCCTTTCAGTCTTTGTTCAAATCTCACTTCTCATTGCGGCCTGCCTTGGCCACCCCAGTTAGAACTGCAACACCTCCTCCCCCAACTCCTGACCCCCTTACCTCCTCTACTGTTTTTTAGTTTATCATCTGCCTTATTATATAGTTAGCTTGTTTATTATGTTTATTGCTGCTTGCCTCTCTGCATTAGCATGTAGGCTCCTTAAGGGCAGGTATCTTTGATTTGCTCACTGATGTATTCTAGACATCTAAAACAGTCCTTGGCATAGAGTAGGAGCTTGAGAAACCTTTGTTGAATGAGTGAGTATCTGCTGGTCCTATCCATGTGAACGTTTTTTTAGTTCTCTCCTCTTCTAATCCTTCCGGCCTGATTTCCTACAATATCTGCTTATATAATGGATAGCGTGCCGTTTCTCACATATCATACAGCCCTTCCGCCCCATCACTCTACGGAGTTAACTTAGGTTCCAGTCACACAGACGTTCTGGCCATTTCCTGCACGTGCCATGCTCTTTTGCACTCCAGATTTCTGCCCTTGTTCCCTTTCGCTGGAGTGCTCTCCACTCCTTTGTCTGATGTGGGCTTCTACCGAGGAGTCAGCCCAAATAACTTTTCTTTTGTGAACAGTTTCTGGAAGTTTCAGGCCCTACCCTGGGTATTAGAGGAGCGTGTGTGTAACTTTATTACAGGGGAAGAGACTGTCTTCCTCCTCTCTGTGGTGCCAGCACCTTCGCAGTGCTTGGTACTATGTGAATGAGTGCGCGCTTGGTTCGTCAGTAGAACTGACTAATGATAGAGGCGGTGGCTACTAACCAGCAAAGATTGTAGGCGTAGCTCCTGCTCACGTTTGTCAGACCACGTCTGGCTCCTGACATTTGCAACCCTTTTCTCCCTCTCCTGAGGCCCCTCCAGCAGCATCTGCTGACTTGTACCTGTGCTTCCACCACCAGGGTCAAGGAACATTGTTGACCATGGCAGAAGTGACAGAAGAAACTCCTTTCCATCAGCTTTGAGTCAAAATAATGCCAGCTCTATCTCTTGGGTCCTGAAAATTGGCTCTTTACCTTTTTTTTTTTTTTTTTTTTAAAAAAAAAGAAAAGACCTAGTTTTCACCTTGGGCTCTATTTTACCTGCTCAGAAACAATTGTAGAATAAATCAATACAGTGCATTTCTGTTCACATTGTATTGGCTGGATATAGTGATAACACTCCGTCTGATTGCAGGAGAGATTGTCAAATGTAGCTTAGCTGTATGTTCGGGAATAAGAGGAGAAAGGGGATAGTGGGGGTACTAGGGTCCCCTCCACACCCTTTTATGGTAACTGTTAATATTTTCCCAAGGAATAGATATTTCATTAATAGCTAGGGTATGGCTTTAATTGCTGTCTGGTTTAATCACTTCATGAACTAGGATGGAGCTTGTGGAAGAACAAAGACTAGTTTTGACCTATAAGCTTAAACCCAAGCCCTTTCCTCTACTCCCATGTATGCCTGTTTAGTCTTCTGCGTAATACTATGCTAGTGGCTAAAGGAGAAACGAATCATAAAACCTCTTTCCTATACCTGCTAGTTCTTTCAGGGATAGGGGCTACTTGCAAGCGGTAAGGGACCAAATCCTGTCTATTGCAACCATCATAATACTGAAAAGACAGAGGAGAGGAGAAAAAAGCTGTATTAATTAGGAATATTGCAGTTGCAGGTGATAGAGGATTAGTTCATAACTTTATTTTTAAAAAGGTTATTAATTTGCTTAAGTACCTGGGAAGTTCATGAGAGACAGCCAGCTTCAGGAACAGTTGGATCTAGTGCTTCAAATAAGGTTTCTCTCTCTTTCTAGCTCTATCTCTCATCTCTGTGCCTCTGCGTGGCTTAATCTTCAAGTAGTTTCTCTTCATGAATAGGTAAGATGACTGCTGGCAGCCCCAGATATTTGTATGTCTCATGGACTCTGGTAAAATACCAGGAAAGGCTGATTAGTCTGATTGAGTTGTAAGCCCACTTCTGCACCTGTCACCATGGCTAGAGGGGTGGAGGAGTCTATCAACTAGGCGTAAGGCAATGCAAAGGTCCTTCTGTGTATTTCGGGGAGCACAGCTTGTGGGTATGTGAGTCCTACCTGAACTGAAGAGATTGAGCCATGTTGTTACAGAACGGATAACTGACGAAAAGAAGGGAAAATAAAAAATACATGTCCACAATAGAAGCAATCTGAAACAACCAGACTGTGGAATAGAGAGCTTTTGCCCTTTTTGTTACACAAATAAGCTCAATAGATGGTCATTTATAAATCTTGTACTTGAAGCTTCCCAACCGCCTGGTCTTCTCATTTTCACTAGCTCTAGGGTTTCTCATGGAACTCAGGTGCCTGTGTTCAGTGCCGTGATCACACTCATTGTTGATTGGTGGTGAGTTAAATCCCACATCCTGAGCTTTCTTCATCTGCCATATCCCACTGCTGATTGCAGGTCAGGTTTAATTGTGTCCTGAATGTGGACAAAACCAGGGTTGGTACCTCTGTTTTTGGTGTAAGGGTGAGCTTGATTTTTGAGTATGTTAGTACATAAGTGTTTCATCTAAGACGATGTATGAGGATTATGAGTACTTTTTTGTCGTTTAGGAATATGGTTTCTTTTGCTTGAATTAGGCCTTCAATGTAAAAATATTAATATTTTGCACACTTTTGTCCGATGATAAATACATGTTTATTAAAGAAAATCCAGAAAATACAAAAGAACATAAAAAAGAAAAAAACTACAATTTCTCATCCCAGTGAGAATAATATTAAAATTGTGGTTGATTTTTAAATGCATGGTGTGTGTGTGTATGTATAACTAATTAGAAAATTAAAACCATAGGATATACATATATACCTCATTTAAACCTGTCCTTAATATAGCATGTAATATTTTCATTCATTAAATAATCTTCTAAAGCATAATTTTTAATGGGTGCAGAGTTCATAATATATAAGTGTTGAGAAATGTATTTAATTCTCTTTTGGACATTTAGGTCATTTACAATTTTGTATTATAAATAATACTGTAATATGCATCTTTCATTTTTCAGATCTTTGATTGTGATTTTAGATAAACTCCTGAACACTGACTCCTGAATTGTTCTAGGATTTTTATACATATTTAAGTTCATGTCAGAGAAATTGTACTGTTTACACTTCTCGCAAGTATGAATCAGCATATACATTTCCCTCACTTTTTCCCACAGTAGTAACATTTAAAAATTGATAGTTTGATAAGGGAAAAAAAGTAACTGGCTTTTGTTTTAATTTATATACTTTGATTTCTGGTGAGTTTGCCCATTTTTTGCATTTATTATCCATTTGTGTTTCTTCTGCTGGCTGTCTACTTATAGAAGACTGTGCTTATGTTTTTTTTGGTATGTTCGTCTTTTTCATTTTGAACAACCTTTTGGTGATAGACATACTGGCCTGAGAGTCAGAATTACTGAGTTCCGCAGTTTCCTTTTCTACAAAATGGGGATAATGTCAGGTGGATCCATAGTCTATTCTAGTAGGTCTAAGTAGTCAAACATTAGCCTTTTCAGAAAGTTCAACCTGTACTTATTTTACTTCTCTCACAGGGAGTTTAAGAGACTCAAATGAGCTGAGTGCGCAAATGCTTTATAAGCAACAAGAGCGAATCAAAGTAAGGAATTCACTATTTCATCCATAGTTATCTAGACACAGACATTTTACTTTCAATATCTCACTTACTTTTCACCACATATTCTTTTCCCCAGTTAGCAGGGGAGGAGAATAAGGCTCTGCCAGTTTAAGCCACACAGCTTATGAGGAGCAGAACCGGATGCTAGCCTGGGATGGCTGACCTCCTGTCCCACCATCTTTCCACTGTGGGATCCTGCTTCCCTCCAAGTCCTTTAAAAGGTGGATGAATTTACTTCCTCCCAGGCATAATCTACTTCAGTTGTGTACCCAGTAATAGACATTAGCCAAAGCTGTGCAGACATAGCCTGGATCAGTATGGTGACCAACCAAGTCTCATTAGCAACATAAAGAGCATTATTGAGTAGTATCTATTTTCTTTGGAAATGATTATTTTTCAGAAACATGCAATTCTGGGTTCCGGGAAAGTGGAATCATGGCCATCTTGGGTAACTGCGTAAGTCATCCTCATTTACAGTTGCTTACGTTATGATGAGGCAGATTCACAACTCTTAAAATGCAAGTTGGGAGAATGAAACTTTTAGCATTCTGAAATTTCCAAAGAGGTATCATGTTCTTCATCGTCCCTTTGCTCTCCATTCTGGGCATGTGAGAATAAACAAAATTCCTGGCAGAATAATATTTCTAGAAATATGAGGAAAAACTTAATTTCTTTCATTTTACGTCCAGATGTTTTCCAGCAGGAAAGAAAATCTCCATAGAATGCAAGGTTCCCAGACAAATAAAACTTCCAAAAGAATCCTCCTTTTAGCAGATCACATTGTATTACTTGCAAACTAGCTGGTGAGTAAAGGAAGTTTGAAGTTTGCATAGTCAATCAAAAATGTTTTTTAGAGATAAAACGACACATAATCTATCAACAAGTGTTTTTTTGGTATATCCTATGTTCGTTAATCTTTATATTTAGTATTTTAATACTCAAAGCAACATTTGGAATTTATGAACAAGACCCTGGACCAGGCAGCGTGGAGATGCCAGAATGAACAAGTCTTGGTCATTGACCTAGGTGGCCTTCCAATTTAGGAAAGGGGTTACATCTAAGGCAAGAAACTTGTAATAAATGTTAGTACATGACAAATTTTATAAAAGAGAAACAAACAAAGTTCCATGGGAGAATACGGTGGGAAGAGATCATTTCTGCCTGGAGAGATCATGGCAGACTCCAATGAGGAGGTGGCGTATGGGATGGAAGGCTTTGGTCAGGCTGGGAGTGGGTAGAGGATTCCAGACAAAGGACACAGTAGAAGCAAAATCATGGGGTTGTCACAGCATGGGGGCAGGGAAGTCGGATAGGAGTGGCATCTGGCTGGCTGGTAGGTGGATGGGAGAATGGGAGCACCAGGAAAGTGAGCACTGTGGTGCTGCCATCAACTTGCTCCTGCCACACTGCTAGTCCTTGGCACAAAGCCTTTCTCAGGAGGCTCAAGGATATTGATGAACTCAATAAATGAACAAATGAAAGAACAAGACCCAATGAACAATCAAGGAGCAAAAGCCTTCATGTTGGTGGCAGCACATTCTTCTGTCTAACTCACTGTCTGGGTACATTGGTATATTTACCTCTTACTACAGTAGAAGTACCCGCTTCAGTCTAGGATTGGTTATGTGGAAAAAAATTAGTTGAAGAGGTGAACCATGGAAAAGTATGGATTTCCACCTTAAATGTTTTTAATTTATCTTAAATAAATGAACGTTAATTCACCATCTCTATTATTTTTATTATTACATAAGGCTAAGACTTTTCCTTTGTGTAAGCACCACTGAAGGAAGCTCCCACACCTCATTTTGAATAAACCACACCTGTAACTCAATAGCTATGATTTTACGATTTCTGGCTTAGGTTCTTCTAATGCAGGAGGCAAACATAAGTAAACCTATGAAGCAATCTGAACGCAGAACCATTTTGGGCTTTTATTGTTTTGCCCCAATCCTGTGCAGTTGTCTTTCTCACACACACCATTAGGCAATTTTTTTTTTTTTTAGCAATAGCCTTTACAAATTCTTTTCAAATCATTCCACTTAGTTTTCATGCAAACACTCTTTTTTTCCCCCTGAACTCATATTTCATCAGGTTACATAATATTGATCAAAATTATGTAATTATGATAACAAGGAAATTTGGAATAAGGAATCTGAGAACCATCACAACTACCTCTTGATCAGAGCATAATTGAGACCGTCAGAGCACAAACACACAGGCTAAGTAGAGAGACCTCTTCTCTTAGACAGTTGCATGTGCCAAGGGCCTCAGCTGTGTGTCCTCCAGAGAGCTGGTTAATCCTGAGTTTAGAGAGCTTCTAGTGTTCCAGTAGCACCTTTTATCACAGTGCACTGAAACCTCGGCCAAAGCAGAGGCAGGTCATGCAAACCGGACATAAAGCTGGTCTGCTCTAGAGTACATCTGGGGTACCTTGCCTTAGAAATGCCAAGGGGATGCTGCTGTAACACTTTTACTATCATGGGGTCCCATGGGGGTCCCCTCTAGACGACTTCAGGCATGAAGCTCCAGGGTGTGTAATTGTTTTAGCATAAATCAATTCCAAGTGGGGAGGAAGGCTTTTGGGGATCATGGAACAGTGCTTGGCATGTTGCTAATACGTATTAAATAGCTCCAGATAAAAATGGACATGGCTTTCTGCTACAGTAGGCAGATTGCTTGACTCTCTGGGAGTTGAGTACTTGGAAGAGAAAAATGAAGGTTTCCAAGACTCTGGCTGGTGTCCTAGCAGACACAGATGAAGACTGTCTTAGCAGTCCTCACAGGCTGGTTCCCTGTGGGAAGGGAGGGAAGCCAGGTCCATCTGAGCATCTCAGGCCAATGCCCGGAGCCCTGACCCTGCACAAAGCATGCAAAGTGACCTCATGGGGAGAAGATGGGTAGGGGTCAGGAGCCAGCAGTGCTGTCCTTTCTTATGCTTAACTGGCCACATAACCTAAAGAAAATTCCTTGATCCCCGAAAGTCTACTTTCTCTTCTTTTTCTGTAAAATGAGGGTAAACTGAAAGCATTTGTGAAAGTCAAAAGCTAAGAGTCACGCACTGTTCAAGACACTACAAGGCCATGGGGTTTCTTAAGACATAAATCACTCAGTTCATTCAGGGGCAAGAGACACGCCTCCATCTGTCTCCTCAGCCTCCCTTCACTTGGAGGAACTGAGGATGATCTGCCTGATGCCTGTCACGCCATCCATCCACCCACCATGGCTAATTAGTGTCTCTGCCCTTGAAGATAATCCCACCCCTCAAGATTAGCCTTGGGACATGAAGATCATTGCCTGGAAGAATATGGTGAGTCAGGGAATTGAAATAACTGAGATTTTTTCCCCCCTTATCTTCTGACTACGCTGAGGATTTTAGATTCTTTTCACCAAACACCCTCAGTCTTCTATGGATACCCAGCACCTCAGTCCTCCTAAAACCTCTTACCACAGAGCAGATGTTTAGAGCCACCCACCAGGGAATACGCCTGGCCTTTCTGTGCATCAGGCTAACCTGTCATGAAGTCAGACAGCAGAGCAGGCAAAATGGGGACCCAGGTCAGCCAGTGCAAAGCTCCCACCAGGAACCCCAGGCTTTGCGATCTCCTGGAACCTTCCTGTGCTCCTCTGTTATGGGACGAGGAGTCCAACAAGCTTATCATTGCGTCAGCTGGTGAAATGGCCCTTTACGGTGTGCAAAATGCCACCACCACCAGTAAAACAAGCAAAGGAAGAGCAAAACTTCCGTAACTAAAGAAATGATTTCTTTCCAATAAGTGGATGGTGTTTAAATCTGATAAGGAACAAATGAACCTGTGGTTCTTCCTGGTTTGTAGTGACTCAGGCCCAGAATAAGGTTTAGAATGTGTTTCTGGAAGTGGTATAAAGGAAGGCTTTCTTTAGGGCCACCTTTGAGACCTGGGCAAGTAGAGGAGGGGTAGGAACTGGAGACCCAGGCCAGTGGATGGAGCTCTGAGGGCTGGCAGGGATGGAGGCCTGGGGCAGCAGGCACCGAGTGGCACTGCCATCTGGCTTTGGTTGCATGGGCTTTGGAAAGTAAGTTGGTGTTCTGAAGGCAAGGCAGGAGGGATCCCAGTGCCAGGGAACAGAGTAAATGAGAACTTGTCTCTAAGCCACGGATTCTGGAATTTCCCATAATTAACATTCCAGCTGAATATTCAAAAGGCCCGGGCTTTTGGTAGGCCTGTAAATTAAAATAGAATAAAGTATTTAGGGTCTACTTATGAGGGGTAATGGTCTGGGAAACCATGGTGTTTGTTATTTGTGAAATGTGACTCAGTTTTTGCATCTGTAAAGTGGCAATAGATTTAGAAATTTTTAAAATGTTAGTCCTGAAAGAGATCTTAGAGATAATTTAACTCTTTTTATTTTAGAGAAAAGGATCCTGAAGCCGGAGAGCTTTGTTACTCTAATGGTATTAATATTAATAATGGTGTTGACTATGCTGAGTGTCTGAAGTATGTAAGTTCATTTAATCCTCACAAGTTCTTTCTGAATAGTTATTACTATTATCCCTACTTTACAGATGAGAAAACTGAGACTTAATAAGGTTGTGCATCTTGCCCAAGGCCACACAGCTCATAATGGGCATAACTGGAACTTGAGACCAAGTCAGCTGGATTCTAGATTCTGAGTCTTAGAGAAGTAACTCACAGCAGCTCAAATAAAAAGTTTTCTTCACTTTAGGAGGCTGAGGCAGGCAGATCAGTTGAAGTCAGGAGTTTGAGACCAGCCTGGCCAACATGGTGAAACCCTGTCTTTACTAAAAATGCAAAAAAAAAAATTAGCCGGGCTTGGTGGTGTGCACCTGTAATCCCAGCTACTCGGGAGGCTAAGGCAGAAGAATCGCTTGAGCCTGGGAGACAGAAGTTGCAGTGAGCTGAGATTCGCCACTGCACTCCAGCCTGGGTGACAGAACAAGACTGCCTCGAAAACAAAAACAAAAACAAAAACAAAAGAATATCTTTTATATCTCAAGGGTCCAGAGAGAACCATAAAGGTGTGAGGTGTGAGAGAGATGATGGGGCTTCTCCACAGTCTGTAATGCCTTGTCTGGCGGGAATAGTAATAACTGACAGGAAGCTGACTGTGTGTTGGATATGGTATTAAGTTCTATACCTGGATTATGTTAATCATTTAATCCTCACTTCAACCTGTGAAATGCAAATTATTCTGGCACATGTTAAAGATGGTGAGGCAGACATTATTCACGGGGATCATGGCCATAGGTATTGGGATCACTGCAACAGGGGATTGCAGAAGAGGGGAGAGAGTAGACCTAACTCTTTCCCAGACAAGGACAAGTGGTTTATAAGCATGGAGTAGGGTGGGGGTCAGTGGATAGAAAATTACTAAGAGTGAACATTGAGAATAAGGGGATTTCTGGCGAAACCAACTTGATGGGATCATTGTTGAAGGCAGACCAGGGTGATGGGGCAGACGATTTTTTTTTTTTTTTTTTGACAGGGTTTTGCTCTTGTTACCCAGGCTGGAGTGCAATGGCTCGATCTGGGCTCACTGCAACCTCTGCCTCCCGGGTTCAAGCGCTTCTCCTGACTCAGTTTCCCGAGTAATAGGATTACAGGCGCCCGCCACCATGCCTGGCTAATTTTCATAATTTTAGTAGGGACAGTTCACCATGTTGGCTGGGCTGGTCTCAAACTCCTGACCTCAGGTGATCTGCCCACCTCAGCTTCCCAAAGTGCTGGGATTACAGGAATGAGCCACTGGGCCTGGCCAAGGATTTTTGTTAGTAGGATTCTTGTTCAAAATGAATTCTACAGAGAGGGAAGCCCCAGTTCAGGCCCAGTCAAGCTGAGGACTAAGAGGAGCCTGACTAAAGTTTCAGTCAAAGGAGAGAGTCTTTGTCAAACTCTGTGAGATGAGCAATATTATACCCATTTTATAGATTAGTAAACTGAGTCACAAAGATGAGTCAAGGTCACACAGTTGGTAAATGGTGGAACCAGGATTTAAACTTATGGAGTAAGATTTGAACCTCTGTGCTATACATATATCTAACATGCCTGTTTTTGACATGCATTTCCACACAACTACCATATAATGACAATTTATGTGTAATATGATGGCCTTGATCATTAAAGACAGATTAAACATAACACCGTGTCTTTGTTCGGAGATTTATTCTATTGTATTCAAGTATTTTGGGGATCGGTCATCCATCTAGTATCCAGATAACATTTCCAGATTAATATCTCAATTCCTGGCCATTCACCCAGAAGGAGCTATTTGCTTAGGTTGAAGGGATTGACCTGGCTACAGCTCACCCTTGTCCTGCCTTTTCCTCTTCAGAACTGGAAGGGAATCCTGCCCTGCTGTTAGGCGCTGCTTTCTCCCTTTGATTGGTTACATTGGAAGTCATTTTGCAAATGAGACGAGCATTAAGTTTTGTGAAATAGTGGCATCCATTGGTGTTGAAAGGTGTAGAATGAAATCACTTAAAGGAGAAGCTCTTTTCCAAATGATTTCATGTCTCAGATCTAAATTATTCATTTGAGAAATTAATCAGTTTGGATTTTAAGAGTTACTGTTGGGTGATAATTTTCTTCTTCTTTTGCCTCTAATGGATAATTTGAGGGAATCAGCTTTTATATTAAGAAGATAAAACATGAGTTTGCAAAGTTGCCATCTGATCTTATTGCCTGGTGGGCCGCCTAGGAAAAGGAGTCTCTGATGGATATTGGATCCTGAGGTGCATAAGGGCAGGAGCTACATATAGACAATTCCCTTTGTCTGTTATTTAATGCAAAGCCTTGCACAACTGGGCACCACACACTTGCCGCTAATGATATGTGGGAGTTGGAGAGTTACCCCCATTCTTTGTTCTAAACATCTCTCTTGGCTTTCTTTGTCCCACTGCCTGCCTGAATCTGGCCCTGAGCAGGATGGCCACCCCACAGGACATAAGGTATGGGTTTGGAAAATTGAGAAAATGATCTGTGTTAGCTGGCTTCTGTGTTCCATGTGCATTTTATTGGAGCCTGTCTGAAGATAGTGCCTTGCTTTTGGAATGAGGCCTGCTGAGTCATGCCAGGCTTTTCCTCTTTCACAGTAATGCCTTATCTCAGAGCATGAAATTGACCCCATGTTTGTGTATCTGGTCACTACCATGGTTCCCAAGCCCATAAACATCCCCTAATCTTTTTCTTCGCCACTCATGCAGTTTTTCTACTCATATTCAATACTTTAAGAAACTCACTCTTTCATTCTGTATTACTAACGCATGGCTCCTCTCTGTTCCTTCTTCACTTTAGTATTTTCTTTTTCTGAGAGGAGATCTTGGGTGAAAGTTATTATAACTATAATTTATTAAATGTCTTCTGTGTGTCTGGGTCTGTGCTTAGAACTAATAATTATTTGTAACAATTGTCATCACTGTACACTTACTATGTGTCTAGCAGTGCTAAGTGCTTTGCAGACATAGATTCATTTAAGTCTTATAACAAGCTTATGACACGAATACTATTGATAAACCCATTTACAGATGTGGAGACTGAAGATTAGTGAAATTAATTAACTTGCCCAAGGTTACCAAGCTAGTAAATGGCAGTCTTGAATCAGGCAGTCCAACTCCCAAGCCCATACTCTTAATCACTACAATATATTGCCCTTCTTTTAAGCCTGTGGCCTTTCCTATTGTTCACAGGTATCCTGCAAGGGCAGTGTATTGCTGTACAGACCTAATAAGATCCATGCTTTGACCTCAGGCTTGTCTGCCTCCAAAGCTCATGCTTTTTCCACTCTCCAAATTGCCTTTGAGGAAGATAGACTCTGAGTTGCCCACTATCACCTCACCAGTTGTTCCTTTCTTAGGCACAGAGAGAATGATGTAGGATTAACTACATCACATATGATACCCAAAGAAATCCATTGGTTTACTCCAGTGGCTTACCAATGTCTTTATCATCCTTTCTTCAAATTTTACATGGTACAAGAGATCGAGACAAAGCTACTCTGGTTGAATTCACAATAGGGGACCTGTGCCCTCCTGTGCCCCTGCTCTACCTCCCATGAACCATGGTTTCTGCAGTTCCTCCATCAAACCCTGAAGGACACCAGAAAGCACAGCTGTAATATCAGTTAACCTCATCCTAAGTCAGGAACACATACCAACCATCACTAAGTGGATAGTTGTTTATTATCAACTATTATCCATCAACTAGTGGGTAGTTGCATTTATCAAGATAACATTATTCCAAGACATCTATGGCTAAAAATAACAACAACAACAACAACAACGTTTTGTCCTTATTCCAGCCAAAAATATATTTTCTAAGTCCGTTTTCCTAGAATTACATTAAAAGAAACATATTGGTCAGATCAAATCAATAAACACTTGTTTAGTGCCTGCCAGCCCTGGGGAAACAAATCTCAGTATGACATGGTATCTTCTAAGTTATGAGATGATAATGATGATTATTATTATTCTCAGTTTTCTGAATGGCTTAAGCCCAGGCAATTAGGTCCTCTCTAAGATTATAGCAAAACAATCATGTATTGGATTTCTCTTCCCACAGGAACTCCAACATCCAAGCCATAGACACATCACGAAGGCAGGTCACACTATGATTTCACCTAAGCCACTAGAGTCAGTCATGGCTTACTTTCTTCCTATAGACAGCCCAGGGCACATGCTAGCCATGGACTTTAGCTGCTGACACCCAGGTATGAAACTAAAATGAATGATAGACAACTCATAGCAAGATGTAGCGTACCATGAAGCCAAATCTAAAAAGTTTTCTGGGTGTATCTGTTATCTTTACCCCTGGATTATCAGACCAGTGTTTTCAATTTTGATCTTCATATTTAGTGGAAGGAAAATCTGATTCCTCTGGAGTAAGAAAGGTGGAAAAGATGACATAGATGTATGTCTTTTAGGTTATGAGTATGGAATGGTGGCAAAGAATACTATGTGTCTGCCAAGTCCTATCCCTTTGTCTTTTGGGCACTAACCTAGACTACACCTCCAAGTCTTTTTTACGGCTAGATGGCATCGTGTCATTGAGTTCTGGCCAATAGATGTTGCCAGAAGCAATGTGTACCATTTCCAGGTCTGGCCCATAAAGTCACCCTATGCAACCCTCCATGGTCTCTCCTCTTGTATTCACTGGTTGAATGGAGAGGACTCTGTAGATTTGGAGGATAGTGGACCCAGAGGAGAGAAAGAGTGTAGATCTCTAAATGAGCAACAAGTTTGTAGAGTAAGACCTGCACTTGGCTGTAAAATAAGCAATAACCATTTTTTGTGTGTGTGTTAAGCTGTTGAGATTTGAGGAATGCTAATTACAGAATTTAGCTTACCTAACTAATACAGAGGCACAGTGAATAAGAGCCTAAGTATTAGAATTAGACAATTCTGGATTCTATAAAAACTTTTCCACTTACCAGCTGGGTGACCTTGCACAAATTACTTAACCTCTCAGAGTTTCAACATCATTTGTAAAATGGGAATATAATAACACTTACCTCATAGGATGGTGGGAGAACTCTATGGAAACATATGTGTATAATGTCTGTTACATAGCAGGTGTAGCAAGATTACAAATTCACTCACACAATCCAATTGTGCAAAGAAAATGTACTTCCTTTATTTCTCTATAACTGATTGAATTTTCTTCAAGATCCTCCAGCCCTGGGGTAGCAGGGAAACAAATGTGAACTTTAAATGAGCCAATTAACAATATGTCAGTCTCCTTTTGGTTTAAAATAGTTCCTTTCAGGTAACTGCTCAGGCTTTCAGAATCCTCACCCTCAAGAGAGTCAATGGGTGAGTTTACTCTGTAGCCCCAGAGGTGGCCCCAGAGGTCTTTGTGCAGGCCTCTGGTTGCTCTCAGAGTCCTCACTGGTCCTGCTGTACTGTTAGTGCTTGCCCATGTGGCAGCTGCTGCTGGAAACTTGAGAGCTCTTCTTTCCTCAGCTTGGGAAGGGCTTGGTGGGCTTCTCTTTTGAGCCAGCTGGTGCTGTGTATCCTTCTGAGGCCTAGCTGTGACTACCATTTGCTTTCTGGCCTTGGCTGCCCTTGGCCACAGGGTCATTTTGCTCCCCCATGGTGACCACTCTGGTGAGCTGACCGTTCAGCAAGTCAGTTACTTTCTCGTTCCTTCTAAAGAGCATCCAGGAATTTCTGGGTATTTTCCATACAAGGAGGGAGACTCCAGCAAACCAACTGAGGTCTGCTTTCAGCCTAGTCATGACTTTTCTCTGATATGGCCACCACTTGTTGCGTGTGGGGGTGGGGACAGTATCGTGCAAGGAAATCTCTTCTCAGAGACTCAGAGAAGGACAAGGGCCTCTTTGCTTTTGGTTTTGTGGCAGACAGGCTCTAAGGTGATTCCTTATGATCCTCACATCCTGGTGCACATACCCTTGTATAATCCCCTCCTCTTGAGTTGTGGGGGTGGGACCTGTGATTGCTTCTAACCAATAAAATGTAAAAAATGGATACGGCATCACTCTGGTGATTATGTTACCTTATATAAAAAATTTCATCTTGCTAGTTGACTTGCAAGAGACTTTGCTTGCTGACTTGATGGAGTGGCCATGTAGGGAAAGCCAATGTGGTGAGGAACTGTAGGTGGCCCCTAGGAACTATGGGTGGCCTCTAGGACCTGAAGGTAGCCAGCGGCCAGTAGGAAGCTAGGATCCCAAGTTTTACAACCACAAGGAAATGAAAACTACCAATAACCTGAGTGAGCTTGGAGATGGATTCTTCTCCAGTCATGCCTCCAGATTAGAATGCAGCCCAGCTGCCATCTTGGTTGTAGTCTTGTGTGACCCTAAGTGGAGGATCCAGCTAATCCTGATCCACGGAAACTGTAAGATAATAAATGTCCATTATTTTAAGCTGCTAAATTTGTGGTTTAAATAACAAGCTGCTAACTTGTTATGCAGCAATGAACTTTGGCTGAGAGAGAGTTGGAGGCGTGCGTATCTATTATTTCCCCTCCTCCAGCCCTTTCACACTTCTGACAACCTGCTGGGGGGTAGAAGAGCACATTTGCATTTTCCTCCTTCAGTCTGGTGGGAGGCCCTCTCCTGCTGTCCCCAGTCACACACACATCATAACTTTCTCCCGATGGCCAAAGTGGCATTTACTCACTCCACTTTCTTTGGGCTCAAGATGTGGAGTGGCTGCTGTGAGACATAATTTAGAAGAAAAGGTAATAAATACGCAAATAATTAATATTTTAAGAATACTATCCCCATTACAAAGATCATTATATTCAGTTTCTGTATTAGTCCGTTTTCACAGTGCTATACAGAACTACCTGAGACTGGGTAATTTATAAGCAAAAAAGATTTAATTGACTTACAGTTCCACATGGCTGGGGAGGCCTCAGAAAACTTACAGTCATAGCAGAAGGTGAAGGGCAAGCAAGGCATATCTTACACGGCAGCAGGAGAGAGAGAGAGAATGAGGCAGGGAACTGCCAAACACTTTAAAACCATCAGATCTCATGAGAACTCACTCATTATCACCACAACAGCATGGGGAAAACCACCTCCATGACCCAATCACCTCACACCACGTCACTCCCTCGACTTGTGGGGATTACAGTTCAAGATGAGATTTGGGTGGGGACATAGAGCCAAACCATATCAGTTTCCTTCCCTTTAGATTCGGTTGGTTGAACCTCATTGTTTTCCCAGATCAGGAAGTTATACAAACCATTTTTAACTCTAATTTTCTCTTTAGTTTTTCCCTATTTCAAACTTCTCCTGGCATAGGAAAGGCCATTAGGGCTGGGTGGCCCACCTCCTTAGAGACATAAATAGGGCTTGCAATAAATGCTTGGGGAGTCTGGTTTCCCATGGGATGCTGATCCAGATAAGTAACTATCCTGTTAGGGTCAATGGAATACAGTCACAGATTATTAGAGCTGGAAGGAGAGCTATAAAGTCCAAATACTATCATTTTTTAGAAAAGGAAGTCAAGGCCCAGGGAGGTAAAATGACTTGCAAAAAGTCACCATGTTGGTTATTCCAAAGCTGGAATGAAAATCTGAACATTCCAATTTACAGACCATGCACTAGTTATCTTAAGATATCATGTACAAACTGCAAATCAATATGTAGCAGAAAATTCTTTAATGAGGCACGTTTGCCAGAGTGGATTATTTTTTAGATTCACTTTATTGAAACCTCTTCCTTTGCAAGAATTAAGTTTTTATCCTTTTCTGCTGATAAAAGAAAATCTTTCCAGGTAAAGCCGAAGAATAACATCTTTCCTCTGACCTGCTAAATGGTAATAAGAGCTGTTAGGAATATATCCTATCAGGCCCCAGAGAGTGAGGTATGGGGCATTTACAAACTTTGGGATGCATTTGGAATTGTCTGAATCTGGGCAGCCTGCTGACCTCGGTTGGAGACAGACCTTTTAACTGTGCTTTTATGTATCATCGCTTCTTCTCTCTCTCTCTCTCTCTCTCTCTCTCTCTCTCTCTCTGTGTGTGTGTGTATATATATATATATATATTTTTTTTTTTTTTAAGAAAGGGAGCTAGTCTTTACTTTTTCTCCTTTCTAGCCTTTCAAGACAAAACACTTGAAATAGGAATATGATCTTTGTGGAAATGAATGAGATTAAAAAAATTCTTCTATCATTTTGCAGAGATTTTTGTACCCCTGGAATTAGAAAATAGTTTGGGTCATAGAGAATGACCTTTTTAATGCATGTTGTTATTTTATTCCTAATTCTCATAAGTGAGTTTCCTGCAGATGAGTAGCTTGAGACACTGCCACCGCTGCTTCGTGTTGCTGTTTCTCAGTCCTAACAGCCAGTTTACGATGTGAAGCATGGCACCACATTTCAGTTTTGTGAGAAACGCTGTAGTGTGGTGGGGAAGAACTCTAGCGATGGAGTCGAACGGACCTGAGTTCAGAATCTGTAGTTTGGGGCAACTTACTTAACATCTTTGAGTCTGAGTTTTCTCATAGGTAAAGTGGAGAGATTAATAGTGCTTACCTGATATGGATGCTGCATACGTTAAATGAGATAAGAATATGGCATAGCTAACACATGCCTGGCACATAGTGGGTGTTGTCATAACATGCAGGACACTGTATTAGAATTACTGTACATGTTCACAATCCCAGCCAGACTGAAAACTCCATCAGAGCAGAAACTATGTCTGTCTTGGTGTAATCCCAACTCTCAGTTTACTGCGTACTGTATCATAGGTGTTTATATTTTTGTGAATTAATGAATAAACAAAAGATCAAAAATTGATAATTATTACTAATGTTCCCCTCAACTTGAGTGGCACACCAGCAGATCACTCAGACTAGCTGAGTCATTTCGGCAATACCCTGTTGCCTAAATGCATTCAAACTTGCTCATTCAGAGATGCAGGTACCAGCTGCTTCCAGGCTTCCTACCTTTGACATGTTTAGTTCAGGTTTAGGAATTTGGAAAGGCATTTCTTCATAATCTGGCATTGACTGGAGCTTACAGAAAATTCTCAGTCTGAAGTTTAAAAACCAATATCTGAAGAAGAACTAGAAAGGGCAAGTGTTAAAATAATCTGGTTAGAAAAACAAAGTTTCTTCTAACTTAGTTCTTAAAATTCAAAACCCGATGTGAACCCCTTATGAGTTCAATAATTACCAAGGAAACTGAGGCTTTTAATGTTCCTGTTCCATTATAGATAATTTCCTTCTCATAGGAGACCTCTAACAGCAGTCAAGATGGAAATAAAAATATTCTGAGGAGAGAGAGTGGAAGAAATAAAAAAGGAACATAATATGGAGGAAAGATAGATCCCTAGGAGATGGAGAGTTTTGTGTACAAGTTTTCTCTACACAAAGATTGGATTTGCCTTTGCGTCTCCAGGGCCCAGCACAGAGCTTGGACATGTGAGCTGCTCCACCCATATTCGTTGGGTGAAAGGTGCCTATGAGATGGTGTGGCAGAGAAGGAAAATGAGCTGGAGTGGAAGAAACCAGAGCCAGGGAAGCCAACATGCCAGAGTCCATTGCCTGGCTAAGGAGCAGAAAAAGGAAGACAAATGCTTTGAAGGAAAGAGGGAAGGACAAAAAGCTGGACTGCAAAGTTCTACTTTCATTTTTTGTTGTTTTTGTTTCTTTATTTAAGAAAAGCAACAAGGGGTCCAGGCACAGTGGCTCACGCCTGTAATCCCAGCACCTTGGGAGGCTGAGGGGGGCAGATCACCTGAGGCCAGGAGTTCGAGACCAGCCTGGCCAACACGGTGAAACCCCATCAGTACTGAAAATACAAAGATTAGCCAGGTGTGGTGGTGCACACCTGTAGTCTCAGCTACTCAGGAGGCTGAGGCAGGAGAATCACTTGAACCCAGAAGGTGGAGGTTGCAGTGCGCCAAGATCACGCCACTGTACTCCAGCCTGGGCAACAGAGCAAGATTCCAAAAAAAAAAAAAGGAGAAAGAAAGAAAGAAAGAAAGAAAGAAAGAAAGAAAGAAAGAAAGAAAGAAAGAAAGAAAGAAAGAAAGAAAGAAAGAAAGAAGGAAGGAAGGAAAGAAGGAAGGAAGGAAGGAAGGAAGGAAGGAAGGAAGGAAGGAAAAGCAACAAGGGAGAGATGTCAAGAGCAGAGAGTGCTAGAAGGAAGTGAAGGCAAATGTGGAAGATAAGAATTAATTCTTTGTTTCTGTTTTCTCTCTGAGAACGTTAGACCTCTGATCTAATTCTCCACTGCTTCCTTCTCTTTGTATCTGTTTTTATTATTCTCTCCCATTAAACCATAAGCAACTTGAGGGCAGACAATCAGTTTTACTCCTTTTATATCCACCACTGAACCTAAATGGGTGCCTGGTTCATTTGATGCTTAATGAATTAAATTGGCAAGAACAGATGATACCTGTCAATGGATGTATCTATATAAAGAAATTTCACTTTTCCACGACAGTGGAACAATCAATTCTTTCTCCTCTCTCTGTCTCATGGGATATACACAAGAAATAGAAAATTGAAAATTATAGGGAATTTTTTTACAGTTCCACACATGATGTTGCTGGAATTCACTGGAATTTAATCAAAATAATATACTACAACATATGTCAACTCTACTTCTGTGGTTGTTAAAGGAAAAGTATATCTCCAAATGAGACAAAGGGCAGTTGGAAATAGGCATAGTGTTTTATTATCATCTACTAGTTCTCATCTCAGATTAAGTCACTCCATGGTGTTGGGTAATCTACTTTCTTCCAGCTATAAAGTCTAATCTATTACAGGTCATTCAATGTAAGAAATAGGTAAAGTCATGTCCAGGGATATGGCTGGAACATTAAAAAAATACAATACACAAGAGGTGAGCTGGAATGGGAGGATATGGAAAGAAAAATAAAATAAGGGCACATGGAGGATAGAAACAAGAGGAGCCGAAAAGGATCCTTCAGTGGAGAATAATAGAGCTTCATTTCTATTTCCTTTGATATTTATGATCGATCAAGCCTACACTTCTTCATACTGAGGAAGGAAGATGTGACTTAAAACAATAAAAGTTGCAAGTTGACCTTTGAGTAATGGGAAAACTATATCACATAATTCTATGTGAGAACAGCGTTTTTAGTTTTTTTCTGGGTCCATAGAATCCCTTTAATAATCTGATGAAAGCTAATGAATCTTTCCCCTGCAAAATGCACAAACATCTAAAATTTGGCTTGTGATTTTATTTTGAAGGCTCACAGACTCCTGCAGCCCCTCAATTAATTCTGTGCAATACTACTTCTGGTAGATAAGTTTTCTGTGTTCCTTACATCTTATACTGGAATTGAGCTTTCAGTTGCCGTTTACCCCAGAGCAGATGAGATACAAGTGCTCTCGTCTATGGGTAGGGGTTATCTGGTGTCTATGTTGTGCATTTTTGGTGCAAGCAGTTGGCCTTCCAGAAATGGGAATAGCTATAAATAGCAAATGTTTGGCTGAGACAATCTGAAGCAGTTTTCTCCAAATGCTCTATGGACAACATGAATGAAGGAACCAAACCAAACACAAATAGTTTACATAAGTCTGTCAAGGGCAATGTGGGGGTTAGTGGTAAAGGAAGGGGATGAAGAGGACACGCATGAGTGCTTGATGCCTCAGAGCCAACATGTGGCAATGTTACTGTATGATGTGGCACATCTGTTTGCAAGCTGTATATGCTTCAGAATTGAGCAAATAGGTGTAGCAAAAGGTCAAGAATAGCAAATAGAATCCATCTTCCTTACCAGTTCCAGTAGACTCTATTGCAGTCCGCTATATCAATGTCCCCCAGTGGATCAGCTCTCCTGGTATTGATACCATTGTGTAACCATCTCCCCTTGAAGCTGGGCTGTTCCTCTGATTTGCTTTAACCAGTAGAAGGTGGAAGAAGTGAGTTGTGCCAGTTTTGGCCTAAACCTTAAGAAGCCCTGGAAGTCTGCTTTTTGCTCTTGGGAGCACTGAGCTGCTACAGAAGAAATCTATTTGCTGTGCTACAGCGACCATGTGGAGAGGCCATGTGGAGAGGGAGGGAACTTAGGACTGAAGTTCCAGCCACCAATGAGAACTGAGGATCCAGACACAGGACCACAGGCAAGTCATTCCAGCCACTACCTAGCCCTTTGAGCCATCTCACCTGAAGCACCATCAGACATGTAAGTGAAGAAGCCATTTTGGATGATGTAGTCTCAGCAGAAGACTTGAGAAGAGATGAGCCATCTCTGCTGCACTCTATCCAATTCCTGACCCACAGAGTTGTGAGAAACAATAAACATGGTTGTTGTTTTAAGCTACTAAGTTTAATTTTTATATATAAGTTCCAGAGTTCATGTGCAGGATGTGCAGGTTTGTTACACAGGTAAATGTGTGCCATGGTGGTTTGTTGCACCTGTCAACGCATCACCTAGGTATTGAGCCCAGCATGCATTACCTATTTATCCTGATGCTCTCCCTCCCTCTCCCTTCCGACAGGCCCCAGTGTGTATTGTTGTCCTCCCTATGTCCATGCATTCTCATAGTTTAGCTCCCACTTATAAGTGAGAACATGCTGTGTTTGGTTTTCTGTTGCTGTGTTAGTTTGCTGAGGATAATGGCTTCCAGCTCCATCCATGTCCCTGCAAAGGACATGATCTCATTCTTTTTATGGCTGCATAGTATTCCATGTTATATATATACTACATTTTCTTTATCTAATCTATCATTGATGGACATTTGGGTTGATTCCATGTCTTTGCTATTGTGAATAGTGCTGCAATAAACATATGTGTGCATGCATCTTTGTAGTAGAATGATTTATATTCCTTTGGGTATATATCCAGTAATGGGATTGCTGGGTTAAGTAGTATTTCTGGTTCTAGATCTTTGAGGAATCGCCATACTGTCTTCCACAATGGTTGAATTAATTTACATCTCCACCAACAGTGTAACCTTACCAGCATCAATTGTTTCTTGACTTTGTAATAATCGACATTCTGACTGATGTGAGATGGTATCTCATTGTGGTTTTGATTTGCATTTCTCTAATGATCAGTGATGTTAAGTTTTTTTTAATATGTTTCTTGGCTGCACGAATGTCTTCTTTTGAGAAGTGTCATTCATGTCCTTTGCCCACTTTTTAATGGGGCTGTTTGTTGGTTTGTTTGTTTTGTAAATTTGTTTAAGTTATCTGTAGATTCTGGATATTAGACCTTTTTCAGATAGATAGATTGCAAGAATTTTCTCCTACTCTGTAGGTTGCCTGTTTGCTCTGATGATAGTTTCTTTTGCTGTGCAGAAGCTCTTTAGTTTAATTAGATCTCATTTGTCTATTTTAGCTTTGTTGCAATTGCTTTTGGCAATTTTGTCATAAAATCTTTTCCCTTGTCTATGTTCTGAATGGTATTGCCTAGATTTTCTTCTGGGGTTTTTATAGTTTTGGGTTTTACGTTTAAGTCTTTAATCTGTCTTGAGTTAATTTTTGTATAAGTTGCAAGGAAGGAGTCCAGTTCCAATTTTCTGCATATAGCTAGCCAGTTCTTCCAGCATCATTTATTAAATAGGGAATCCTTTCTCCATTGCTTGTTTTTTGTCAGGTTTGTTGAGGATCAGATGGTTGTAGATGTGTGGTCTTGTTTCTGAGTTCTCTGTTCTGTTCCATTGGTCTATGTGTCTGTTTTTGTACCAGTACCATGATGTTTTGGTTATCGTAGCCTTGTAGTATAGTTTGGAGTCCAGTAGCATGACGCCTCCTTAAGCTACTAAGTTTTTAATAATAATGGACTACTAAAACAGTAACTTTTACCTAGAAGTGGGGCACTGCTGTAATACAAACCTAAACCTGTGGCACCGGTTTTGGGACCAGGCAATGAGTGAAATTCGGAAGGTTTTTTGAGGAGATTGTTCACAGAGACTAAAATGACTGTAGGAAAATTGTGTTGGCGGCTGGAGAAAAGGTGATTCTAATTTTGAAATTGTTGTAAGTGGCAATGCAATAATATAAAATATATGTCTAATGAACTTGTGGATTTTCCTGAGATTATCAGGCAGAATGTTGAAAGGGCATGTGATAGCTTTTAGTTGTGCCTGATAAAGTAGAGAGATAAAAAAAGAGATGAATGAAAGAAGGGACTGTTCAGTTTTCAAGAAGATCAAGAAGCAACATTCCTAATCCAGGCTTTGCTGAGTTACAAAGTAAAACAGTTCTCATTCTGGCCTCCCCAGCCTACAAAATATTCTCAAAGTAAATAAAAACCTGGGGGCACAGATTAATTCCATGTCACTGCTAGGAAAACATGGCCTTGGTGGTCTAGATCAGATCAAGGTTTTGGCTGTAACACCTGTTGTGGAAACCTCAATAAGATTTAAGTTTCAGTCTTATCAATCCTCCGAGATAGACAGTAGGATTTTAAGACTCTTAGAGGACTATTTCCTATACTCCCTCTGCTAGAAAAACATAGTTTCTAAGAGTATAATAGCATTTGTTTTCACAGCACCCTTATTTTCAGCCAAAGGTAGAAAGGGGCTTATTTTTGAAAGATTTATGAGTGTGAAATGCTTTTAATGGATTGCAGTATACTTTTATATATAGTAAGCCTACAAAGGTAAATGAATTATTTCAGCTTGGATTAAAAGGGACAGACAAAATGAAAAGACGTCTCTGAGGACCTAACTTCCTATGGTTAAGAAGGTTGAAAAAGCTACTTAGTTGTAATCATGAAGCATTTCTAATGGAAAAGAATGACTCAGAGAGGGTGAAGTCAAGAGCTCAGAGGGCAGATCCAAGAGCCATTGTTGTAACAAAAGCCATTCTGCTGTCAGGGGGCAAAACTGAGCCTTACTCCAGGAACACTCCCTGACTTTGGAATTGGAGGATTTCAAAATTGCAATGGACCAGTGCTTTTATATGTCTTTTATACGCCTCTTCCATTTATGAATGGAAATGTCTATTGCAATTATTCTGTTTCTCACTGTTGTGCATTGCATGTGTGGGGAGTACAGAAGTTATCTTTTTAGTTTACAGTCCTTGCACTTGAAAAACCATACCTGAGTAGCTGCACAAATGGGGCCACATATTAAGAGTACCATCTATAATTATGCCCGAGATTTAGCTCATAAGATTTTAGACTTTGAGCTAGTGCTAAAAGGATGAGGCTTTTAGGGGATCTTGGGTAGGAGAGAGAGAGTATATTTTGCCCTTGAGAAGAATGTGAATTTCTCTGGTCAGAGAGCAGATTATGGTAGCTCTCAAAAGTTGTCTCTTAACAATTCCTCTCCTCAGTATGCACAAACTGCTCTTCACATCAAGAGATGGAGATTATTTCTCTTCCTCTTGAATGTGGACTGCATTTGTGACTGACTTTCATCAGAAGAATGTGGTGGAAGTGAAGTCTGGGACTGGCAGCTTCCACTTTCTTTCCCTTGAAGTCTAGCCATCGTGCTGTGATATGCCCAAGTGATACAGGGAGACCAGGTGGAGAAGAACTGAGGCTCTCCAGTGGATAGCTCAGACTAAGCTCCCAGCCAAAAGCCAGCATCAACTATCAGCCATGTGAGTGAACCATCTTGGACACTCTAGCCTAGCTGACCTGCCAGATATCTGCAGCCCAGGTGTCATTACACGGTGTAGAAAAACCATCTAGCTGATTCCAGTCAACCCCTTGGATTGTAAGAGATAATAAAAAGGTTGGTATGGCACATGTTATACATATGTAACAAACCTGCACGTTGTGCACATGTACCCTAGAACTTAAAGTACATTAAAAAATAAAAAATAAAAAAATAAAAATAAAAAATAAAATGGTTGGTTTAAGTCACTATATTTTTGGGCTTTGTTTTGCCACATGGATAGGTCAAACAGGTTGGTGGTGGCTTCTTGGAACACTGTATTGAGAAAGATTTTTAGGCAATACCCAGGATTAGTGGGAAATGGGCTATGACTGATTACCAATCTCTTTATAGAGGCAAGAAGGCAGAGTAGAGTCCTATATAAAATGGTAACAGAATAACAAAATTACAATTTATGTTATCTCAGTAGAGCTCAGGAGTAGCTGTTGGCAGTTTCTTGTAAGAAAGTTGTGATTTAGAATAAAAATAATTAAAGATCCTGGCTTTTGATTAGCACTAAACTCTTCTATGTTCCAAGGTTTGAATTTGTTAATTTCTGAAGAACTTCTGACCCAGGAGAACAGACAGAAACTCCGTGAAAGTTAGACCAAGTGAGACCTCAAGGATAACCACTAGGATTCATTCATTCCTGTTTTCTCCCTTCTCTCTTTCCTTCCAGACTCAGGGCTGCAAACAGTTTTGGAAGGTCCCCGGAACAGTAAGCATCCCTGTAGACTAGTCTACATTTTCCTGCAGATGTCCAAGCCCAAGTCCTGCAAATATGTAATACAGAGGTGCTAAATATGTCTGTGAAAATGAAAACCCCACTTGCCCACTCACTCACTCACTCATTTTAATTTATGTACAGTTGTGTTTTGTGCAGTATTCTCTGTGCCAAATATCTCTCTAAGGACTGGGGAAAGGGAAATAAACATGGCATAGTTTCTAAGCAAAGCATGGTCTCTATCTTCAGGAAGCTCATGGTCTAGTGTGGGAAACAGAAAACTAAACCAATCTGGAATTACGACAGGATAAGATCGATACAGCAACAACAGACATACACGTTATAAGAGTAACTGGCATTTATTGTGTACTTATCTCAATCTTTTAACATTTTAAATTAGTTTTAATTATTTTTATGACAGCTTCATTGAAGTATAATTCACATACCATAAAATTCACCCCTTTAATATGTATAATTCAGTGTTTTTAGTGTACTCACAGAGGTGGGCAACCATCACCACTATTTAATTCCAGAACATTTTCATCATCTATCTATCAGCAGTCACTCCCTATTTCTCCTGTCTTCCTATACTTGACAATCACCAGTCTACTTTCTGTCTTTATGGATTTGCCTATTTGAAACATTTCATGTAAATGGAATCATTCATGTCTGTGTCTGATTTATTTTACTTAGCATGTTTTCAAGATTCATCCAGGTTGTAGCATGTATTGGTACTTATAATATTCCATTGTATGGATATGCCATGTTTTGGTTCTTTGTCCATTGATGGGCATTTTAGTGGTTTTTGGTTACATGAATAAGTTCTTTAGTGGTGCTTTCTGAGATTTTAGTGCAGTCATCACCAGAACGGGTGTATACTATACCCAATAAGTAGTCTTTTATACCTCACCCACCGCCCACCCTTCCCTCCTGAGACCCCAAACTCCATCATATCATTCTTATGCCTTTTCATCCTCATACTTTAGCTTCAATGTAGAAGTGAGAACATATGACATTTGGTTTTCCATTCCTGAGTTACTTCACTTAGAATAATAGCCTCCAGCTCCACCCACATTGCTGCAAAAGGCATTATTTCCTTACTTTTTATGGCTGAGTAGTATTCCATGGTAGATACATATCACATTTTCTTCATCCACTCGTTGGTTAATGGGCACCTAGGTTGGTTCCATATCTTTGCAATTGCTAATTGTGCTGCTATAAACATGCCTGTGCATGTGTCTTTTTCATATAATGACTTGTGTTCCTGTGGGTAGACATCCAGTAGTGGGATTGCTGGACTGAATGGTAGTTCTACTTTTAGTTCCTTAAAGACTCTCTATACTGTTTTCCATAGTGATTCTGCTAGTTTACATTCCCACCAGCAGTGTAAAAGTATTCCCTTTTCAGCATATTTATGCCAACACAGGTTGTTTTCTGATTTTTTTTTTTTTTTTTTGAGATGGAGTTTCACTTTAGTTGCCCAGGCTGGAGTGCACTGGCACATTCTTGGCTCACTGCAACTTCTATCTCCCAAGTTCAAGAGATTCTCTTACCTCAGCCTCCCTCATAGCTGGGAGTACAGGTACCTGCCACCATGCCTGGCTAATTTTTGACTTTTTAATTATGGCCATTCTTGCAAGAAAAAGTGGTATCTCATTGTGATTATAATTTGCATTGCCCTGATAATTAGTGATGTTGAACATTTTTGCATATGTTTGTTGGCCATTTGTATATCTTCTTTTGACAATTATTTATTCATGTCCTTTGCCCACTTTTTGATAGAATTATTTGTTTTTTTTCTTGCTGATTTGTTTGAATTCCTTGTAGATTTTGGATATTAATCCTTTGTCAGTTGCATAGTTTATGAATATTTTCTCCCACTCTGTGGGTTTTCTGTTTACTCTGCTGATTATTTCTTTTGTTGCCAGGACCATTTATTGAATAGGGGATCCTTTCCCTTACTGTATGTGAAGTGGTATTTCATTGTGGTTTTGACTTGCATTTTCCTAATACCAATAATGCTGAACATCCTTTCATGTGCTATTGGCCATCTGTGGGTTTTTTTTGGTGGGGGGGAACAATTGTCTATTCTAAGCCTTTGCCTATTTCTTAATTGTTGTTTTAAATTGTTGAATTGTAAGTGTTCTTTGTATATGCTGAATACAAATCCCTTATTAGATACATAATTTGCAAATATTTCTTCCATTTTGTTTTTCACCTTGATGGGGTCCTTTGAAGCACAAAATTATTTAATTTTGATGAAGTCCAATTTAACTGTTGCTTATTTTGTCACTAGTGCTTTTTATGTCATGTCTAAGAAATCATTGTCCAATCCAAGGTTGTGACTGTTTACGCCTATGTCTTCTTTTAAAAGTTTATAGTTTAGCTCTTACATTTAGGTCTATGACTCACTTTGAGTTAATTTTTGTATATAATGTGAAGTAGGGGTCTAAGTTCTTTCTTTTCAAAGTAGGTTGATATTTAGTTGTCCCAGTATGCTTTGTTGAATTGTCTTAGTATTCTTATAGAAAATCAATTGACCATAAAAAAAAGGTAAGGTTTTATTTCTGGACTCTCAATTCTAGTCCATTGACCTATATGTCTATCCTAATGCCAGTGCCTTAGCCTTTACAAGAACCATGTGAGGAAGGTTAGTACCTAGTAGTTTAAAGGCTCAGGAAGTTTGAGCATGTTCTTCGAGATCATATAATTAGTACACAGTAAAGCTGAGACTAGAAATTTGGATTTTCTATTGTCAGAGCCCAGACTAGAAAGCTAATACTCTGCAGTCACAGGAGGGAATTACTATGGCATGGGCTTGTAATTAGATGGAGAATGCCAGGATGGAAGAAATTTGGATTCAGGGAAGATGTTACCTGTGGGGATATAAGAATATACAAGGCAAAACCAAGACCCAGGGGAAAATGGGAGTGGAAGGAGGCCAAGATACCATAATTAATTAGCGCCCTTGAAAGTTCAGAGGAAGCCAGGGAATGTTTTCAAGAGGAACTCACCTTTTGACAATGTCAGGGAAGTTCTGTAGAGGTTTGCCAGGTGTGCGAGTGTTGGGTAAGATAGAAGAAATTCTGGGTAGAGGAAATAGCATGCATGACAAACTAATGGTACTGAAGAATATAGCATAGCCAGGGAATGGCAAGAACCCAGCTGAAAACCAGGCAGAGCTTCAGGAAGTAGTTGGAGATGAGACTGGAAAAGTAATTCGAAGGTAGACTGTGAAGGTCCTTGAATATATTGCCAGAGTTTGGTTTTTCTCTTGTGATCAACTGGGAACAATTGTAGAGTTTATACAAGGGAGTTATGTCTTCAGATAACTGGTAGCAGAGAACAGGATAGACTAGAGGAGGAAACAGAGGCAGTAAAACTGGGCTGGGAGCTATTGCAGGAGAGATGATGAGGAGAGTAGGGATGGAGAGGAAAAGGCAGTTCTTTGGAAAGCATGATTGATAAGACTTAATGACTGATTTGCTATGGGAAGGGGAGGGAGAGCGAGAGGGAAAGGGATAGAGACGGAGAGCGGAGGAAGAGGAGCAGGAGGAAGAGGAGGGTGAGGAGGACGCAGCAGTAGTGACTGCTGCTGGTGACAGGGAGGGAAGTGGGGAGGGAGAGAAGAGAAGAGAGAAGGAAAGAAAGGAAATAAACATTTCCTGAAGGCCTAGTATGTGATAGCTCTGTTAGCATATTTATATTTTCAGGTGAGAAAACATACTGAGAGAAGCTAAAAAAAAATATTTACAATCACAGAACTGATAGTCGGTGGTTGAAACAAATTTCAAATCCAGTCTTGTTAGACTCCAAATCCCCTGCTCTTTCCTCCACAGCGTGTTGTCAAAGACAAAGTTCAGCTTTGGTACAGGCAAGAGAGTGAGTACTGATACCACTTAGAAAGAAAAGGAAGAGAAGTGAACCTCTGTGCCCTTTTGCTTTAACAGGAAAAGGACACAGAGGGTCACTTGAGGGCACATAGTGTTTGAGGCAGCTATAGGACATCTAATAACCGACAGGTGGTTAGAAATACAGAATCAAAGTTCAGGAGAGGCACAAACTTCTGCTCTAGAACTCCCTTCTTTCTTACTCCTGAAATGTTGGATGATGCTACAGGAAACAGATGAGTTTGCCCAGGGAACCATGTGGAGTATGAACAGAAGGAAGGCAAGAAAGGAACTCATTAAACAGATCAAAGGTGAGAGATGGGAGGGCCCAGAACATCTTCCCTGGTGGCTCTTGTCCACAGGACACCTGGCTTTTCCCCCCAGAGAGTTGGCTTCCAGCCATGCTTGAGTGAGAACCGTGAGGGCCCTTGCCTTCCTATAGTGAGTACTCGATAAATGATCACTGTCATTGTCACGTAATAACGTGGCTATTATGATCATGGACAGAGCAAAAATAAGTGACTATTTTTCAAGAGTCTATTTGGTGTAGACCTCTCCAGAGGCAGAACTGTGGAATAAAATTATTTCCAGTGGTCCCTCCCAGTGCCTTGGCTCCATAATTCTCTCACTTTAATATGTGACTGGTAATTAATAACTATCTTGAAATTTTGATTTCTGGCCCAGAGTCTATCATTATACTTCCAAATTTTATTGAGAAAATATTGGAAGCCAAAGAGAGACTTTGATTTTGTTGACTTTAAAAGAAGCATTATTCATATTCATCCAAAATATATTCATTCATCTCTTGCTCACATAAACAGCTTTCTGCTAGGTACAGTGGTGAAGCCATGTAAGTGCAAAATCTCTGTCCCCAGACTGTCCGTAAACTAGATAAGGGGGAGGTGAGCATACCTGTAGAGGTAAATATCAATGGAGGTGGTAATTGATCAAAATCAACTTTTTTGAGCATTATTTCAAAGCAATTTATGGCTAAGTCTTGGATAGATTACAGAAAGATAGAGGTGAGAGAGAGAGATAGGCAGACATTGAGAGCGAGAGCAAGAAAGAGAAGAATGAGAAGGAATGAGGGAGGGGAATGAGCTTGAAGCTAGCCTTGAGATTGGGTAGGATTTGAACAGTCAGAGATGAGGCCAATTCCAGGAGGGAGAGAAGGTCTGAGTGGCAAAGAGAAGGTAAAGATAGTCCAGGTGTGTTGTAAGAAGGGGAGCCAGTTAGCCTGAGGGAAGCGGGGAACTGTCCAGATACATCCTTGGAATCTAAGGTAGAAAGAGGAAGGGAGGGTTACGGGTCACAGACTATAAATGTGTCTTCACACCCCTACTTGCAGCAGGCTCGTCCTAGACTTCTCATGGTCATCCGGGGGAGGCCATCAGCTGTCCCTTACAAAGTGGATATTACAGGCAACTCAGTCCCATGCCATCCTCTTGAGATGTGTATTTTGAAAGAAACGTGGTTACCAACTTCTCTCAGGCATTGGACAAAACTTTTCACTAAGTGCATATTGGTGACTAGTGCAGTTCTGTCCATTTCCCAGAACTTTTACTATTACTGGAATGCCTCCTCTTCACTCCCTTTCCCAAGGTCATGAAGCCTGCCGGAATGCTGCCATGGTAAGAAACTGAGGCAAGGTTCTGAGGACAACCAATGATTGAGAGGTTGTTTGATTTCTCTTTCCTATAGCTTCTAATCTGGTTCCTCAGTGATTTGTGTCCTCTGCTTATTTGGGATGCAAACCCTCATAGTAGGGCCTGGGATGCACTCCCAGCTTTGTGTAGCACCTGGATGGCCAAAGATAGGGCCTAGGGAAAGGTTTCTTAGACACCAAATAACATGTAGATGATTTATACATAAAAGAGTCAGAAATATGGAGATTAAGTTTTTGCTGAGATGCACATGAATTAAGGAGAAAAGTGTTTGAGGCAATTTAAAAAGAAATGCCATGAAACTTAAAGCATATGGAAAATAATACAAGATGTTGGAGAAATCTCTAAAGGGATGGAGTTTGGCCTAATAAGTCCTTGGAGCCCCTCCCCATTTCACAAAAATTCTCATGATTTAAAGGAATTAACTTGACTTTAGAGACTGGCTGAAAAGGGTCTATGGCTCCAACTTTGACTGGCTCATCCCCAGTCTAATTTTTCATATTTTAATTTTTTTTTTTTACCTTGTTCTGTGGTTCATGTCTAAATACTCGAAGATGTTTATATTGCATACATTCGGCTCTAATTGGCCCTTAAAAGAAGGTGTTGATTAGAATCTGCTCAACATCAACAGCTAGCTCACACAACATTCTGTAATTACTGTTTATTAATTTAGTTCAAGTGGCATAGTTGAAAGCCCTGTTCAGATGGGAGAAGTAAATTGTCACTGGTATTGAATATGTAAATTATGTGCATTGTAAATTTCCATGAGAAATGTTTAAAGTTAAATGCTGTGCACATAAACCCTTCCGGTTTTATCTAACCCAGCCCTTGGAGTAGAATCAGGTCTTCACTCAGAAAGCACACGGCAGAGCAACCTGTGGGGGCTATGCCATTGCCCCAGGGTAGTGCATCTTACCTAGAGTTTGTAAAATGAGATTCTGTAATCAAGTTTTGTTGTGTGTGTTCCCTTTTTTTATGAAACAAAGCAACGCTAATGTGCCCTCTTTATCCTCGTTCACAAAACCCTTCTGTGGAGGTCCCCAGCAGATTTTCTAAGGATGTTTGGCAATCTAGCCAATTCCCCTCTTTCCCTGAGGAAGCTTCTAGATGCTATTGGTTGGCATGCTGAAAACAACAGGACTTGAAGACAGCTTTTCTTCAGCAAATAGGTGAAATAAGTTACTGTGAATGTGTGGGGTTTTTTCTTCCCCCAGAGCATTAAAGAAGATAGCAGGAACTGGGACATACTGTCTAGTTGGGCTTGTTTCCTGAAGCCCAAACACTCTGATCTCAGGAAGCTGTATTAAAGGCTCTGCGGCTCTTCCCAGGAGAGGGTGTGGCTTAATCTGGTCGGGATAACCTTATTATACCAAAGATTGTTTTGGATTCTTGCTGTATTAAGGTTGAATTAAATGAAATTTTTCTTTAAACATCAACCAAAACATTTTTCTTTTTTCTGTCTTAATGGTGCTTTGGGCAAGTTACTTAATTGATCTATTCCTTGGATTCCTTACCTATAAAATGGAAAAAATAGTAGTACCAGTTTCATGAATTGAATGCAAAGATTAAGTGAAATAATACCTGTAAGGTAATTAAAAGACAGCTTGCCCATAGTTTAGGGACAATACATGTTAACTATTATTTGTCCCTGTAAAATTTTACACGATTACAACTGAACCCCAGAATGCTTTTGTACATGATTATTTTGTACATGATTATTTCCTTTTGTAGAAATGTCTGATTATTTGGGAGACTCTTAAAAATACGACTGTCCAAAAAGATACTTTAAAAAATTAGGGATGAAAACCAAAGGTTTTTGTAAGCATGAAAATTTAATTATTATTTTAGTCTTTCCTAAGGTTGAAGAGTAGTTGAGGCAAAAAGTACATCTGGCTCCTCTGCCACTGAAGCCCACACGTGCCCATTTGGGGGGCTTTCTGTCTTTGTATAAGTTTTTCAGCCCAGATGTTGGATGTTTTCAATTTTGCAGAATCTGACTATAAATGAACTGAAAAAAAAAAATGGCCCAACTGTTACCGGGACTAATTATGATGGTTCCAAGGAGAATGTGCATACTTTCACTTTTTCTTTATGAAGTCTTCCTGAAGAAAGACTTTTGATTGAAATAACCCATTTGGATGATAGCTAACATTTTCAGAAGTAATAATAATACAACTTCAGATCCGTAGAGAGGAAGGAACGGGAACACGAAGCGCTTTACAGATGCCAGCTCATTCATCGGCATTACCCTCCTGTGTGGCAGGTGGCAAACATTATTCTTCCTGTTTTACAGATGCAGAAACTGAGGCACTGAGAAATAAAAGCATGAGGCATAAAAGTTCCAGAGCAAGTCAGTGATAGAAACAGGAAGCCTAGAGCCTTGTGTTCTGGTTAGGTGCTATCCACTGAGGACAATCTGGCTAGGAGCTATCCACTGAAAACACTGCTGCCAGTGAGTTCCCCTCATCCAGGAGAGCCTGCCTTTGTCGACCAGATGTTTCAGCTCAGTTGTTTGTTTATTCCTGTAAAGTAAACCCCATTTTCCTATTAATTTCTATTGAAAAATCAGTGATACGGGCTCCCAGATTCTTCCCACACGTAGAGCTGAACATTTTTGACATGGGAGAACTGAATGTGGTTGCCCAGGTTCCAGCTGTTTTTTGACCTCTCCACTTCCCACCTTACTCTCACCCTGGTAGTGTTTTGAGACGTTGGGAAAAAAACCTGGTTCATAGTGGAGAGGGCATGGACAGCGCTTTCTCACCTTTGGTGCTCACTCTGGACAGTATTTCTTCAGGTCAGGAGGGGTTCTGTCCAGTCGGAGGCCCCCAGAGCAGATTCTTAATACCCCTGGGATTTGGCTTTGCATCTTGCTTGGGTGATTCTAAGCTCTATTCTCATAGATTGCAAATAAGTGACACTATTTTCACATGGTTTAATTTCTTGAAATATTTTGTTTATTAATGTAACTGCCCACTAATGTCTTCGTCGCATGTTAGGTACAGACATGGGAGCTGAGAAGGTGGGAGGAGGTAAGTAGGGAGATAAACAGGGAGTCCCTCCTCTCAAGGAGGTAGGAGCTTTCTGGGGGAGACAGAAGCAAACCAACATCTATCATGCAGGGCCACTTGTAACTAGGTAATGATTGGTAGCAGGGGCGCCTATCTAACCCTGTCCTCTGGGAGTTCTCAGGGGAAGTTTTGAAGAATGACTAGGAATTAGCCAGGTGACCAGGGGTTGGTATGTCACTCTAGGCAGAGGCTACAGTGTGTGCAAAGGTATGGAAACTTGCAAAATCTTGCCCTCTGGGAAGCAGTGAGCAGTGAGAAGTACTGCATGGCTCTTTTGCACATCGCACACCGACGCTGACTGGATGTGGAGGTCAGGGTGGGTGGAAGCCAGACTTGGAAGTCACTTTAGTGCTAAGAAACATTTGAGTGTTTCCCTGAAGGCCACAGGGCATCTTTGAAAGCTGCTGTGATGGGGATTTGCACATGCCCAAGAGTAAGGCTTCCAATTCTACAGAGCCAACTGTTTCCCTACTTTGCTAATGGAATAAATCTGTGGTGTATGTACGTGTTTATTAGTCAATGTTCTCCAGAGAAACAGCACTAACAGGAGATTTATTTATTTGTCTATTTATTGACTGATTAATTTTAGGGAATTGACTAACAAGATTAGGGAGGCTGGCAAATCCAAAATCTGCAGGGTGGGCTGGCAGACAGAAGCTGGGAGAGGAGCCAGTGCTGCAGTTCAGGTCCAGAGGCCATCTACTGGCAGCAAACTGGGGGATGGGTTGGGGGCAGTGTGTGTGCCAATCTTCTGTTCTATTCAGGCCCTCAAGTGATTGAATAAGGAACACCTAGAGCATGGAGGACAATCTGCTTTACTCAAAGTCTACCAGTTTAAATGATGATCTCCTCCAAAAACACCCATAATAATGTTTTACACATATCTGGGCACCATGGCCAGTCAAGTTGACACATAAGGTTAGCTATCACAAAGGGAATATATATATATTCACATGGGTGTAGTTTTCCTATACCTGTGTGCTTCCCATAGGACTTCATTTATTCTTTAAAAATTCCTAATTGAGTGCCTACTTTGAGTCAACCCTTAGAGACCCACGAGCGAGCAAGACAGTATTGCTGACCTCATGGAGCTTTCTATGGAAGCAGGGGTTGGCAAATTATGGCCCATGCCATATCTGGCCCACAGCTTATTTTTGTCAACAAGGATTTATTGCAGCACAACTCTGTCCATTTATTTATGCATTGTTTACAGATGCTTAGGTGCCACAATGGCAGAGTTTAGTAGTTACAACTGACCTTATGGTCTGCAAATCCTAAAATATTTACTGTCTGGGTCTTTATGGTATTCATAGAAAAAACTTGATGATCCTCATGTTGGAGGGTATGAATATTAAGAAAGTAAATACATAGATATATAATATGATGTCAATTAGTCATAAGTGCTTTGAAGAAAAGTAAAACAGAACAAAAGGATGAAATAATGGGGGTGCTTTTTTTCGACAGAGTGGTTAGGAAGGGCCTCTCTGTAAAAATGATATTTGAGCAGGGACCTCTGTAAAAATGATAAAGGAGAGGCAGCCATGAGAATACCTGGGGGACGTGAGTCCCAGGCAGAGGAATCTGAAAGTTGCTGGCATGCTTGAGAATCTAAAGGCTAAGAAATATCAGGGTCGATCACCTGCAATTTGTTCTCTCATTTGATGTGTGCAGGAAGGCCTTTGTTTCACTAAAGTTGGCTGAGAGTTTGAATTCTTGAAAGGTACAGTCTGAGTGTTTTGGTTCTGAGCATTAGAACTCCAATCTTCATAATTTCCCCATTGGGTTACCAATGCCCATATGGGATCAAATGCCTCCATTGTCACTCTCTCCTCTCCACAAATCTCCACCATTGCAGAGTCCAAAAATGCAAATTCCTCAGCCTGGCAATGCAAATCTGCCTGACCCTTCTAACATGATATCCTGGTTTGTTACCCTGCAATTCTCCCACACTGTCCCCTGCTCCTCCCATACCAAGCACCTGTGTTTCTCTTTTCTTCATGTTCCATTCACCTTCCCCTCCCCAACCAGAGCCACCGCTCATACTGCCTCCTCCTCCTGAGATGCTCTCACCTCCAGCTCTTTTGCTCTGTCTCTCTCTCCTTTTCTTCCTCTCTTCCTCCTTCTATTCTCTATACCCTAAGTCCCCTCCCACTCATTGCTTGCTTGAATTTCCATTACAGCATTGACTTCAGTTTCTCCAATCCTGGCTCATGTACCTGTGTCTCTCTTCTAGTCAACTATGAGGCCTGACAGTAGAAACGCAAGGAGAGCAAAGTAGCTTTTCTGTGCAGAAGGAATGAGGTCAAATAAATTACCATTACTCGACATCTTACTAGGGACTTGTTTGTGCCAAGTACTCTGCAAGGGCCCTGAGGAAATAGCCATGAATCAGACATAATCTTGACCTTTAGGGAGCTCAGAGTATAATGGGGGAGAAAACATGTGAAGAAATGCTGACGGTACAATACAGATGCTTATACAGTGCCTCAGAAACAGAGATAGCATGTGGCTAGCTCTGCCCACATGACTCAGTGGGTGCTTTATTGAAGAGGTGATGTTTCAGTAAGGTCGAGGCAGAAGAAAAGAGGGGGAATCCTAATGAGAAGAAACTGCACATGTAACAGCAGAAAGCTGAAAAGGAGTTGTGCTTACCTGAGACTTGGGGAGAAAGTTGTAAATAGTGAAGCCTAGAGAGGGAGACAGTGGGAATGGTAGGAAATGGGGCAGTAAAAATAGACTCTTGCTGTGGGTGAGCAAGCAAGAAAGCAAACTTTATTTTTATATTGGCATCTTCCTCACTTAACCTAGTCCCTTTAACAGGGTTGTAAATACTCGCTAGTTTCTTGACTTGAACTGAGCAAATTAAATACATTTTTCTATATATCTTGAGACCCTTTCAAACAAGGTACAACCATAATTTTTGTAATGTGATACACATCACATGTAATGAGTGTGTCAGATACATACTGCTATAGTCTGAATGTTTGGGTTCCCCTATAATTCATACATTGGCACTTAAACCCCAATATGATAGTATTAAGAGGTGGGGTACTCAGCATGTGATTAGATTATGAGGGCTCTGCCCCCGTCAATAGAATTAGTGCACTTATGAAAGAGGCTTGGGAAAGCCCTTTTCACCTTCTGCCATGTAAGGACACAAAGAAGGGGCCATCTGTGAGTAATGGGTTGTCACTAGACACCAGATCTGTTGGCACCTTGATCTTGGACTTCCCAGCCTCTGGAACTGTGAGCAATAAATTTCTGTTGTTTATAAATTACCCAATCTAAGGTATTTTGTTATAGCAGTCCAAACAGACTAAAATGTATACATTTCATTGCATCATATATTACATGATTTTCTTGAGCTCAAGGAAGAGCCAGGCATGTCTCAATCTCCTGATTCTAGCTGCGGTTTCCTCTGTGAGACCAATGCATTTACTATGCATAAAAACTTTTTCTCATTAAAGTAAGAATTGTGCCCCATGCTTCAGCAATGAGATATGTTGAAGCCAGCAGACCTACCTGGCATTTTACTTTTATAGAACCCTTGCTAGATAGTAATAGAGTCAGGACAAATGGCTGTGACAAGATTTCCTTCAGAGGAGACTGAAGAAATAGTGACACCAGTGATCATTTAGTGTCAATATTTAATTACTAAATGAGGTGAGCATGATCTAACAGCAATTTGATTTCCTTCTCAAATAGCCCAAGCCAGACAAGGCTGACCACGTGTTCTTGCCAGGAAGCTAACACCATCTTAAAGATGAATTTTTTCTCTACTAGGTCAATGAGGAGTGAACCAAATATTTTCCACTTGGGTCTTCACATGATAAAAGCTTAACAGCTTTGAAGGAGCTATTACAGGCAAATGCCTGAAAGAAATAACCATTTTGAAAGGTCTATAATTATGTACTTCTGTAATAGTGTGTAAGGGGATCACAGTTCCCATCAAGAGTTATTGAGTAAATAGTGAGTTCTTAAGTCAATAACTACTTATTTACATCATAGTCAGTAATGGCAGTCAAAGAACCATCGCAAGCTACTGAGAAGATCTTATTCATCCATGTAGTAGGGTAGATAAGGCACTGAGGTCTGTTCTCTACTTAGACACGAAAAAACATTGTAGCAACTTGGAGCAAAGGTGAGGTACCACCTTGCCATTGAGCCAGGGGATGCTAATGAGTTCCAAAGGTCCCTGCAAATGATTTAGGTTCAAAGTGACTGGAATGGCACTGCCTGGAGGACATCTGCCTTTGACCTTCCAGCCTCCGTTATCCTTCCTTCTGATAAAAGGTTCTTTTCCTTCTTTTTGGATTCACCTTTCCTAAATTCTCTGTGACTCAGGTAGGGCTGTCAATCAAATGGTCAGGCTGCCCAATCAGCAAGAGTTCCAAGCAGCACTCTTAAGATCCTTTTGGGGATTTGATATAATTTCTGGGAAATAGACATGATTTTTTTTTTTTTGTAGGATCCCTGGTAAAATGTCCTTGGTAAAAGTGTAAGCTTGGAGCTGCTGTGTCTTTCTTTACCACCCAATAGAAAAATCTTGCCTGAAACTAAAACCAACACAGAGTAAAATAGAGAATAGAGATGGTGGGAAAGAAATAGATTTCTGACCACATTGTTTGAGCACCTGAATGAGTCATGCCTGAAGCTAGACCATGCCTTGAACTTCTCAGTTACAGGGCCAGTAGAATTCTGTTTTGTATTTATGTGCTTAGAATTGGGTTTTATGTTGCCATCACTGTTGGACTCTCCAGTGTGGAGTACCTTATTTGTGATTTTTATTTTCTTCTCTACTGCCTATGTAATTTGTGAGAATTCCATGAGTATGTCTGTATGTAATCCATGAGTATGTCTATATGTCTATCAGAAGACGTTGATTTCTGTGTTGGGACATGACCCCAGCTGCTTGACATCTGTCAATAATCCCAGTAATGTTAGAATTATAGAAGAAGTTGAAACTAAAGGTTTGGCTTTATCTGGCTAATGCCTCCTCCATTGGCAGAATAGCAGGAGTTGTCTGACTGTATCTGAATAACAATCCCAGGAAAGAAATATCCCTGCTCATGATTTCCCCCTTTCATCCTTTCGTTTTTTTCTTTGTCAAATAAGTTTCTATCTTCTTAACTTTAAACCTGATGATTAGCATGAGACAATGCTGCATTACAGAACATTTTGCTTAAACATTTAATATTTTAACACTTATAAAAAAGGAAAAGCAGTGTTGGGAATGATGCACTGTTGAGCCTGTGATTATGGCTGAGAGCGACCACTCACGACTCAGAGTGAAGTCATTGTCAATCCTCTCTGCAAAGGCTAAGCCTCTAAGAGGATGACAAAATACAATGTTAATTGGCATAAGTCTTCTTTATAGCTAAAAAGAAGCTTTTATGATGGAATGAATGAAAATGCAGGATGTTGACAAAGCCCCAAAGAAGTGTTCAAATGAATGAGTGACTGCAAAATCTCTAGGAAATGAAATTGCACCAAATTTGGCCTAGTTTTTCAGTAGCTAAAGGCATAGAGTTAAAAATGCAAGAACTAGACTGTAGTCTTTTCAGAAATATGGTTGCTTGGGTGCCCCTGGGGTCTCAGAGTTAGGGTTCAAGTATCTAATTGTTGGTTCTGAGCTTTGCTCAGAATGTTATGCTTTCATTTTGTTTGGAATTTGTTTTATGGTTTATCAGCAACTACCATCATTTCTGCATCTGGAACAGGTCAATAATTGATATACATCTCTTAGTCTTGCTCCAGATGTTGAAAATCTTAATTGGTGGAGTGGCAAGGTTGCTGAGAGTGACTGTTTCTATAAGGGGAATCAACATTTTTCTTTAGTTGGAGGTCTTTTTTAATGTGTCCAAGTAATGGATGGTCAAAATCTAGAGGAAAGGATAGCAGATGACATGAGTAAAGAAACAAATTTTTTAATAAAAGATGCCCAGAGGGAAGGTAGATGAGGAGGGGGACCAGCCAAAGATGTGCAAGGGCAAGTTGGAGAAGAAAAGTTCACGAATGTTGTTTATATCTGTACAAGACTCAGCAGATTCCCATAGGATGCACTTGTCCATCACTTCAAGCACTTTCAAGGACTATTTCATGAGCCTTTCATGGGTATGCCTCCATTGTTCTTTTTTGTATAAGAGTACTGTACAATTACTCTCCATATCTTTTTAAAAATATTCTTTTAGTAGGAAACTTAGGCCTACATTTAGGTGGTTTTACAAGCATATCCCCAACTTTAAAATTTTCACTTGTATTTGGGAGTCTTAAATCATTTGGGCATGAAATCAGATAGGTAGTGTATTGCGAAATAGGGTATAAGGAAAGAGTGTATTTATATAGAGTTGATTCTGATTCTTCTTTACTTACAAAGCTTAATTTCTATCAAAATAGCAGAATGAGAAAACCTGAGACATTTTCAGTGACTTCTGTCCCAGTAGCAGTAGAAATGGGGTAAACTTCTCCCAGGGGATATTGTATAGCAGTTCCAACTTCCATGAATATAATTACTGTGCTGCATAGAATACGTTCTATCCTCTTAGAATGTATTCATAATGCTAAGATTCAGACATTCAGAACTTTAAAGTTCCTACCATGAATATGAGGACTTGATTTATATATTTTCTAGAAAAGCAAGGAAGACAATAGTTAACCTAAACCAATTCCTTGGTCATTTAACCTTGGACATCCTAAATCCCTTCTACATTTTCATGAAGAATGTATTTTCCATTTGATAGCTTAATTAATGGTATTGTTGTATCTTGCATAATGATCATTACAATTCCATGGCCAGGGGAATGAAAGCATCCAGCCAATATACTTATTTTGGCTATCAGTTTTATTGAGGGTAAAGTATAGAAATATTATCTGAGTTTCTAATGGACCTGCTCCTGTTCCTCAAGGGGTTATCACTAACTATCAGAGAGATCCCAATCTTTAAGACTATGGGATGTAGAGTAATTAGGCTTCAATGTTTTCAGGAGTGTGTGTGGGTTTTTTTCTTTTCCCCCCTGGTTTAAAAAAAAATGTCTCTTTCCAGATGTAAAACTGAAGTATCTGTTGCTTCTGATGTTGCTGTCAGAGGCCAATTGGGAAGCAAAGTATCAAACACAATGGCTCCTTTGAATTCCTTTGCAAGAGGCAGAACATTCCCAGCCTCAAGATTCCGGTCCTTCTTGCCTTGGTGTGGGGAAAAAAGCAAATCCCTCCAACTCGAAGAAAGAATCTTCCTCTCCCCACCTTGTGCCCCTGACCTCTGAACCCAACCTAGTTCTGCTATTTCTTAGGAAATGGTTCACCTCAGAAGTGTGGCATTTGAAGGTGAAAGAGGGAGAGATTAGAGGAATTCAAAACTGTTTTCACAATTCCATTTGGGAAGTTGGAGAAAATTTCGGTGACATTTAAACTGCCAGTTACTTGTTTAGATTTTCATTTCTAAAGGAAAACTAAATAAGTGCAGTCAGTCAATGACTCTGGCCAAAATCTGTGCATGCATAGGCTCATTAAGAGTGTTTCTTCCCTTAACTGAAAAGCTCTGAGTACTGACCTTGAATGGAAGCACCGTGGAGAATCAAGCATAACAGTTTCTCATGTCGGTCTCAAATGTACTTGAGCTTTTTTTTTTTTTTTTTTTTTTTTTTTTAAATAAGGAATCACACATTTGGGACCGAAAAAAAGGAAAAAGAGAAAATGAAGTACTGAGTCATTGTTGTCCTTTTCTTGGATATTGGTTTTCCTTAAAAAAAAAAAAAAATCAGAAATGAGGTGGATTGATTGCTGAAGTTTTAGACCAGCACAGTTTTGAAAGCAACCCTGTTGCTATTTGCACTTAACGAAGAGGCTAGGCAGATCACAAATAAGAAATGTTTATGACGCTTTCTTCTCCTCTTCCGTGCTCTGATCCTCCTTAGAATAAAATGTAACCTAGAACACATACAGATCAGATCAGGGAAAACATGAATGTGGACAGTAGGTTGGAATTTTTCTGGTGGGTTTTTTGTTTAGTTGTTGTTGTTGATTTGTTTTTCTACTAGCTGTTTTGGGATTGGGGGAAGGGGTTGTGCATTTTCAAGATGGAATTACTCACCAGGCCCCTTTTTTGCATTATCTTTGAAATTAGATTCTTTTCAATTACTCAGAAGCAGATTATCCAGTTTGCAGATTATCTGGGTATTTTATTTCTTCCCTTTCCTCTCTTTTGTTTGCCAGGTTTTTTGACAATTTGCTTACTCTGCTGACATCCACAAAATTGACCATAAAAGGAGGAAGGAAACATCCAATCAGTTTTGCTTGTTAATTGCACTAGTACAACTTATTCAGAAAGAAACTAAAATATAGACCAAACTGGAGCTTGAAGATTATCTGTGAATCAAATCTACCCATACTTTCTCTAAGCCTCATTTGTACAGATAATCGAGGGTTGGCAGAACTTCAGAGAAGTATCTCTTAAGGGAGATCAAACACTTCTCAAAACCCAACTCCCTCTGAAATGGCAAATTTTTTCATTCCCATGGGAAAGTCATTGCTTAGAGAAGCAAGTAGACAGAGGTGCTGAGAGAAAGGGAATTCCTCTGGTCTGATCTACCTTTGATGGGACAGACTCAATAAAGTCTGGCTAAGTTGGCGATTTGTTCTAGGCCCAGACATGGACATAAACGTGTGAGCACGCATGTGCACGTGCCCGTGTGTAATATTCAAATCCACCTCAAGGCAAGATGCCAGGAGTGGGTATGGAGGTCAGTGCCTGTGAGCTGTATGTTTCTTAATAATGAGAGCTCTCCCCATCCTGGGGCCCCTGCTCTCCGCCCCTTTGGGTTCAGGGGCTGCTCTTCCAACTCTGACCACCCAGTGGTGTGAAACTAATGATTAACCCTTTGCCACCAGCACTGGAGGGTTTTCTTCACTAATTGGTAATGCAAAACCCATTAGTGATTGTTGTGGGGATATTCTGAGTCCAGATGTCAGAAGGCTAATGAAAAATTAAGTATTGTATTTTGCTGGAGGGGATTAAAAATTTTAGGAGGGGTGATGATGTCTTTTTCTTCTTTCTGCCAGCAACTGAGACTGAACATCAAGCTATTGTCCTCCATGAGCTGGTTGGGCTTTATCTGGAAGGTCAGAAAAGTTTTGCCACCAAATCCATACAAATACCATCTAGAACTATCCTTCACAGTTCAGAAATGGAGATGGTTCCCAGGGGCCATGTAAGAACTGAATTTAATTGCCCAATAATTGCAGGCATTTTGCCTGCAAATATATTTGTTAATTGAAAAAATATATATATTTTTGCTATATTTAGGCTCCTGGAAATGGATAAGAGGGAAATTTATTGGAGGACTTTATTTGGACTCGAGGACCTATTTGTGCAAGTCTATTCCTTATTAATAGGTCTTTGTTTTTGCTGTAAGCCACAGACAGGGATTTTGGGAAACATACTCATTTTCTTCTAAGTTATATCAGCATAGTAATCTCTCTTGGCTAAAAACCAGCTTCCATTTGCATGCTTAATAAAAATATAACACTAATATCATATTCAAAACTATTTTTCCTTTTAGGTGAAGACTTCAAAATAACCTGGTTCCTTATATCTACCGTAAATGCTGTTTATCCTGGGTTGAAGTCTTTAAAATAGGGAGAGAATGCTAAAACAACTTGATTACTCTTTCCTTCCTCTATCAGTCACAAACCATCTCTCTTAATTATGGTGTAAGGACATTTACATAACCAGGGAGAGGGTCCTTTAACTACATTTCTATTATGCTTGGCACTTGTGTGAAAGGATATTATATTCATGTGCATTAGAGATTGCTTATAAAAGATCAAGACAATAATAGCCGATCAGACGATAAAGGTCTCTTTTCTCCTCCCAGACAGGCTGTCTCTGACAGAAGAATACAGTTCATCAAAAGTGTCTGCAGGTTGTCAAACTCAGGGAGGTTTGGGGACCCTCTGAGGCTGTCATGGTCAACAAGAAGATTTTCTGTCGGGCTTTTCCATCACTCACCCTGAGGAAATAATCACTCACTACATTCTGCATGTTCTCATGATAGAGTTCTCCATTTGAGAGAAAAGAGCCATTTTATCAAAGGACAATATAGCCCTTCTCTGGGTCCACGTAGCTTCCATTATCAGGCCATAATAAATCATATTTATGTTCCCAGTTAATAAGACTGATTACAACACAGGTTTCAGACGTGGGAAAAGCAAAGCAGGTGAAAAGATGTTTTAATGAAAATATGATAAGAAAACAGCTTCTTGTGAACATTCTGTGCTATTATTTGTAATGATTACAGACAATTTTTGATGCATCTTGTTTAGCAATGGTTTAAGCCACATAAATTGGCTCACTGGTAGATAAGTAAAAATGATAAGAAAAAATCATGAAATCTTCTTATGTTGTCTAGAATCATTATGTACATAACAAGGGCAAAATGGGTTTAATGTATATGCTGGGGATGGAGGGGAAACAGGCTTCTCAGAAAAGCATGGCTTGGGTATTACTTGAAATGATTTAGAAATTTTCTCCTCATCTTGCTTATTAAAGGTGTGTGCTCCCTGAAATTTGGGGGTGCTAGGCATTAATTTCATCTTTGTAAATGAATCTACAGCTCTACTTCTTTTATCTAATCTCAAAGTTTTTTTTTTTTTTTTTTTTCTTGCTTTCTTTTTTTCCCTTCTTGGAGCTCAGTACAAAGAGACAAAGAGATATATATTTCCTACTCAATGTTTGTGCACACTTGCCATTAGTGCTAATGGGAATTAAGTGCCTGCTTGGGAGGAAAACAGACCCCAAAGTTTAATATTGAAAGGTACCTTATTAAGAAGGTCTGGACATTTTTAGCTTCAGTGAGTTCAATTACATTAAAGTACCAACTTTCTAAATTAGTACCAAAAAAAAAAAAAAGAAAAAATCAGATAAAATATTGAAATAGCTTCAGTCTTTAACTGTATAAAACAGAAGAGCATCTGAAGGCTGAGGACGCGGGGTGTGCCGTATGGCTTGTTCGTTCATGTTAATTTATCAGTTTGATAGTGTAACACATAACAATTTCAGGTTAGCACCCAGCACTTGGAGTAATTATTTCCACTGTTCTTTTGTGGCTTTGATGAGAATTTTGTTGTCCTTGGCTTTCGGTTTCTAAAAAGGCAAATGAAGCTTCTTGGAGTCCATGTTATTCTGAGAGTGGCATTCTGAAATTTTAGATTAGCACAATTCAAATTCAGCAAAGCATTGGGATATTTTATTTATTTTAGATGGGGAGTGCAGGGGTGGTTGGTATCTTTCTCACGTATACATGTAGGCCTCACAGTGTGCACCTCTGAGGGATTCCTTAAGAATCTGCCCGTGGAATAACCATTGTTATGAACTGAAGAAGAGAATATTCTCCATAATACAGTTGTCATGGCTGTACTGCTAGAACGGCACAGGGATTGCATTACAAACCCTTCTTGCCAAAAGAAAACACCATTCAATATCTCCCAGAAAATTTTGCTCAGAGATTCTTGGATTCTACTTTTTCTAAGGCAGTTTGCGCTAAAGTTAAATATTGGGAGAGTGGATGAGATTCAGTCCCCTCCTCCTAGATCGTTGCTTTCTTTGTTGGCAATTTCTCTTTGTTCTATTTTAACATGAATAGAAGAGGGGAAGGGCGATTGGCCCCACGTCATTCACATTGTCTGTTTTCCATGGAAATAACTGTCAAGACTTCTACTGCATCTTCCTTTGATTTTAAGCTTGCGCTCCATTTTTCTTTTCATAGGTTGACCAAAAAATATTGCCTGCAAGAGAATTCTGTAATGCCACCATATATCTAATATCTATGAGGCGTTTTGTTTTAGCGTTACTGGACTTAACCACAAAAGGCATTTGACATTGATAAAGAATCTGTCAAGTCTACCCTGATCAGTGCACTGAAATCACTCATGACAGGGAAGACACCAACTCCCCAAACCAGTGGTAGATTAGGGGGAAAATGATTAGAAGCTTTGTTGTTGTGAAGCCATCTCATGTTGGACCCTACACTGAGCCAAATGTGTTTTACTTGTCACACTCCATTAGCATGTGTGAAACAATTGGGAAAATGGCCATATGATTAGACAGAAGGAAACCCGAATTCTTCATATTGGGACTTGTTACCACTGAATAATGTCTTTGCAAGAGGGATTGGTTTAGATTTTGTTAATTTCTTGTGTGATGAAAAATAAATGGCATTCATGGATAGACTCTACAAAGGTTGACCACAAACAGTCCCTCTAAATCTCCTCTGTGTTAAACATTTATAAAAGAAGACGTGTTGAAATCCACAATTTTACTGGCAAAAACTGTCACTGATATTAGACTCCTAAAATGTGCTCCCTCAACACCTCCTCACCATGGGCACAAGGAGATTACATTTGCCCAGTGCCTGAGCATCTTTGTATGGCTAAGAAAAAGCAGAGGACTGGTGTCAGATGAGGACTTGCCTCTGGAGTGCTTCTTACCTGAACAAAATCCAAATTTATGTAGATATTTTATGCTAAAAAATTGTTGTTGTTGCTTTGTTTGCTTTGAGAGAGAATGTCAGTGGAAAGATGACTTTAAGGATGAGAAGATAAGAAAGACTTGGATACAAAGGAAATTCCAGTAATGCTTAAAACACCATGACCTCAGCACTGTAAGGAAAGGACAGAGTAGGCGGTATTTTCCTCTTGGGGCCAATCTGTTGAAAACTCACATAGAATGAAAGAAAATCTATTATGGGAAAGAAAGATAGCTTTCTTGAATACTGCCTGTATAATTACATATGTATGAGTGTTACAATTCCTGAGAATGAAATTTCGTTCCACATATGATTGGGGAATTATTAAATGTTGACTATTAAATATTTTAGTTAGTTTCACACTGTGTTTATTTCTCCAGAATGATGAATATGCAGATTTAAAATTGAATTTCTTCGTCCCAAGAAAATGATGAAGCCAAGTCCTTGACGATGTCTAGCTTTTACAGATGGGCCCTCAGACAGGGTGACTCACCACAGCAGGCAGCCCATGTGTCAAGAAAAACCACACCACCTCCCACCTCCGTGAAGGAGGACCATTTAGATTGGGAAACTGCCCTAATTCTGATGATGGTCCCTGGGTACTTGTGCAAAACTATGGCCTGATTTAGTTACTGTGGGTAACAGTTACCCAGCCCAAAACCCAAGCACAGGCAGCAAACATATTATTTCTAATAGCAGGAAAGGGCAAGGACAAACAAAAGGGCACAGGAAAGAGGCTTCCGCCCCTGGACAGACCAGCGTGGTGGGCAGTAATTAGCACAAAACACCCACTCTGTGTTTTTCTTGAGCCTGTTCAGCTTGTCTGGCCCCCAAAGCTTCATAGTTGGTCCAAGAATTCAATGCAGTCCTCCCTTGTGACTACACAGAATGTGTTTGCAGTGTTGAAGGCCAGCCCAGGACTAATTTTGAAAAGTAAATCTGGGAAACAGCTTAATTTCATTTCCCTAGAGATTTTTCTGGGACAAAGTTAGAAGGGAAGACAAGTTGAACAAAATAGCAGTTAGAGGCAGAGGCTACTTTGAGCAAAAGTCTCCTACACTCTCCTTGCTCCTCAGTTCCTGTACTATGTAGGCAGTTTAATGGGTTTCAGTAAATGGTGGTAGTTTTTGATGCTACACTGCAGTGTTTTACAACCCGTGTGATGCTGGTATCAACTGCAGGATCTTTAATTAAAGTGGTCTCTTAAACACTCGGAAGAAAGTCATAATTAAATGTACACAAGTAACTTGTGCTTCGTAATTCTACACAAAGCGCCTACTATGTGTCAGGCCTTGTGACCCATAGACTAGACATCCTAGTCCTGGGCTCTTGCTACTACTATGCCATACACTGCTCTCTTGGTAGAACTGACAGAGCTAGTGACCCAAAGTCAAAGCTGTTGAGTTTGTAGATCTCAAGTTAAAAACAGCAATTTTGGCAGAAACTCTAAAATAGGAATATAAGTGAAAGATGTACTTAACTTACCAAGAGGAGTCAGTATAATAAATAGAGTGGTGTATACTGTAAGAGCATGTGCTTTGAAATGACATATTCTGGTTCAAACCCTGACTCTACTGTTTTCCAGTTAGTTACTTAATCACTCTCAGCTTCAATTTATTAATCTGTAAAATGGGTATAATAATACTTATTTTCTTAGCACTGTTGTGAGAATTAAATGCCTGTGAACAGTTGGCACAGTTAAAGCCAGATTAAGAGCTGGCCATCATGGCAGCTGTCTGAGGGTCTATGGGTCTCTGCTGAAGGGAGACCAAATAGCCCAGGAATAAATGATAAACATGGTGCCAGTAACTCAGGTGTCTACACGTCATCCTGGCGAAATGGAATTGGCTCTGTCCTGCCAGAATAGACAGTCGCCTTGGAATAGAGAAAAAAACCATCCTGATTGGCCAGTGTGGCTGAGTTGCATGGGACACATGCAGGTCCTGCCACCACCCAGCCTGAAGCTGGAAGTCATAGCAAGCTGAAAATCTAAAACCAAATGATGCTGGACTTATGTCTGTATTCTGGAGAATTATGCTATTATCTAAATTAGAATCCTGATACCAGCCTTCCCAAACGGTTGTCTGCTTTAAAGAATCATAACAGAAAATAAGAACAAAAACACAGGAAACATTCTGTCAACATGAAAGTCAGAGAAATTAGATTTTTAAGCAAAATTCGAACAAGATTTTACAACTCTATATTAGAGTTGTAGTTCTGTTATCTTTATGCTTTGAAAAGAACACTATTCAGTTGTGAGAGTGAAATAAGTGGAATGGAAGGCAATTTTAATTAAGTTAAAATGTTTCAGTACATGAAATAAGTCTCTTATTTTGAACATCAAGATCGATGAATATGAATTATATTAACAGAAAATCAGTTTCTCTTACCCTCAGCAAACGACTGTTGGTCAATAGGATACCGGTTTGTAGTGACTCAAAAGGTGAGTCAACCGAAGCTGCCCATATTCTATCTGGTCCTGAGCGCAGTGCCTGCCACATAGTGACTGTCAATAAGCATTTGCTATTAGAGTATAAGCATTTGCAGTTAGAGCAAATTTTAAAGGGTCTGAGTATGAATTCCTGAGAAAATGTGAGTAAGCAACTTCAGGATTTCAAACCTGTGACACAAAAACAAAGGAAGAAACAGCTGTTTTAAGTGTGATTCTTGGAACTTCTTGGCTGGTGTGGCCCCTGCCTCTCCCATCCTTCTTTCCTCTACTCCTTTCCCCTTTATATTCTTCCTCGTTTGCTCCTGTCTCTCTTTATGCTCTTCTACACAGGCCAAGCACCTGACTCCTTGCATGGTGCAGGCCTCAGGTGTGCCAGCTTTCTTCTCCCTTCTAGTCTCCTCTCCTCCCCTTCTCCCACCTTCCACAAAGTATAAATGTGATGGGTAATATTAAGCGTCAACTTGATTGGGTTGAAGGATGCAAAGTATTGTTCCTGGGTGTGTCTGTGAGGGTGTTGCCAAATGAGATGAACATTTGAGTCAGTGGACTGGGAGAGGCAGACCCACCCTCAACGTAGGTGGGAACCATCGAATCAACTGCCAGCGAGGCTAGGATAAAGCAGGCAGAAGGTGGGAGATGACGATTTGCTGAGTCTTCTGGCCTTCATCTTTCTCCCGTGCTGGATGCTTCCTGCCCTTGAGCATCAGGATCCCAAGATTGTGGCTTTTGGAGTCTTGGACTTACAACAATGGCTCTTGGGCCTTCGGCCACAGACTGAAGGCTATACTGTCGGCTTCCCTGCTTTTAAGGTTTTGGAATTGGGACTGAGCCACTACTGGCTTTCTTGCTCCTCAGCTTGCCTATTGTAGGCAGCTTGCCTATACTGTCGGCTTCCCTGCTTTTAAGGTTTTGGAATTGGGACTGAGCCATTACTGGCTTTCTTGCTCCTCAGCTTTCTTGCTCCTCAGCTTGGCCTGTTGTGGGACTTCACCTTGTGATTTTGTGAATCACTTCTCCTTAATAAACTCCCCTTCATATATACACCTATCCTATTAGTTCTGTCCCTCTAGAGAACCCTAATACAATACTACTCACTACTCTGTTGAATAGTGAATGACTCAAGAGAATGATCTTTCTTCTCTGAATCTCTGCATGAGACCTCTTGATGATGGTTTTATCTGGCTGTTCATGTAAGTGAAGTGAGGGTTGGTGGTAGAACGGTGGTGGCCTGGTGTCAGGAGGAGAGGGCTCTAGACCCACACCTGCCTTAGCCAGCCAGGCCTTAGCAAAATGTGGCGATTAAATGCCTGTAAGAGGCAGATCTGGGTGTTGAAATCTCCAGGAGCAACACAAGGAAGCTGGACTATATCTGTAGTGTTCAAACATTTAAAGGAGTAAAAACCTTTTTTACAAACACTATTTCTTTTTGTGATATTCCACTATACAGAACAGATGTAGCATGAGACATTCTGGAAGAAGAACCAGGAGCTCAGAACTCATCAGCTCAACCTATTATGACCTGTTCTCCCCACCAGTCCGACTCCCCTCCCCCAGCTCTTTTTTGGCCTCCCAGGAACTTTCAGGGAAATATCCATGGACTAGATGATCTCCATGAGCTACTTCTGATCCCAAGTAACTTCAGTAGTAGGTAAGCTCCTTGAGGCAGGTATTGAAACTTACTTTTTCCAACTCCTGTTCCCACCCCATCCCCTTAATGCTCAACAAAATATTGGACATATATAAGCAGTTCATATCTATTTACTCTACTCAACTTCCTGGTGTGTTGAAAATAATTAGGGAAGTATTACTATATGCTTGTAGTTACACAGATTTAGCCTATTTATGCCAGAATTTTAGGGCCAGTTTAAGGTTTTAATTGTGAAATGATTAAAAAAAAAAACTGGGTGCAATTTCCTATTAATGATACCTTTCAGTCCCAAGTGTTCTGAGCACTGAATTAGTAGATATCTGTCGGGGTGGCTCTTGGTTCAGAGTTCCTCCATCTCTGGGACTGACACCAACAAGGGTTGCCATTGCTTTTTCCAAGCAGTGCAACCCTATCTCCTCCCCAAACCCTGCCTATGGTTTATTTGTTTAGGGATGGACACCCATTGAAAACAGACCAATGAGTATCTTTCCCTGGGGTTTTCTGAATTGGAACCACGAGAAGATTGTCTCTCTCCCTCTGATGGCAGCAGCCCCTGCCTGCTGGATTCAGGGGCTTTCTGAGCTGTGTTCCCCACCACACGAAGGCAGTCTGTGGAAGAGAATGAAGCCTCCCTCTGAGAGGAATGACAGAGGGTCATGGTGGTGTTTAAGCTTCACTTTCAAGTTGCTTCTGGGTCCCTGCTCTTATTCCTCATTATGGTCCAGTATCTTTCTAAATCCCAGTGTGGCCTAAACTAGTTTGAATCAAATTTCTGTCACGTACAACCAAGAGAATCCAGACTAATGTAAGAGTCTTGCCTTCTTTGTGTTTCTTATCTGATTTCATATTCAGTTTATTCTCCATGATGTTAGTATTGAGATGTCCACACCTTCTGAGCCTCTACCTGATACTCAGATGGTTATCCATGGCCAGGCATGCCACAAGAAGATCCTTGAAGACCTAGACTAGTTGCAGGTGACTGTTTTCTGCAAGACAGGTTGGAGTTTCTCCTTTGTGTTGGCATCATGTCCTCTAGTTGCCTCTTATAATATTTGTGAACAGCATGGTGCTCATCTGTCTGCTTTCTCTCCTAAGCTGTTTCCGAACTTCTCTGAGGACAGGGACAGTGTCTTGTCAATCTCTGTGAATAATTTCTAGAAATTTCATCGATTTCTGATTGATTACCTGTGCCAAACACAACACTTGGGACATTGTAGGCACTCAATTTTATTTTTTGTTTATAGCAAAATGTCTTGCCAGATATTATAATCAGCTTCTCCTTGCTTTTCTTCATTGAAGGGTCACACCCTCAATCACTGGAAATCACTGAGAGTAGCACCACCTCCCTCAAAGGGTAGGGGAGTCTCTCTTAGATGGCTAAAATATCTTTGAATCACTGAAGGTGGTTTCTCTCCAAAGGGTGGGTATAAGGTGCCCTAGAGGTATGGAACTCAGCCTATCATAGGGAAAGCAAGTAGCTTCAACATCTAGAAAAGGGGGCAGAGTACTTTGGATGTGTAAGCTTTATGAGGAAAAAAAACAAAGCAACCGAACTGCAAAGGTAGAGCCCTGGGAAGGAGGGGAGAAGGTGGCTTTGGATCCCAGAGGTAGTAGACAGCGGAACCAACACCAGCTCAGTACCTCTGTGCCTAGTGAGTACCCAAGGATGCCAGTGGGAAGAGCTGGGCGTTGGGAGCTGCATGGTGGGAGGAGAGAAGTGGGATATTCTTGGCCGCAGCCAGCACTGAGGAAATGGCACTGTCCTTTCTTGGTGAAGGCTGCCAGGCCTGTGCAGAGATCTGGACGTGTGAGGCAGTTTTCCCCAGGGAATCACTTTCATGTGACAGATGATGCAGCACTGCCACTCAATTGAAACACTGTATTGCACAAGAAGCCAAGCGACAATGGTGGACTGAACAGGCTTCTGTATTTTTCCTGATCTGATACACGAGGCTGAAGGACCTCCTGAACAGTTGTTCAGGGAGCAGGACAGTGTCCGAGAAATGCTGGAGCATCCTACTAATAACGAGCCTCCAGCAATGAATTAGAAACTGTAAAAGTGCCATGACCAGATTCTGTATTCCATTTTTGAAGGACAGATAATACTGCCTACACGTGGTGTTTGGGTCCACTCTGATGGACTGTATCACAAAACTTCAGTATGTCAAAAGGCCCCTGCTGGTCTGTTACAACATAGGAGTGGCAGACGTTTACATAGGGTTCATGTCTCACAGCAGTCCTGTGAAGATAAGCAGGGCAGTTAGCACTATCTCCATTTTCAAGGTGAAGAAATTATTGCTCAGAGAGATGGGGTGACTCATTATTGTTCAAAGGACAGTTAATGGTAGGGCACTTTCCACTATGCAGAGGTTTCTCCTTCACCAGGCAGTTAACAGACATCCCCCCAGTCCACTTCTTTCTTCTGTGGAATTTGGAGAACTGGGAGGCAATGCGAAGGGGTGGAGAGAACACTTGGCCCGTTGTCAAGCCATGTAGCTTCTGGTTCTACCCATCAGCTGGCTGGGTGGCAGGACGCAAATTCTTTCTATGGGACCTTTAGGCTTTCTTTTAATCATCTTGAGAGAGAAGTCAAATGGCCTTGAAAGTCCTCTCTAGCATGAACATCTCTTGGATTTGGAGGTGCAAAGAGAAAGAAATGCCTTCTAGATGGGGTGGGACAACTAATTGCTGGTTATCCTCCAATTTCCAGTCTCCCTTTATTTTTAAAAATGAACTTAGTCTTGGGATGGTTTTAGATTTACAGAATTATTGAAAGGATAGTACAAAAGTTTCCCATCTATCCCTTGCCACACTTCCCATATGAATACCTTATATTAGTACAGCACATTTGTCACTATTAACAAACCAGTATCCAGGGCCAGGTACAGTGGCTCACGCCTGTAATCTCAGCACTTTGGGAGGCTGAGGCAGGTGGATCACCTGAGGTTAGGAGTTTGAGACCAGCCTGACCAACATGGCAAAACCCTGTCTCTATTAAAAATACAAAATTAGGCGGGGCACGGTGGCTCAAGCCTGTAATCCCAGCACTTTGGGAGGCTGAGATGGGCGGATCACGAGGTCAGGAGATAGAGACCGTTCTGGTTAACCGGGTGAAACCCCGTCTCTACTAAAAAATACCAAAAAAAAAAAAAAAAAAACCAAAACCAAAAACAAAACAACAAGAAAAGTACAAAATTAGCTGGGCTTGGTGGCACATGCCTGTAACCCCAGCTACTCAGGAGGCTGAGGCAGGAGAATCGCTTGAACCCGGGAGGCAAAAGTTGCAGTGAGCCAAGATGGAGCCATTGCACTCCAGTCTGGGCAGCAAGAGCGAAACTCTGTCTCAAAATAATAATAATAATATTAATAAACCAGTATCCAGTACTGATACATTCTTATTAACTAAAGTCCATGCTTTGTTCTGTTTTCTACAATTTTTCCCTAATGTCCTTTGTTGTTGTTGTTCCAGGATCGCATCCAAGATGCCACATGACATTTATTAGTCAGGTCTCCTTAGACTACTCTTGGCTGCGATAGTTTCTCAGACTTTCCTTGTTTTTGATGACCTTGACAGTTGTGAGGAATACGGACTGGTCAGGTATTTTGTAAAATGACCCTCAACTGGGATTTGTCTGATGTTTTTCTCATGATTAGACTGAAGTAATGTGTTTTGGGGAAGAGGACCACAGAGATAAATGCCATTAAAACCAGATTATATCAAGGGTACATACTATCAACATGATTTATCACTGTTGATGTTAACCTTGATTACCTGGCTTCAGGTAGTATTTGTCAGGTTTCTCCACTGTAAAGTTTCTTTTTTTTTTTTTCCTCCTTTTCCAAACTGTAGTTTTGGAAGAAAGTCACTACGTGTAGCCCACACTTAAAAGTGGAGAATTGGCCTGGCGCGGTGGCTCACACCTATAATCCCAGCACTTTGGGAGGGTGAGGCGGGCAGACCACGAGGTCAGGAGATCCAGACTATCCTGGCTAACACGGTGAAACCCCGTTTCTACTAAAAATACAAAAAAATTGCTGGGCATGGTGCATGGTGGCTGGCGCCTGTAGTCCCAGCTGCTCAGGAGGCTGAGGCAGGAGAATGGCATAAGGAAACCCGGAGTTTGCAGTGAGCCGAGATTGCACCACTGCACTCCAGCCTGGGTGACAGAGAGAGACTCCGTCTCAAAAAAAAAAAAAAGTGGAGAGTTATGCTCCCTCTCTTTAAGGGTAGAGTATGTAAATAAATTACACTGTTTGGAATTTTTCTGCATAGGAGATTTGTCTATTCTCTATTTATTTACTTATGCAATCATTTATTTATATCAGTTGGACTCATAGATGTTTGTTTTACACTTTGCGTTATAATCCAATACTACTTCAGTTTATTTTGATGCTCCTTTCTTTTATGACCACTTTCTAGTTTTTAGCAGAGTATGTGGCCGTCATAAATAAGAATACATTTCCCAAAGTCCCTTGCAGCTAGGGTGACCATGTGATTAAATTCTAGCCAATGGGATGTGAGCAAGGGTCATATGTACAACTTTTTTCTTTTCTTCTTACGTGTTTGCTGAAATGTAGGAGTGAAGCTAGAACTGGAGTAGTCATGGTGGAAAAGAAGATGACCTTAGGAATGGAAGCCACAGATAGTGGTGCTTTAAGATAAGGACTTGGTCCCTGACCCTGTGGAGCTCCATTGAAACCCTGGATGTTGTCACTGTATTTTACCTGAGACAGAAAAAAAATTCTACCTTGTCTAAGCTTCATAGTCTTGAGTTTTCTGCTACTCCCAGAAGAACCTAGTCCTAACACAGTGTGCATAGGGCATGTGTTTTCTTGCAAGTGTGTATATATGAGTAAGGAATGACTCCAAGGAATGACATTGATTTTTAAAAAGAAAGGCCAGGCGCGGTGGCTCATGCCTGTAATCCTGGCACTTTGGGAGGCCGAGGTGGGTGGATCACCTGAGGTCAGGAGTTTGAGACCAGCCTGGCCAACATGGTGAAACCCCGTCTCTACTAAAAATACACAAAATATTAGCTGGGCATGGTGGTGGGCGCCTGTAATCCCAGCTACTTGGGAGGCTGAGGCAGGAGAATCACTTGAACCTGGGAGGCGGAGGTTGAAGTGTGCGGAGATTGCACCACTGCACTCCAGCCTGGGCAACAAGAGCGAGACTCCATCTCAAAAAAAAAAAAAAAAAAAAAAGAAAGAAAGAAAATATACCAGAATCTTCTGGCTAGCTTTAGAGAAGGGTTTTTAAAATGTGTGTGTTATATTATTATCATTAAAATGTTTGTAAAGATGCAGCCATGGATAGTAGGATGTTGTTTGCTAGCTGTTTGATTCTCTGACTTCCTCTAAAATTAGTTCTTTTGTACAAATATAAGGCAAGATCCACCCATTATCCTTTCAGTAAGCCCTGAAGACATTTGAAATCTCTTGGCAGATAATGCGATGTTCTACTTAGTTATTTAAATTGAATGAGTCTTTTGCTGTGCTTTTGAAGGAAGAGCAGAAGAGATTTTTTGAGAAAGATTTAGTTAGAATAGTGTGCTGGTATTCCCTGACGTGAGGTTAAATTTGTGCATGTAAGGTCGCTATGGATTTTGGGCAAGGAAGAATTGTATTAGTCGTTAAAGCAGAGTGTTGCTGTGGGCTAAACTGTGTCTCCCTCAAAATTACTATGTTGGCCAGGCACAGTGGCTCATATTTGTAATCCCAACATTTTGGGAGGCCGAGGTGGGTGGATCACCTGAGGTCAGGAGGTCCTGACCAGCCTGGCCAACATGGTGAAACTACATCTTCACTAAAATACAAAACTTTAGTGTGGTAGCATGCGCCTATAATCCAGGAGAATTATATAAATATAAATATAAAGCAGGAGAATTGCTTGAACCAAGGAGGCAGAGGTTGCAGTGAGCAGAGAGATCGTGCCATTGCACTCTAGTCTGGGCAACAGAGACACTGTCTCAAAAAAAAAAAAAAAAAACCCGATGTTGAAGTCCTAACTTCTAATACTTCAGAATGTAATTGTATTTAGAAATAGGGTCTTTAACAAGGTAATGAAGAGAAGATGAGTTCATTAGGCTGGGGTCTAAACCAATATTACTTAGTGTCCTTATAAGAAGAGGAAGTTAGGACCCTGCTAATGGGTAGCATAGGAGTGATTAGCATTGTTGGAAAAGGAATTGCCTGTGAGCTCTATAGTAACAACCAGATTTATCTTTGCATCTCCAGTGCCTAGCAAGGAGTTGTAGGAATGAATAAATGAATGCTTGAAAGAAAACCAGAATGACAGAGGTTATCACAACACCAAGTGTCCAGGAGTCCTTCCCAGCCTCATCTTCCTGAGGTTTTCTTGAATAGTTGAGAGTTTGGGAATGAAAAGCAGAGGGGAGGACATCAAAGACAAAAGAAGAGAATTAGCAAAGGCACATGATTATAAAGTAACCTGATATAACTCTATGTTTTAGAACTCTGCTGTCTAATAGAGTAACCACTAATCATTCGTGGCTATTGACATTTAAATTAACTAAGATTTAAAATTCAGTTCCTTAGTTATACTAGCCTCATTCAGGTGACCAGTGGCCACACAGAGCTAGTGGCTGCCAAATAGGACAGAACGGGTGCAGCCCATTTCCATCATTACAGAAAGATCTGCTGGACAGTGTGCTTTCAGGGTGAGGTACGAAGGGCAGTACAAGCTGGAAAAGTGGGTGGGGTCGGATCAAAAAGACTTCTTGCAGCATGCTTGGGAGCTCAGACTTGATCCAGAAATTGATGGGGAGCTGTTGAAAGGTTTTTAAAATTATAATAAAATGCATTCAAAAAATCTACCGTTTTAACCTTTTTTAAGTGTAAATTCAGTGGCATTAAATACATTCACATTGTTGTGGAAACATTGCGACTATCCATTTACAGAACATTTCCATCATCACAAAATGAAACTCTGTAGATCACAAAATGAAACTCTGTAGACCTCAAACGATAACTTTCCACTCCCCTCTTCCCCAGCGCCTGTTAACCACTCTTCTACATTCTTTCTCAATGAATTTGACTATTCTATGGACCATATAAAAGGGGAATCATGTAATACTTGTCCTGGCTTATTTCACTTAGCATAGTGTTCCAAGAGTCATTCATGTTGTAGCATGGATCTGATTTTTCTTCCTTTTTAAGGCTGAATAATATATACACCGTATTTTGTTTATCCATTCATCCACTGATGAACATTTGCGTTGCTCCCACCTTTTGGATATTGTGATATTGTGGATCAGTGAAGTACAGGGGTGGTGGACATGTACTATACACCTGAACCATCAATATTGCGTCCTCTGGGCCACAGTGATTGGCTCAGAGGCTAACATGTGAGTCAAGATGGACCATATTAGAATCACTTTGGTACGATATTGGAACGCTTGAGAACAGCGTTCTCTCTGCTGAGGTTGCTAAGCAGCTAGAATTTACACCTGGAGCTGTTTGTCACCATCTCGTCACTACAAGGCGAGCTTTCCTGAGAATAAACCAACATTAAACCCATAGGACAGCAGAGTGAGAGTTAAAGATAGATGGACTCCTGTCTTCATCTGAACACCTGGGTCTACTTTCCAAGTTACAAGAACTAATAAATTTTCTCTTTTGCATATGTCAGTTTGAAATTAGTTTCTGACACTAGCAATCAAGAGTACTAAAAAACACAGACTGATATATAAAGATTTGCATTTTTAAAAGATACATTAATGATTCTGGGAAGAGAAGATTTGAGAAGGCAAATCTGGAAGCAGAGATCCAGTTAGGAAGCTATTACAATAGACAGAGACAGGGACGGCTGTGATATCAAGTGGGACAGTGCCAGCAGGGGCAGGGAGAAGGGGATGGGGTCTAATACATATTTAGGAAGTAGGAGGTTCAGAACTGTGTGGCTGATTGGGCTGGTCACTCAAGAAGTAGCAAAATGATCCCATCTTTCTGGCCTGGAGGTCTGGGGTTGGTGATGCCATTGACTAAGATAAGCAATATGTAGGGAGGCGTAGTTTGATGAAAAGATGAACTATTCTGAACACGTTAAGTTTGAGGTGCCTGTGGGATGCCCAAATCGAGATGTTTAGCAGAAATTTGCGTAAATGAGTCAGAAGATCAGATGAAAGATCAGAGCTGGAGATGAGGGTCTGAGAGGTGTTGTCTGGCCTTTAGAGCCATGGGGGTGGATTAGACAACTCCGAGCAAGTTTGCAGAGTAGAAGAGCAGAGACAGATGGGAACCTATGACACTGGTGTTCAACGAAACTGTTTTTTGATGAAAGAAAAGACCACCCAAGAGATAAAGAAGGAACAGGCAGAGAGTTCGGAGGAGGCAGGGAATGTTACAAGGAAGCAGTGTTCAACCCTGTCAAAAGAAATGGTGGGGCCATTCAAGTGAGGCTGGACAGGGCACCTCAGAGGTCTCTAAGCAGGTGCCAGGAGAGAAGCAGTTTTTGTTCATCCTTGCCTTGGGGAGGTAGTGCAGTGCCATGAAGTCAGACTGCACCTCTGCCCTGTAGTACTGGGGAGATGTTCAGCAAGTCTCTCCACCTCTCTGAGTCTCAGTCTCCAAATCTATAAAATTCAGATGGTATCCCATTTATGTAAGATTGTTGTGAGGCTTCACTAAGATATTAATAAAGCTCTAATCCAGAGCTTGACACATCACAGGCATTCAGTGCATCCCAGCCTCTTTCTTTTCCATTCCTTTCCTATCAGGGATGTCCAAAGACCACATTTTTGTTCATTCTTTTGAGTTTGAGAAGAGGGAGGGCCACCTTGAAGTGTCTGGGCAGGGGCTAGATCTTAAGTCAGCCTCTTACTCCTATAAAAGTTAAAATTAAGGGCAGCATGAGGGGTCAGTAAGCAGCAAGGAGGCATAGGGGAGACAGAACAGGGGTGTAAGGAATTTTGCTGATTAAGGATTGGAGTCCCGGGGTGGGTGAATGATCTGTGACTCTGAAAGGATGGGCTGAGAAAAGCAGAGACCTGAGGGCTGGGGATGGAGCCAGTGCTGCCAACCAGTGGGCCACCAGTGGCCTGTAGGTATGGACCCCTATTCAAGGTAGAGGGCCATTCAGGAAGGTAGCACCCTGGCAGGTAAATTGTGGAGCTGAAAGGGACTATTTGACCACAATAAGGAGGATTTCAAGGGCAGGAGATTCTCCTTAGCAGGAAGTTTTTCCTATGCTCTTTTCTATTTTCATAGGAGATATAAGCCTGAACAGGTGGACTTGGGACTTGGAGTAATTCACACACACACACACACACACACACACACACGCACGCGCGCACAGTGTGAGTAACCCACATTATCATCCACATATCATGCAGCCTATAGTTGGAGTTACCTTCCTTGTGTGCTCATGGAGGTTCCATTGGAAAAGCCTAGCTCAGTCCTACCTCACAGAAAGGGCAGAAGCAATACAAGTTTACTCAGATTTTGTTAATATTTTTATTCCAATAACCTCTAAATACTATCCTATAAAATGTAAATTATTTTTTCCGTCATCTGTTGCTTATGATAAATATTATAACAACAATAAAGGAATCTTAAAAATGATCTAATTTCACATTTTATGCCAAAATGCGGCCAGGAAGAAAGGTCCAGTGACTGTGGTGTCTGAAAATGTAGATTTTCAATTTGTGAGTGCTGGTGGCCTCAGAAGGACTGACTTAGTTGGTCAGGCTTAAAGAGACTCTTTGCAGAAGGTGGGATAATGGATAAAGTTTTTTTTTTTCTTTTTGAGGATTTGAATTTTAAAAGATGTTATTCAAAGGTTATAGAACATATATTTTTGTTCAATGAGTTGTGTAAATGGGTTCAGTCAATCAATACGATCATTTATATTAAAATAATGTTATTTCATTGGTTTCACACCAGCCCCTGAGAGGTCTGAAGAGTGAGGAATCTTATATTCATGCACCAGAGACACAAACAACTAAGAGAAAGGTGGGAGGGGAAGTGAAGAACAGCCATTCCAGAGAAGGACTGGGGAATGATGGTTATGGTGTCGTAGAATCTGCGAGAGACAGCACAAGATGGCTTCCTAGAGTCCTGTGTGCTCTGTGGTACAGCAACCCAGGAATTCAGGGTTTAAAGGCAGCCCCTCAAATGAGCATGTGCTTTGCAGGGTTTTTAAAGTTTTTTGTTACTTTTATTTTTTTGCATGCATGTTGTCTTTTAAGGATCTGGCTGTGATCCTTCTGCATATATCTCAAGGAGAGCTCATAGAGAGCTCAAGAGACCAGGAAGGCTAGAGATCTCCCCGCAGTGTCTTGCCTGAAGCAGCTGGATGTTAAGCTCTAACTTTGTCTTTCTTACAGAGTTATACTTGTCTAACCATATGAAAATATCAGGAGGCACAGAATTTTATCACTTTTTTGTTTTGACAACCTAAGAACTGATTGCTGTGACAATTGTGCTCTGAATTAAGTGTTTAATCTGAGTACCAGCAGATGGCGCCATTTGTCATTTATTGACGCTACTACCCACGGATAAAGCATGGGGCTTCTTGCCTCTTTAATTTGTACAGTATTATAAGTAAAGTGTTTTCTCCTGTTTATGATGCATGAGCCAAAATTCTATGAATGTGTAACATTTTCTCTTGTATTTCCTTTTTTATAACATCATTTAAATTCCTTATTAATAATTTAAAAATGTTCTGGATTTTAATCACTTTTCTCATTACTAAAATATCTGATGAAGAGATGTTTGTTCCCCTCCTGAAGGTGAGACAGAGGAAACCATCAACAAGAAAGAAAGAAGAGAATCTCACTTTTAAACCTCGCTCTTCGCCCCTCTCATGTCACCCCATCTTTTCAGTGTAATTGAATAGTATTTATTTAATTAATAAAAATATCTGTCTAGTGCAGGTTTCAGAAATCCAAGGCCACAATAGGCTGCCATTAATAAAACAAGTTTTTTTATATCCAAGTTTAATTATGGTGGTGTGTGTTTGATAGCTTGTTACTGTAAATAAGAGAGATAAAGGCAGCCCTTCACTGGAGTAGCTCGAGAGCTGTGAAATATGTACCTAATTAAAACTATTGGTGTAAGAGGCTAATAAAGTACATGTGCCTACTAGATGTCTTATTCTAATGAATCTCGGCTAATTTGCTTTGACTGATGAATTTCGGTGTTAGTGGTAGGGGCTGAATAATTATGAAATTTATCACAAGATACAAGGACTCATTAAGGATTACTCAGGTTGAGTTAGAGGAATGTTTTCTTTGTCAAGAACACAGGCCTTGACCAACGTAATTATGGCAATGGCAAAGAGTAGCCAGATTCCTATCCAAACCCCAGCGAATGTTCAAGGCCAGAAGGGGCGTACATTTGTGAATGGGGGGTGGGCTTGTGAGGTGGGGAGGGTGGACGGGACACTGTGTGTCAACTCTGCAAGAGACACCTGTGTGGTACTTATGCCTGAATTTTAAATCAAAGCATTTAGCATGCACAGACCTCATGGATGACTCTAATGACAATGACTCACTTCTCACCCTCTTATTGAAAACACTTCCCTACTCTTCATGAAGAAAAATGGACGAGGCTAGCATTTATTTAGCAAGGACACTACTGCAGGAAACCACATTCAACTCCCAATTCTTTTTTTCTGCTCATAAGTTTTGGCTCTCTGAGTCTTCAGACTACAAATTAATCTGATTTCATTAACTCCTGGTGGCAGACTCCAAAACTGGGGCCACGACTGGAGTCCCTTCACATAATCACTGTCACGCAATGCCTTGCAGAATGCCCTAAAGGTAAAAAATATCTGTTCATCTTAAAACAGAAATTTTCATTGTTAGAATGCGTGCTGCTGGCAACGCAGAGGAACAATATCTTCCCAAGACGAACCGGACACTCTGCTCCTCACTGTCCAGGACCCAGAGCTGAAGGGGAGGACACACCTGGACACCTTTCTGAGAACAACTGGACACGGAAGCGGGAGCCAGCAGGCAGGACCCCTCTCCGAGGACAGGAATGAATGAATGAGTGAATTAAGGGCCACTGTGAGCCTGGCTGGTTTCAGTCCCTTCCTCTGGGGACAAGGCAGGGATGGTGGTGGGGGTGGGGGTACAGACAGACAGCAATGCCCCAGCTAGTGACACTTGATGACACCCCAGCTGGAAGTCTTGTCAAACAAATGGAGAGTTATTTACCCCACTACCACCAGAGACGGCTGTTCCCAGGGCTGAAATCAAGGGGGATGCCACAAGGTCTCACCGGGGGGGTTCGTGACCCTGACCTCAGGGCAATTACAGTGAGAGATTTCCCTTCTTGTTCACATATTGGCATTAGTGTGAGCAAAGAACTTTAAACTCTGTGACATCAAACCAGATATAGAGAGATAGAAAAATGTGTGTTCGTATATACACAATGTACACACACACATAAATACGTTTCCAAATGTGATTTACAACTAAAACAACTAGAAATTCAATTCGTAGATGTCTTACCACTAAAGCTTTCAAATCAGTTAACCCTCTGCTTTGTTTTTCTTTCCAAAAATAACTTTGAAACAAACTTTTCCAATTTACTTTCCTTTGAAGAGAAATGTCAGGCACAACATTAAGTGAAAGCTCAGCTTTTATGCCAAAGACCAAAACTACTGGATAACTTGTTGAATTTTACAATTCTTACTATCTTTGTCTTCTAACTCAAAAAGGCACCCCTTATTCAGAAAAGACAATACCTCTGCGATTCGGGACAAGGCAAAGGGCGATGAGGGCTTTGGGGTTTCCCCTTCTCTTACCCCCCTTCCTCCTGACCCTTTTCCCTAAAATAAGTACTGCTAATAATAAACACTAAATGCTTACCATGTACCAGGCACGTGCTTTTCCAGTTATACAATTCTCACAACAAACCTAAGAGGTAGGAGCTATGACTATTTCTTTCATTTTGCAGAATAAATTAATTTTGCACTCTAGTTGAGAGAGCAGAGGGACTTTGTCCCACCCAGCCAGTAAGCAGTAGAGTTAGCCTCCACTCTGAGTCCGTCCGACTGTCTGTCTAACCTCTATGCAACACGGTCTTCTGATCAAAATAGGCTCTGCGTTACCTTGAGAATCTTCTAGAGGTTCACCACTGTTTTGACTTTTTTACCACTTAAAAAGGACTCATAGCTTCAATACAAATTAATGCCAGATCTGTGGGTTCAAATGAAGGCACATAATTAGCATCTGTGTGGAAGGCTTTGCTCAAGGGGTTGTGGGCGGGCAGGAGGCTGGCACCAAACTGAAAACTGAGCCTGGGCATCAACACTGGCGGGCCACTATTTGCCCATTTGTTTTCCTTCTGCCTCAGGTCTGTTGTCTGTATATTGGGGTTGGCTGAATAGTACAGATGTCAAACGGTTGAGATGCTACATTGAGGGGCCTGCTATAAATCCCCAAACAGATCTACCTGCCTCCTAAAACTCGCCTCTTCCCAAGGCATGATTTATATACACTGCCCTGTCTTTTACGGTTTCCTGAGTTAGTGGTTTCAGACTAAAATTTGTGTGTTATAAGCCTCAGCATGCATGATTTCTTAGGTTTTTAATTAGAAAATGTAGTTTTGACTTAATAAATTATGTGTGAGGTAAATTTATCATAATACAACCTTATTAATCCCCTACAATTAAGAATTTACAGTTCTTCTGCTGAACTTTTTGCTGAATTTCCCATGAGGACACTTGCACAACCGATTGTGAAGAAAGTTTTTAGCCCACAACTAGCAAGCCGACATGGTAGCAGTGAGAATATGATTTAGAAAATCACTTCCTATGTGGAGCCAGACTTCCCATTTTTGCAAACAGTGTCTCGCTGAGGCCTTACAACAACTCTGTGAGATGGGCACTATTATTTCTGTTTTATAGATGAGGAAACTGAGGCTCAGACCTTGATGTAAGCCGACCAAGGTCACGCAGCCACTAAGGGACAGAGCCAAGGTTTGAACCAGGCCATCCAGCTCTAAAATGCATGCTGTAAGCCTCTTTAGATAATAAACACATAAAGCGCTTACCATGCTCCTAGTACCATCCTATGAGAATATATATTTATTACTATCTATTTAGCTCATTTATTCTCACAGCAATGCTAGGAAGAGCTAAGGGAGTTGCTATTTATTATTCCCCTTTTATAGATGAGCAAACTGAGGCATAGGAAGATGACACAGCATACTCACTGTTCCACAGTTGTTAAGGGGTAGAAGTGAGGTGTGTGCCCAGCGGGCTGCAGAGTCCCTGCTCATAGCCCCACCTGACACTGTCTCATTCTCTCCATGTTTCCATCACTCCGCCCCATCCCATGCCCCACTCTGAGAACTTCAGCCACAGAACATTTACACCCCTTCTCTTCTCTAAACCCACGCTGTACTTTCCCACCATGGGCCCTTGGCTACCCCTGTTCTCATGGGCTGTGTGGGTCTCTTGGGTTCTGAAGGCAGACAGGCTTGGGTTTGGCTCTTGTCTGGGCTGGTCCTCAGCTATCTCCATTTGAAAAGTGGGGCAAATTCCCTCTTCATAGTGCTATGTTGGTTTTCTGGTGTGATACACATCAAAAGCTGGTTACGTATTAAGTACTCAGAGAGTGGCAATATTCGTCTGTTCTCATGCTGCTAATAAAGACATACCCGAGAATGGGTAATTTATAAAGGAAAGAGTTTTAATGGACTCACAGTTCCACATGACTGGGGTGGCCTCACAATGATGGTGGAAGATGAAGGAAGAGCAAAGGGATGTCTTACATGGCAGCAGGCAAGACAGAGCATGTGCAGGGGAACTCCTCTTTATAAAACCAGCAGATCTTGGCTGAGCGTGGTGGCTGTAATCCCAGCACTTTCGGAGGCTGAGGTGGGTGGATTGCCTGAGGTCAGGAGTTTGAGACCAGCCTGGCCAATATGGCAAAACCCCATTTCTACTAAAAATGCAAAAATTATCTGGGCATGGCGGTGGATGCCTGTAGTCCCAGCTACTCGAGAGGCTGAGGCACAAGAATCACTAGAACTCAGGAAGTGGAGATTGCAGTGAGCCAAGATCGTGCCATTGCACTCCACTCTAGGCGAGAGAATGAGACTGTATCTCAAAAATAAAATAAAATAAAATAAAATCATCAGATCTTGTAAGACTTATTCACTATCATGAGAACAACAAGGGAAAGACCTGCCCCCATGATTCAATTACCTCCCACTGGGTCCATCCCACGACATGTGGGAATTATGGGAGCAATAATTCAAGATGAGATTTGGGTAGGGACACAGCCAAACCATATTACAAGGCTTCCACATTTTTTATTTTCAAAGCCCAGTTCAGGTCTCTTCCTCTGCAAATTCCTTCTGTGGACAGTATAATCAGCCGACCTCTGAGCCCCCCCAGTCCTCTGTGTATATCTCTATTTAGCACTAATCACCACTTGCTTTGTATCATGGTTACTCCTGTGTGTGTCTGTCTCTCCCACTAGAATCTAAGGTTTTTAGGGTCAGAGACCATGTCTTATTCATGTCCGTGTCTCCAGATGCAAGACCAGGACCTTATGCACTCAAGCTCTTAAACATTTTTTGGTGAATTGAATTGAAAAAAGTGTGTTGGAATTGTGGGCTCCATTAATTATGTGCTACACACTCCAGGTAGATCTCTCTCAGGAAGGCTGGGGGTCACTCCCACTCTGGCGTTTAGAAACAGAGCCAGGCCACCTCCTATGTCATCTGTTCCTATTCTCTATTTCCCACTGCTCAAGCCACCAACAATCTTCCTGACTGAAACTTTCTTTTCTCGGTGTGTTTCAATTGCTGCAACATGTCCTGAGAAGTCCCTAGAGTGGGACATGTGAGTTTCGTGAGTGATTGGAATAGCCTTCTGCTATGATCTGAGTGTTTGGGTCTCCCTAAAACTCAAACACTGAAACATAAACCTCAACGTGATGGTATTAGGAGTTGGGGCCTTTGGGGGATGATTAGGTCACGAGGACAGAGCCTTGTGAATGGGATCAGTGCCTTTATAAAAGAGGCTCTAGAGGGTTCCCTTGCTGCTTCTACCACACGAGGACACATCTAGAGCCGGGCCCTCACCAGACACTGAATCTGTAGGTGCACTGATCTTGGACTTCCCAGTCTCCAGAATGGTGAGAAATAAATTCCTGTTGTTTATAAGACACTAGTGTACAGTATTTTGTTACAGCAATTCAAAGAGACTAAGATGCCCTCTGTCATTGATTGGATTGGTGGCAGACGTAGCAGACTTGCTCCTCTCCCAAGTCTCCTTCAAATGAGCTTTCCTGAGGCCAAAAATTCTGACCTGCAATTTTGAATTAAAAGCATTGTTTTCTAAAGTGTTCTAAACAAATAGGGGCATGGGATACGCTGTCAAAGGCTCTATACTTGGTGTTATGCTCACACCCCATGGCATAACTGGTTGGCAGCTTCATAGCAGAGAACAAGGCCCAGAAGGATGGGGACCTGGAGCTAGCCTCCTCTGACCTGGGGTCTAGGTGTTGGGGGAGAGTGGGGAGAGGATTTTGTCAGCAAAGATGGCCGGGACATGGAGAAGGCGGATGAAGCTGAGACTCCAAGGCAGGGCATAGGGAATGGAAGACAGAGAAGATGGCTGGTGAGGAAGAACATCCCTGGGAGCCCTCTGCTTCCTTACTGTGCTGAGAGTAAACTTGGCTGAGGCCCCTCCTGGATTTCCAGCTAGTGGCCTGCAAAAGAAGGTGCTTAATTCCCAAGTTGTTCCATTAAGGAGCAAAGAGGGAGAGAGGCAGTATACTCTGGCCATTAAAAGCTCTGACTCTGGGGCCTCACAGACTCAGGTTTTGATTCTGGATCTGCTAGGAACTAGCTTGGTGACTTGGGACAGTCACTTAACTCCTCTGTCTCTCACTTTCCTCATCTATAAAATGGGGACATAAGTAATAATGCCTCAGGAGGTTCCAGGGAGGACTAAACTTGGCTGAGATCTTTCATGGTAAGCACTCAATAAAAAGCAGCTAGTCTTACTAAGGGAGGCAGCTCCCACTACTCTCACAATCTGTGCCTGGGTTCCACTGCAGACAGGACCAGACCAGCTGGAGAGGCAGTGATGGCAGCAGGCAAGCTAAAACTCAGGCCTGCAGAATTCTCCAATGTTAGTCCCAGGAGGATTGGATTCGAAGTGTTAAGTGATTCAGGCTTCCTTTTTAAGAGCAGAAAATAGGCCTAAAAAGATCATATAGCTAACAGAAGGAAATAGGCCTAGGCAGATCTTATGGCTTGACATAGCCATATAGAGATGGCCACATAGCTGAGGAAGTGTCAGAGCTGAGCTTCCAGCCTGGACCTTGCGGCTCACAGCCAGTGGACTGTAAGTCTGAGGCAAGGCCCTGGGAGCAGCAGGGTTTGTGGGCCATTTCCAAGCCCTTAGTAATCATCATCCTTACACCAAAAGCCTCAAAATTCTGTGCCCCATAGAAGGGGGTGACTTTCAGATGGCAGATTGCTTGCAGGTTGGCTCTTTTAGGTAAGGACAATTCCTAGGCACTTTCTCAGTGAACCTGGTCCATTTTTCTTCTTTCCAGTCCTCTTCTCCTTATGGGGATGTTTTCATTGTTTTCTTTTCAGGCTGGGCTTAGCCCTGACCTCTCTGCTCCAGGCTGGTGGGTTTTCCCTTCCCCCAGCCTCCTCTGCCCTCCCTGGTTTCTATCAGGAATAGGCAGTGATTGAAATTATTGATTCAATCAGTTTATCCTCCTGCCGAGATGCATCTTGGCTGGATCACTAATCCCGGGGCCAAGCCTTAGCACAGTCCACTGGCTTCCCTTGCTCAGCGCCAGGGGCAATTGGAGCTGCAGAACCTCCTGGGGTATCATCAATGAAGACCGGAGGATTTGACTGGTAATGGGCTCCCGGTTCTCAATCTGGCAGCTGCAACTGAATCCAGGGAAATAGAGACACGTCCAGCTTCTCTGAAAGCCCACCAGCTTGGTCCATTGCAAACGAGGCTGACTTTCAAGTTCCTAGTTACAGTTTCCACTCACTGTTACAAGAAATCTCTCTGAGGGTATTCCTTTCTGTCGCATGGAATAATTTGGAATCACGAGAATGAAGACATGGCTGTTTCTCAAGCGATAATAAAAGCATCATCGTGGGGGCAATTTTGGCAGCCACGTTACTGGACTTACTATAAATGCCTTCCTATTTTACTAGGTCTCCTCAGTTTCCTTGCCCGCCCTCATTTATTTTACAGGGATTCTGTGTAGCTGAAGTAATGTGCATGAATATTGCGTAACATTCTGTGGAAGGATACAATATTGTAGAAATAATTTAATTGATGACCTGTAATGAAAAGAGCGCTGGGTAAGTAGCCTGGGTTGCAGTTTCTCTCTATATTTTTACATTGCCAGGGATAGTGCTGTTGACATGAATAGGCCAGTATTGATTTCATTTAAAATTTTCAACATCTGAATGATGTGAGCAGTGATCTGTGGGAAGATACTGTGGAGTTGTCGGCATAGCCCCTGCTAACAAAATACCATTTAAAAAGGATTTTTCTATTAGCATTCACAAAGAGAAGGGAGAATAAAAAGGGTTATGAGAATGTTAAAATTTTCACTGACCGAAGAAATATGAAGTCACCATCTTCATTTTACTCTTAATTAATTGAGTTATTGGACCTTATATAAGCCTCTGTTAAATTCCTGAAAGAAAGCAGGCCGAGGCCTTGAGGTGGTTGTATAGAATACTTTGTTTTCTAAAGGGAGTGACTTCAATCACCCCATGAGAAAGTCCCTGACGGCAGTCAGACTCCCCCAAGAAATGGATTTCAAATGCGGCAGCAACTCCTTAATGCTGCCCTGCTAATGAGTTCCAATTCAGTGGTTATGAGTTACCATCATTTAACAACAGTAGCACAAATTAGATTTTCAAACTTTCAGAGATGCAGTTTCTCAGGACGCCTGAGTCTACCAGTCAGATCATAGAAGGTTGAGGGGAGACAGATGCTGGGCAGGTGGCTCAAAGAGTGATTTTTAAAAGGCAACCCTGTGGTAAACTGGGGACACTGATTGGGTTCCATTTCTGGGTAGTGGGGGTTTGAGGTTCTCAGTTTGCCCAAGAGATAGGTTTGTTGTGAAAGTATGGACCAAGGCAGAGGTTGCAGTGACCCAAGATTGCGCCACTGCACTCCAGCCTGGAGACAGAGCAAGACTCCGTCTCAAAAAAAAAAAAAAAAAAAAAAAAAAAAAGCAAAGTATGGACCAAGTGGAAGTCAGCAGCTCCTGTCTTTATCCTTTTGTTGGCCTGGAGGTTAAGGAGAGGTGGAAGGACAAGGCTGGCTGTGAGCAGCCATCTAAGTCCCTGGAGTGACAAACAGCCACCTCTTGAGCATCTTCTGCCTTCCTGCCTTTCTAATGAAGAGCTTCAACTCAGGTATGACAAAGACATTTGAAGGGAAAACTCAGGGAAGGAGCTTTCCAGAATCACTGGTAACGAGTGTGATAGAAGAGCTATCTGAATGCAGTGTTGCCCTAGCTATGGATTCTTCCAGAAAGCTGTCCTCAGTTGGGCTGCTTTGGGCTGTAGGACTCTCCTGCCTGCCTTGCCAAGCAGAGGGGGATCTTCAACCTTGAATGAGGAGGCCCATGAAGGAGACCTGGACCAGTGCACACCAGGAGATGAAAGGGGCCTTGCTGGTTGTTATCCTGAGGGGAATGCACTAACCCTGGTTTCAGTTCTGGCAGCAACACAGGGGAAAAGGCACAGGAGGGATGAAGATGAAAAGGAAGGCACAGCATGGATGCTAGTCTTCATCACCAGAACAACTGGAAGTCATGAAAATGTCTTAAACCCACAGAGACACATCATTCTAAAATACACCCCATGTGTCTGATAAAAGCAGTGCCTATATTTTTACTGACATTCTAAGAAAATAACTTAGATTGATATGTATGAATGATATATAGAAAAACTATATATCATTTTTGTGGAACTAAATAAAGCTATTGTCATTTTGAATAGAAAAAACAATTTGAAAACTTAAGAAAAAAAAACCACATTGGTTAGCCAGGTGCAGTGGCTCACGTGTGTAATTTCAGCACTTTGGGATGCTGAGGTGGGTGGATCACCTGAGGTCAGGAGTTCGAGAGCACTTTGATCAACATGGTGAAACTCCATCTCTACTAAAATACAAAAATTAGCTGGGTGTGGTGGTGCACGCCTGTAATCTCAGCTACGTGGGAGGCTGAGGCAGGAGAATTGCTGGAACCCAGGAGGCGGAGGTTGCAGTGAGCCGAGATGGCACCACTGCACTCCAGGCTGGTAACAACAGCGAAACTCCATCTCAAAAAAAAAAAAAAAAAAAAAAACAAGCAAAACCAAAAAACGACATTGGGTTCACATCACTGAAAAAGACTTCCAGAGAGCCTGCTCTAACGCTGACAGGTGCTGGCCAGGCATGTGCCTGGGGTACTTCTGTCAGACTGTTGTCTGTCCTAGTTTTGATTGTCCTCCCATCTGAGTCACAGAATGGGCAACAAAGTAAAAACTCCACCATAAGTGCCTCCTCGGGAAGTTTTCCTCCAAACCTGCATGGCAAGCTCACATCTGGAATGAACCCACCCTATCTAATCGTGGCTTACCACCTGTGCTCAAGAGTCACCTCCCACAACCTGCCACTGAGCCTGACGGTCCCACAGTCAGGGGCACCTTGGCTCTGGAAAGTCCCCTGAGAGAGCCAGTAGGTCATGATTTAATGCTGGGGTAACCGTGGGATGATATTGTATGATATTATGTTCAGGGACCCAGGAATCCTGAAATCCTTTCTGATGAGCCACTGTCACTCTGAGGAGGGAGGGAAAATAAGGGGGAACAAGAAATGAATGGACATTACACTTTATTATTAGCCAGAGTTTTAGCCTTCAATCCCAATGCAGAGAAATCTGGAATGCTGGGCTGGACCGCATGGAAGGTGGACCCCCTCTGATGTGTCTCTCTCTGGGTAGCCTTAGATGGCAGCAGGCTCGAATGTTTGCTCTCTTTTCTTTCTCCGCACCCACGCACCTGTTTTGGAGTTTACTGTTAGGATGCTAGAAAAGGCTGATCCACTGTACAGCAGACAAGAACAAGGAACCAGAGAGACAGAGCAAGTTTGCTCGCAGTGCCTAGCAGGGATCTGGCTCACCTTGTCCTGTGGGAAGCCCAGTGGGAAGTAGGGAGGACATTTAAGGAGATGAAGAAGTTGAGGAAAAGGGAAAGCGTAGCTGCCTCACATGTACGCCACACCTTGCCACAGCGCTGAAGAGAGCAAGATTTCACCGAAATGACTGCATTTTCAGCCCCTTGAAACCAGAAGAATGAGATCCCGTATCCTATATCTGACTAACCAACCTGATACCCCTGTCCTTGAATCCACATGTTGTCCCATAGTCCAGTTTCCACGTGAGGCACGAACAGTTTATCAATGTGTCCTAAGGGTGGGACACTATATTTAAGGTGATTTGGGGTGTTCCATGGACACAGTTATTAAATTATATTGCTTTGTTTAGTAAGAAAGTTATTCCATTTAAAGCACTTTCAATCCTTCATATTAATTCTAGGGGACTATCTCGGTTGGTGTTATGTGTCTTTAACACTTTCAAAATAATTTAGTTTCTTTTTCTTTAACAGAGGATAGGCCTCATCCTCAGAGCTCTCAAGCAGCTGTAGTATGTAGCAATAATTTAAAAACATGTTTTTATTTTTAAATAAATTTCATTAATTTAAGTGAAACAGATAATTGTCCTCTTATGTTAATAATAATAGCTAAAAGCTATGTATACTTACCAGGGGCCAGGAACTATTTTAAGTGTTTAATGTATATTAACCCCGTTAGTCCTCAACACAACCCTATAAGATAGGTCTATTATTATTCCTATTTTACAGATGCAGAAGCTGTCCCTAATTTTCAAAATCTCTATATTTGAAAAATATTTTTTGAAAGTTTCCGTATTATAAATATAACACATATTTTATTAGAGAAAAGCACTAAATATAGTTAATGAAAAAGAAGGACCACCATTAACATCTTGGTCTATAAGCTTTCTAAGCTTTTTTATATATACAGGTTGAATATCCCTTATCTGCAACACTTGGAACCAGAAGTGTTTCAGATTTCCAATTTTTTTGGATTTTGGAATATTTTCATTATAGCTACCTATTGGTTCAGCATCCCAAATTTGAAAATCCAAACTCCAAAATACTCTCATGGGCATTTCCTTTGAGCATCATGCTGGCACTCAAAAAGTTTTGGATTTTGGAGCATTTCAGATTTTGGATTTTCAAATTTAAAATGCTCAACATACACATATATACATATATGTGCAAATATTTTATTTTTAAAAATGAAAATGAGATCATATTAAATATATGGGGTTATTTTTGGTTTTGTTTGCTTTAAGGAGACAGCGTCTCATTCTGTTGCTCAGGCTGGAGTGCAGTGGCTCAATCTCAGCTCAGTGCAGCCTCAACCTCCTGAGCTCAAGCAATCCTCTTGCCTCAGCCTCTCGAGTAGCTGAGACTACAGGTGCTCACCACCACACCCGGCTAATTTTTTTTATTTTTGGTAAAGACAAGGTCTCACTCTGTTGCTCAGGCTGGTCTTAAACTCCTGGGTTCAAGCAATTCTCCCACCTCGGCCTCCCAAAGTGCTGGGATGACATGTGTTTGCCACCACACTCAGCCAAACATAGGATTTTGAAACTTCCTATTTCATTTAAATCTACTCTACTTTCCCTTACCTTAGTCCACGTCTCTGTCTAAGAGGCAAGCTTGCTTGTTTCTGATTGGGAAACATTGAAGTTTCAATGGCAGACTCTAGCTTCCCTCGTTCTGAAGATTGTAAAGGAAGGGTCTTATGACAGCTGTCAAGAGCCATTAGTGTAACAAGGTATCAGTCCAAAGTCACGGGGAAAACTCTTTTTTCTATAGGGAGTTTGATCCCTTTGTATATTTGGGGACTCATCAAAGGGGAGTTTTGAGATAGTCTTGTTTTCCACATAAAACTCAGAAAATTGCTTGATTTAAATGCAACTTCTGTCTCCTCTTTTCACTTGTCATTTCTAAAACATTTTAAAAAAGTGTTAAAACTAATGGAGTAACAAACTGCCATGCAGTAATAATATTTTAGGTAAATGAAAATGCATCCTGGTAGAGAAACAAAGACATAGTTACCGTCAATGGAAATGGAAGAGAGGGGTAGTAGATATTGCTTCTGGTCTCAATCAATCTGATCTTATCTAATTTAACCAATTAAGCAATTTTGAATTTTGTAATTGTTCTAATGGGGAACCAGTGGAGACATTATGTTATTCTAGGCATGTTTTGTTATGATAACACGGGCCTTTAAAGATTTTTTATGTCTTTTATTTTGAAAGTTTTTCACGTATTTGAAGTCTTGCCTGGTGGCCAAACCCTAGTGTTCTGTGACTCTGTGGAAACGGGCTCACCTCCTGCTCCTGGTATCCCACTCCCTCTGGCTTTAATTAATACCATACAATAAAACTCCTACTCTCCAGCCAAACCACCATCGGCTGTAATCTTGTCAGTTCTTATAAGCCAAAGAGAAACACACGCTTTTTCTTGTTATTGTTTAATCATCTGCATCAGCTATTTAATTTCCAGAGGAACCTCATCTTGCTGTTTTGTGTTCCCCTTTCCTCCTTTCTGTTTATTTATTTGCTTTTTATGTTTTTTTCCAAAGAAAACCATAGGTAACAAGTTTTGTGAATTTAATCCTGATGGTTTTAATGGCAGATGCCTTAGTTCCTGGCTATCTGCTCTTTCTAAATTACAGCACAATAAGGATGAAGAATTTAAAAAGCTAACCTAGCATAAGAGAGAGGGGCTTTAATTTTAACTAGAGCAACAGCTGAGAACCAACACGTTGTCAACCATTCTCAGTCATATGTAGCAGGTTGCATTGCTTCAAAGTATTAGGGTGGGCTGGGCCCGGTGGCTCACACCTGTAATTCCAGCACTTTGGTAGGCTGAGGTGGGAGGATCACTTGAAGCCAGGAGTTGGAGGCCAACATGGGCAACGTAGCAAGACCCTGTCACTAAAAAAACATTTTTAAAAATTAACCAGGCATGGTAGTGTTCACCTGTAGTTCCAACTACTTGGGAGGCTGAGGGAGAAGGATTGTGTGAGCCCAGAAATTCAAGGTTGCAGTGAGCTGCGATCACGCCGCTGCACTCCAGCCTGGGTGACAGAGTGAGATCCCAACTAAAAAAAAAAAAAAAAAAAAAGGATCAGGATTGTATTGTAATGCTGTCATTGTTCTCGAAGTGTGCAAAAAATTGCAAGTCACAGACTACTAAGTTTGGCGACAGCCTCTGTTTAAGGACTGAAGCAAGCATACTTACATACAAATACCTCTACTCATGGACCACATTTGTACCTACCTGCCCCGCTCCCTTTCTTACAATGGCTCAGAACACCCTTGTCCTTGTAGAATACTCAACATGTGTACAAATCATCCCCATCACCATCACCATACCCATCACCTAAGTCCTGTTCATTTCACTGACACCACCAGCAGCATCCTCCAAATACAAAGCTTATGTCCTGTCTATGTTACTGATATTGCAATCGTGTGTCATTTCTTAGTGCCCTGCAAACATTTTTGATACTTTAGCGTTTGGGTTTGGTTTCTTTCTATCTTTCTTTTCATCTTACTAAATACAAATTCTATGTACTGTGATAAAGGAATGGAAAGGAACCGTGTACTTCTCTCCAGTGTACTTCTCTGGAGCTGGTAGAAACAAACTTGCTGTTGAAAATCTTTAACTCTAAATTCCCTGGCTTTCCTGTGAAAGGAATTTCACCTCTAATGCAGCATTAATGGGGTTTTGCATTGAATTGCCTTTTGGGGTTTGATTTGCCTTTTAGAGATGCTGGTGTTTGACTGCATGTTCAAACACAGCATGTATTCTTATGAGCGATGTGAGATTCAAATAAACACAACGAGTGTGTTCATTTTGATGACCTCCCCATCACACATTCAAATAAACACAAATGTTCTCAAATGTATAAAAGCAGCTGTGTTTATGTCAGCGTGCAAAGCACCAGATATATACATTCAGATTCACTCATCTATCTGGAACCATGTACCTCCGCTCATCGTTAAAATTTAGTGGAAAATCATGCATGGGGCATGTGTAATGTGCAATTTTCAACCATACACACATCTCTAAACAAATTTTCTTCAAGCATGTTACTGACATTTGTTCTAATTGGGGATGAAGCCTGGAGAAACTTTGAAGTTTTTGAAAACAAAACAAAGCATAATGCAAGTTGCTACCAGAGGGCATAGCGTGTCTAAAGTATTCTAGCAGCACCAGTAAGAGTCACCTTCCTGATATTCAGAACAATTTTCTTTGCCTTTCTTTTCTTTTTTTCTTCTTCCCTTCCCTTTCCTTTCCTTTCCTCTCTTGCTGCCTTCTTTCTTTTGTTTAAGCAAAACTAAGAAAAGTTCTTCCTTCCCCCTCCACTTTTCCTCCTTGTCTTTCTTCTTTTGTTCCTTCCTAGCAAAGTCATGCAACATGCCAGCTCAACAGGTAGGCTTTTTTTTTTCTTGTTTGCTTTAAATATCATAAATGTGAGACATGACAAATCTTTTTTTCAGAACCTCAGCTGGAACAGCTCAAGCATTAATGCCGGGTTAAGCTGCACTTTCTGCGTAAGAACCAACTTTGGCTTTGTATGTCAGACTGAAACAACACTTCCATCTTGCATTGCTTCAAGTATAAGTACAGTTTGCAGGTCTCCAGGAAAATCCCCAGGCTCCACTTTGCTGCCAAATAGTCCTAAAAAGAATAAAAGTAACATCTAAGTTGATTGAGATCTACCTGTGAGCCAGGGACTATTCTAAACATGTTGAATGTTTTATCTCATTTAATTCTCAACCACCCTCTGAGAGGGGTACTCTTGCTATCCTCATGTTACACACGAGGAAGTACAAAGAGGTACTTTCCTCAAGGTCACAGCACCAGTAGGTGATGGGGCCTAATGGACATGCAAGTTTCAGACCTTTTGGTTTTTTAAAGAATCTATAAATCTAAATATTCACAAATGTTATCCCGATTTTTAAATGTTAGCAAAATTTTAAACTTTTAAGAAACCCTGTCTGCTAAACAAAACACATTTAGTGCCTGGATTAAATTCCTGGGTTGCCAGTTTGCCTCCTCTGATTTAGGGGATACTGTCTCCAATTTTCAGTGTTACAAAAACCTACTATTAAGAACTAGTTTGATGAGTAAAAAGAAAGAATTTGGAGGCAGATAACTCATATTCACATACGAACTCTATCAATTCCTAATTAAATGACCTTGAACAAGTAACTTCTATTCTCTGTGTTTTAGTTTCCTCATCTGCAAAACAAAGATAATTCCTGCCTAAGGAGAGGTATTATAGGATTCAAGCAGTTCTCACAGTTCTTACGTAATATTTCCATTAAAGCATTTTGTAAACTCTGAGCTTGATACAGTTAGAAACTATGGTTGTGATTATCATCTCCCTACATCTGAGTATGAATGGAAAGACATGCACGTTTACGGAATGTGAGGCATTGGGCCAGCACGTTGACCTGCAAAGTTCACCAACAGTGGCTTTAACCCTTTTATAGATGAGGATTCTGTGACTCAGAGAGATTAAGGACATTTCCAAAGGGTGCAAAACTAGTAAGAAGTGAAGCTGAAATTCACAGAGGTTTGTTTAATTCGAAAACCCATGGGTCTCTCTACCCCAACTTCTTGACAGCACCTAATATATTAAGCTTCTATCAGTCATTACAATTTTAGTGGGAACCAGTTTATAAGACTTGTCAAAGGATCAGCATAGGATCCTGCTAGAATAAAGCTTGAGGTCAGTAACTAGGGATGAGGAAAGGAAGACGCACACAATCCGGGGAACAGAGGCAAGCACAGAGCTGGACTGCTGTGGACATTCCTTCATGCTGGGCTTGCGGATGTTAGATGCCTAGAAAGAGAAAGGAGAGAGTCCCGGCATTCCCCTCCCTTTCCTCTTGAGAGCAAGTCACCTGGCGGTGGGGCGGCCACGCTGTGTCCTGCCTGCTGCTGTGCGGTCAGTTGCTCTGGAGAGGTCTGTGCTGCAGAGATCATGTTGGGAGGTCAGTCCAGTTGTGCCATTTGCTACTATAAAGCTTACTTGGGGCTGGGCATGGTGGCTCACACCTATTATCCCAGCACTTTGGAAGGCCGAGGTGGGCGGATTGCCTGAGCTCCGGAGTTTTAGACCAGTCTAGGCAACATGGCAGAACCCCGTCTCTACTAAAAATACAATTAGCCAGGTGTGGTGGTGCGGGCCTGTAATCCCAGCTACTCAGGAGACTGAGGCAGGAGAATCACTCGAACTTGGGAGGAGGAGGTTTCAGTGAACCAAGATTGTGCCACTGCACTCCAGCCTGGGTGACAGAGCAAGACCCTGTTTCCCCCAACCAAAAAAAAAGCTTACTGGGCCCCAGATAAAAGTCATTTTTGCATATACTTGCTTCTTCAGTCTGGGGGTGATCCTTGGGTCCCTCCTGCCTTATCCCTTTGGGTTATATCTTAGTTGGATCGGCACTTAGGCAAGAAGAGAGGTGCTGTCTCATGGTCCCCTTAGATCCCAGCACGAGCTTGAGGGGATGAACTTCAGGGTCTCCTGCGTAGTCCACTTTCCAGGCCATCTTTAAATGAGTGTAAAATTTCCCCTTTATTTGAGGAATTTTCGAACTAAAAATGTTTCCATTTCTTGAGTACAAGCCCAGGGGTCTATGGCAACCTGGGAAAAATGATCTGGCTCTTTGTAAATGTCTTTTGGCTGTAGTGAGTCTCCTTTAGGGTAGGACCTTTACAATGTGGGGGATCTTTTTATGGAGTTCAGTGACCTGTGGGGGAGGGGCGGCTTCTTTTCAGCTAATTTATGTTAAAGCTCTAGTTCTAATTCTCTTTCAGTCATTAAAGAGGAAAGAAATTTAACATGGCGGGTGTAACAAATATCCAGCCCCATGGAATTGTAGAATGGATGGTTTCCCCAGTGGATTCAACAGTGGTAACGATAACAATAATCAATACAAATTAGGGACATGCTTCTGTTTTAATGCACTTAGTAACCAGATCTCTTGTCCTCAAATAAGTCTAAAGGAGAACTGTGTTCTCCTAACTAACCAGAGTGCTATTGTGAAGGAGGTGTATATGTGTGTGCATACGCTCGCGTGTGTGTGTGTGTGTGTTCCTTTTTCTCCTAGGGATTCTATAGCTTCCTTCATTCTTCACCTCTCTCATATTACAGAAAGAAGGTAATTTTTCCTGGCCATTTACTAAAGCTCATTAAAGACTGGAGAGAACAAACAATGCTACTCCTCAGAGACTACCATTCAAAGTCACTCTACAATTCTCTGTTCTAATACTTGAGACAAATTAATTATTCCTTAGTGAAAAGTGTATAATTCCTATTCTTCATTTTTGGGGGGTGGGGAATAATAATGGGAAGTTTATATCTGAGTGAAAAGCTGTCTGTGCTGAAGGGAAATGAGAAAAAATGTGTGTTCCGAGCAGAGTAAAAGCAATTATTCTAATAATAATTCTAAGAATATTAATGTCTTTTTAAAGTAGATTGCCTTCAAATAAACACAGAGGTTGAAGCAATGGGAGGCTGGTTTATTTATTAATCATTCCAAATGTGCATTCTTCTAAATGAACAACTGCACGATCAACTTTGCTGGCACATATTAAATTTAGTTAAACAGCAACTTGCAAATGTCTCAAAACTTTTGTAACCAGAGACTAATTTGTTTAACACTTTAAAATGTTATATTGATGTAAAGTCCCACATATTAAACTTCAAAAGGAAAAGCTCTTGAGAGTTCCTCATTTTTAAGACTACATGCTGGAAATGAGATGGAGACAAGGCTCATTCTGCATTCTCTTGTTTTGTTTTGTTTTTAAATACGAGGCAGTCTCTGGGCCCTGGCCCTCATCCTCGGCACTGTGTTTGGTCATCTGCAGAACAGCAAGCATCTAACTGTGGGGACTGTAAGGCGATGGTTTAGAAAGGTCTAGTGTTTCCCTTTCATCTCTATTAATTAATCCTGGCTCCGTTTGCCCAGAGTACGTTGCTGTTGACATCACCTTTTCCTTACACTTTAAAGAGTCCCGAGAGAGACTGGCTGCAGAACAAAACTGGACAAAGAGTACATTTGGTAACCATTTTATTTCTCAATTACCAACCTAAACGTATGGAAAAGATTTGCTCGCTATCCGATTTACACAACAATTATGCTTCAAAAGTTTAGAAATAAATAACTTTTTTCTTGGACTCATTAGTTCGTCTACCAATTGTAATTGGTGTCAACTAACGAGTTTGCTCCATGGCTTGCCCTTAATTACTGATAAAAGCTAAATTGCAACTCTAGCCAATCAGAAACTAGTTTATTCATGAGAGTATAGTATTCTTTTAAAAGCTCTGTTTGTCCTAATAAGTGGTTTTGTGTTTGGCTGAAACCTTCCATAAGCCCCCTTAACATAAGCAAAGGACTCTTAATAACTATATACAGTGAAGGAATATCATTACTGCCCCCATTCAAACAGATGAAACAAAGGGAACGTTTTATACATTTCAAATGTACACATCATGAATTTAGCAGACCCTGAAATCTCATCCATCTGGTGGGAAATAGATATTAGTACCCATAAGACTGATACAGAGAATTTGTTTCCTCTCCCAGTGTCTGTTTCTTTCAAGGTCTCCCTAGCCTTCTGAAACAGGCGGTAAGGAACAAGAGAAACCCAATAGAGGCATGAGGCATGTTAAATCCTAATGGTATAAACAAGACTTAACCGAGGCCAAAATCCCACATTAAAAATAATAGGCATTCTGGAAACAAGAGTGTTAAGAGATAGCATGTGGTGGAATCATGCCGCCAGGGAGGCCTTGCTACTGGGAGAGCCTAATTGCAGAAACATCATCCTGAGGACAGCCCTCTTTGTTGTCATTGTTGTTGTTTTCAGAAAACAAAATAAACCTCTTCAGTATTATCAGAAATTCTGAAGATTGGTTCTTTATAATAATTAAGATGCTTTTGGCTGCAATGATCAGAAAACTCAGTTAAAAGTGTCTAGACTGTAATCCCAGCACTTTGGGAAGCCGAGGTGGGCGGATCACCTTAGATTAGGAGTTCGAGACCAGCCTGGCCAACATGGTGAAACCCCCATCTCTACTAAAAATACAAAAATTAAGCAGGCGTGGTGACACCTGCCTGTAATCCTAGCTACTCGGGACCCTGAGGCAGGAGAATCCCTTGAATTTGGGAGGCGGAAGTTGCAGCGAGCCGAGATTGCGCCACTGCACTCCAGCCTGGGCGACAGAGTGAGATCTAGTCTTCAAAAATAAATTAAAATAAAAAATAAAAGTGGCTAGAACAATAGGGGTGTTTATTTCCTCAGTAACGAGAAGTTAGAAATCCCAAGTTTCCAGTTGGATTAATTCAGGCCCCCATCAACATTATTAAAGACATAGGTTCTTACTATCTTTTTACTCCCTTTGTCTCATGGCCTTGGTGACTCCCTTCAGGGTCACCAGATAACAGGAGTTCCAGGCATGTGGTCCTCACGTAACACCATCAAAAGGTATAAGAGATGGGACCATTTCTTTCCCCACTTTTCTGGTTTGTTTGGATAAAGAGCAAGGACACCTTTCCTGGAAATATTGGCAGCTGACCTTTCACATCTTACTGGTCAAAAGGAAGTCACATGCCTACTCCTAAACCAATCACTGGCAAGGAGTGCTCCAGTCTTGGACCAATCATGATTCACCTCTGTAGTCTGTGAAGCGTTTTAGGTTCTGGTAAACCACTTGGCACCTTGGTAACTGAACAAAACCAAGCTTCCACTAGAGAGGAGAAAGGGGATGGTTGTGAATGATTTACTGGAAAGATAAACAACAATGCCTGTCACACACTTGAGATTGCTATTCCAAGTAACCTATCTCGGTGATCTCCAGTCAAAAGTGAAGGGTCAATGTTAAGTATGAAGTCAGAAGACAAAGTTGAGCATGAGGCTCAGTCTTTTGTGGCTCTCATACCTGTTCTCTTGACCAATCACCATTCAATAAAGGGAATCATGTGCTGGAATTGGAAGGAGTTGTAGCCAGCAATTGATGAGGTGGGAAGAGTGCAACCTGGGGCCCAGGGTAGGCTCTGCCACTAGCTTGCTAGGTGATTGCTACTGAATCCTGGACCTCTGCACTTCCCTGACTTCATTGTGAAATGAAGGGGTTGGGTCAGAGAAACCTTAATGTCTCTTCTCACCTTGGAATCTGATAGATTTTCCACTTTTCTCACTGCCATCTGGTAGTCTCCTTTGTCTCCTTACTCTGCAGCTGATACAAACAGCATGCCAAAATTCTCTTCTTGCCTTTAGCTGTTTCTTTATCCTTTAACTCTTTCTTCTTAGACTAGATTTTAAAAGCCCAGAGGACATGACCCCTCTGTGTTTTGCAGTATCTTGTGTTCATTGAACTATCATTGATTGAGGGCCTACTCGGTGCTGTACACTGTGTGAAGGGCTTTGCTCAGACAAAGTGGGCCCTCTGTCATTATTTCCTTATTCATTTTGCTCCAGCAGCTTTTGGTGTCTTCAGATTTTCTTACAAGAGGCAACGTAGCATTCCTAAGGTGCAGGTAATACGTGTGTAGCTTATTATTATTATGAGGATGAGGCCAGGCCCAGTCTCACAGGATCACATTTGCTGTGAATAAGACAGTACTCCCTGCTTCCCAGAGCCACCCACTCATTTCATCAGCACAGTTTCCATATCTGGCAGCAGAGTTAGAGGAAGTAAGAGAGACTAGTTCCCATAACCTGTCTTAGTCTTTGAGACAAATGACAATGTAATACTAACTTTAAGGAACTTGTCAAGGCAAGTAAGGGTGATTTTACCAGAGAACAGAGAAGTAGACACTAAGAGATCCAAATTTTAAGGTAAACATGGAGAATTCTTTTGGATGCTTTTTAAAAAATAATCTCTAGCATCATTTTTAAAACACTTGGTCAGTAATAACTTTGTAGCTTTCATGCATGCGACCAAAAAGTAAACACGTTTTTACTCTTCCAAGCTGACAAGCAGGTGGCTCTAGAATTTTAGAGGGGGAAAAAAAAAAATCCATGCCGTTGATTCCTTTCTTTTTTTTTTTTTTCCACTTGACAGCATCTTTATTATAGTTTTAGAAGTATTTGGTGTGTTGAATTTCTTGAAGATGGGAGTGATTATTTTGCAATTAATAGTATACAAATGCCTGACAAGCAGTTCATCACCAGATCAATGGCAACACAGAAAAGAGCACCAGATCACTTTACTACATGTGCCCAATGTAGTACCAGCCCTAACTGTGATGAGGCCTGGAATTTTTATGTCACAATAAAAAGTATTGTGGCAGACAATACTTTTGTAACTGTGGTTAGGCTGTTTATTATCTAACCATCATCCCTGCCCCCACTTCTCTGCTAATCAATTCCTGATTTTTTTCAAGGCAGAGATTAGTTCATTCAAGAGACGGTGTTTTTCTCCTTAGCTGGCCCAGGGATTTAATCAGGATTGGCGTAGGGCTGAGCATATGATCTTGTTCTAGCCAATGAGACATAAAGGGGAAAGGAAGTCCAATGGGTACTTCCCTTCCAAATAAAGCCCCTCTCCCAAATCAATGACCTATTTTCAATCATCACCTTAGCCTCTTAGCAGCATTTGCAGATTTGACCAGTGTTCTTCTTACAACATTTTCTTCATGTGTCCTCTGGTTTTCCTCCAACTTTGTTACCTCCTCTTTTTCAAGTACTGGACTTGCTCTTCCTCCTCTTGATGACCTTTAAAGTTGGGTAGCCCAGGGCTCAATCATTGGCCTTTTATAGTCTTATTCATGGTTGTTATACCTTTTATATATTAACAATTTCCGGATTTATTTCTGTAGCACAGATCTCTCCCATGAGCTCCAGACCTACATATCTAATTGGCTTCTCAACTTCACTACATGGATGTTAAATGGGGATCTCAATCTTATTATGCTTAGGACCAAAACAGAATCTTGATTTAGCCCATAATCCTTTCCCGGGCCTCCCATTCAGAAAAGGACAGCTCTCATTCATCTGCTTATCCCAGAAAATGAAGTCATCCTTGATTTTGTTCTTTCCCTTTAGTTCCCCACAAAGGGCACTGACATGTGCTCTTAACATTACCTTCAAAGTATATTTGGTATCTTACACCTCCCACCACTTCCACCATTTGTCCTGGTCCACATCAACTTCATCTCTCACGTGGAATGCTGTAGTCATCTCTTTATTAGTTTTTCACTTCCACTTTTGCTTCCTGTGTCAGAATTAATTTCAACTCTCTGCAAAAAATTTAAAAAGTTTTAAGAAAGATATGTTTATTTCTCCCTCATATGTTTGGAAGCAACTATTGCAGTGTTGGTTTGACAACTTCATAGTATTGCCAGGGACTTGCCTTTCACCAGTGCCTCCATCTTTCATCTGTCTGCTCCATCATCTTAGTACAAGGTTTCATCCTAGTACAAACTTCCATCCTCAAGGCCATCTCATGGTGAAGCTTTAGTGATTAGGTCCACATTTCAGGCCCAAAGAAGGAAGAAACAGAAGAGAAGAAGAGAGTTGAATGAGCTCTCTTTAAACACATTCCTAGAAGTCCTATCCACACTTTCTCTTACATAGAATTTATTGGCCGAAATGTAGTCACATGGTCTATTGAGCTGCAAGGGAAGTTTAGGAAATGCAGTCCTTTATTCCAGGTGCCAATATATGCAGTTTAAATTGGGGTTCTATTTCTAAGGAAAAACGAATCCTGTGGTAAGCTTGTAGTAATTTCTGCCACATATTCATCTAATCAATTCTTCCCCAAGGGCCAGTTAACTTTTTAAAAAATTAAATCAGATTATGGCACAACCCCACTTAACACCCTCCAATGGCTTCCCAATATGCTCAGATTAAAATCTAAAGGCTCTGTTTCTCTCTTCAGTATCTTCTGTTACACTGTGTCCCTCTCACTCCATTCTAGCAGCATGAGCTAACACTAAGCACGCCATACTGATTTCAACCCGAGAGCCTTTGCATTTGCTGTTTTTGTGGCCTGAATGCATTTCTGTCAAATCTTGGCACAATTTAGCATCTCACTTCATTCAGGTACAGCCTTGTCCTGTTCCTGATTTTACTTTTTAAAACAATGACTGTAGAGCTATTATCACAATTCTGTGGAGCCTAGAAAAATCTTACTTTTGGAGTATCTGCCCAAATCATATCAAACATATCCCACAATAATATAATTTGACAGTGCCTATATAAGAAGCAAAATATATTGCAATTGTCAAGTTAATCCACTACCATTTGTAGACATTTAGTTGGATATTTACTAACTTCCATTTCAGAGTTTTGCTTTTGTATTCTTGAGCTTATATAAGCACACAGCATTGTGCCATGGGGCATACTGGGTACAACTTCCCTTGACTATAAATTTAACACCAACTAACACACTGAAATTGTTCTGGCTATAGAAACTTCCTTGGTTTTAGATCTTAATGAAAGATTATTAATAAGTGTCTCATAGCTTATGTTACTTCTACTATGACAATCCAATGATGGAACAATGGTTTAGAGCAGTGGTCTCAATCTTGGCACTTTTAACATTTGGGCAGAGAAGGTTGGGTGCAGTGGCTCACACCTGAATCCCAGCACTTTGGGAAGCTGAGGCGGGTGGATCACCTGAGGTTAGGAGTTCGAGACCAGCCTGGCCAACATGGTGAAATCTTGTCTCAACTAAAAATATAAAGTAATTAGCTGGGCGTGGTGGCGGGCACCTGTAATTCCAGCTACTCAGGAGGCTGAGGCAGGAGAATTGCTTGAACCCTGGAAGTGAAGGCTGCAGTGAGGCGAGATCATGCCACTGCACTCCAGCCTGGGTAACAGAGTGAGACTCCATCTCAAAAAGCAAAAAAAAATTGGGGCAGAATAATTCCTTGTTGTGGGGGGCTTTCTTGTGCCTTGCAGGATGTTTAGCAGCATCCCTGGCCTCTACCCACTGGTGATAGCAGCAACTCAGTGTGTTTCCCCAGTGTAACAAGCAAAAGTGTCTCCACACATTGCCAAATGTCCACTGGGGGGCAAAAACCATCCCCAGTTGAGAACCACAGGTTTAGAAGCTAAAGTTGCACAGACTAATTTATTAGCATGTAGGAGTGGACTGTGGAAGGTTTCTTCAATCTATTAAGCTTTGCCAAATTCCAAGTTTTGCACCTCAGCTTTGACCCTATTCTTGGACAATCCTTAACATTTATGATTTGAGTTTCCTCAGTGTTAAAATGGAGGCAATGGCAATGATGCCTATTGTATTAGGTAGTTATTGTGATTAAATGAATTGCTCTATGGAAAAAACCTAGCTTAGTGTCTGGTATTCCTTGGAAGGTTCAATATTTGTTATTTCTCTCTTCTGAGTTAAAATAGAAATATCTGAGTGAAAAACAATATTGTGGCTATTTCTGACATAAACTCAGAATGTGAGAAGAGGAATTCTGTGGGGTGAGAGATGGGGGAGGTGCCTGCTCAGCTTCTCAGAAACAGAAGGGAAGGTATAGCTGCCATGAAACATGGACACACTAAAGATTATCAAAGGCGCATGAACTCAATTGTAAATTGTGAAATAGAAACCATGGTTCTATCTGCCCCAGATATTCAAAATATATCCAAAATCTGATCATTTCTTACTTTCCCTTCTGCTATCACTGTGGTTCCAGTCACCATCATCTCTTGCTCAATTTCTGCAAGAACCTCCTCATGGTGATCTTTCTGCTTCTTCCTGACTGCTTTGTTGTTTGTTCTCACCCAGCAGCCAGGATGAAGTGTAAATCAGATCATATCTCTTTTCTGCTCAGAATCCTCCAATAACATCCAGGTAAAAGCCCAAGCCCCACATCTGTCCCAATCTAAACTCTGATCTCATCTACTACACCCTGGGCAATCTGGTCTCCTACCTGCTTCTAAAACATACCAAACACATCTTCCTTAGGGCATTTGCAATGTTGGTGCTTCTATCTGGAATTCTCTTTCCATTAGGAGCATGGCTCCTTTACTTCCTTATGTCTCTTGGCAAATATTGTCTTGTCATTGAAGCCTCTCCTGACTCACCTACACAAAATTGTGCTCCACCATCAAGAGCCTTTTCACTTGGCCCCACCAATCCCTATCATTCTTACCCCACTTCCTTTTCTTCCTAGCATGTTCCACCTTCTAACATACAATAATTTATAAATGCCATAAGGGAAGGGGCTTTGTTTTCTTTGCTGCTGTATCTCTACCACCTTGAACATTGGTTGGCACATAGTAGGTGCTCAATAAATGTTTTTTGAATGTATGAATGAACTGAGGATAGCACAATTTTAATTGAGGTAAAAATAACAAAGAAAACCAGGAGTCCACTTGTGTATGTCAACTGACACAAATCCTACAATACCCTGAACCTGCCAGACTGGTTTTCCCATGGCCCTCCTGAACATGTGTATAACAACTCTGAAATGTGTAACATATTCCCCCACCTTCTTTGCCCCTGCAAATAGTCATGGACACTTATAATCCTAAGAGATAGGAAATATGGTGCTTATGATAAGGTGACAAGTAAGAAATTAATGAGTCTTATTCTGGCTGGTCTATATAGGTCTAAACCACCCAAGTATGGGGCGTGTAGGGAGCCAGTTGGATTCTTGGGTCTAGAATTTGCTCAGATGGCCCCATGTGCTGCAGATATCTGTTTCTCATACTTACTATGGAGTCTCATGTGGCCTAAAACTCCTATTTTTTTGATAACCTGCTTTGGATGTGATTGTCTGATGGGCTCTCTGCTCCTCCTCATACCTGATTCTAGCATTCACCCTCTGACCACATACAATTTGGCTGACATTCATCACTTTAAAAAAAAAGTCCACTATCTATTTTCCTGTAGAGAATGACCTCTTTCACTCTATAGATTCTGGGAGGGAGGAGACTTCCAGGGTTTGTTTCAACTGTAGATGCCCTAAGAGGGTTGCTCTTCTTCTTAAGGGTCAGGTACATGACAGAGTGCCCAGTAGGAGGCTCTTTTTAGGGATTCTGCAACTTGACTAGGTGGCCCAGGGAAGAACAGTAACAGTTGAAGGTCATTTGTCTAGGCAACACCATACTAACCACCCCATTTCTGCTAGGAGACCACTGTTGAAATTCCTACTTCATAACTTTTTATTGCACCTCTGGTTCTTGCTTTTTCTCAGACTGGTCCTCAGGCCTCGTGTTAATTTTAAGAACCCCTCGTGTATGAGTTAGTTATTGGTATTTCTTGCTTATAACCCAGATCCTAACTGGTACACACCCTAATGATAGTGAGGACACTCCAGCTTTTTGTCCTAGGCTCTGCTAGAGAGGGAGATTGGACAAAAGTGAGCAAATGGAAGAATTCATAGTAGAGAGAAATAGGTGTCAACAAAATATCTCATTTGGCTTTTTCTCACAGCATTTCTTAGCTTTCTACTGCTGCATAACAAATGATCATAAATGCAGTGATTTAAAACAACACCCATTTGTTATCTCAGAGCCTCTGTAGGCTGGTGTTCATGTATGGTGCAGATGGGTTCTCTGTTCAGGGTCTCACCAGGCTGAAATCCAGGTGTCAGCTTGGATTGCCATCTCATCTGAGGCTTATGTTCTCATTCCAGGATCACTGGTTGTTGGCAGGATGCATGTCCTTACGGTAGTAGGACTGAGGTCTCCAATTCCTTGCCAGCTTTTGGCCAGGGACTGCTCTCAGTTCCTAGAGGCTGCATGCAGGTCGTTGCTTACTGTGTGGCCTCCCCATAGAGCCTCTCACATATGGCAGTCTGCCCCTTGCAGGACAACAGGAGAGCATCTTCTGCAGCTCTGAATCTCCGTCATGCCTTCTATTTCTAGACCCTCTCGCACAAGGGCTCACCTGATTAAAGCAGGCCCACCCACACTCAAGGAGAAGGTGTTATGAAGGGCACACACACCTGAGGAGGGGAATCTTGGGGGTATATCTTAGAATTTTGACTACTACAGCATTCCTGTGAGAATGCCATTTGGAGAAGTCTATTACTTAGCCCCAGATTATCATTATGTATTCAAAGAAAGTAAATCTAGGACAGTTGGCTACAGTGGCTAACATCCATGGACAGAGCTTTTGCCTATATGGCCATTCCTGGGGCTTGCTGGAGAGCAATGTATTTGGGTGCCAGTGTGGGGGTTTATTAGTGTTTCTAGAACAAGTGATGACACTGTTAAGTAGACTCTTGCCTTTCGTTTGTTTGGTCAAGGACAAATTTATTTGTGTGTTTTTGGTATTTGTTTCTTTAAATTACACAGCCTTTAGAAGCTGTCTTCTGATTGGAAGAATCACACAACAGTCTCCTCTAGACACAAAGTATCGCTCTCCAGTAATGGGGATATAGCCAGGGTCACTGCCATCCCACACCCATCAGGGAAAGGGGTCATTCTCCATCAGCCATTTGGTAAAATTAAAACAGTAATTATAACACAACAGTGTCATAGGATCCATGACACCTGCTTTAAAAATAAATCTCCTGGCTTTGTCTTTCCCTTTATTTTTCAATAAATGCTCCAGTATTATTGCCACTGCATTAATCTAGCAGCAGGAAACCATTATCCTATGACAACAGTCTCTCCCATTAACATTATCTTTTAATTTTAAGATTGTTTAGATGACTGCTAGAAGCTACTAAATTAAGATAAAATGAAAAACGAATTATTTTCTTTAAGCCAAGTGTTCAGTCAAGTTACCCGCCTCCAATCTTGACTGCTCTGGCAAAAGAGACACCATTATTTTTGCATCAGATTACTAAATACTATTGGGTATAAGAAAACATTTCTAGAAATCTAGACATGTTTTCAATGTCATCTAGGAAATAACCATTACATTTTAAATTATTATTTATATTGCTTGCTATATTACATAGTATATATTAAGAGTTGAAAATACTGGTTGTTTTTCTAGAAAGCAATTGTTGTAGTAAATAAAACAATAATGAAATCACAATGATGAAAACTCAGTAAGGAAATAAAAGGAACATTTGTCTAGTAGAGTTTACCCTGAGAAATAATTGAATTTGGAGAAACCCAGCAAAAATGAGACAGGAGGAAAATAAACCTAAAACTAAAAGAGAGTTGTGATTGGTGGTGATTGTTATTTAACGTTCTGGCAAATGAACTTTAAAGTGACAGTTATATCACATTAAATGGTATCTGTACCTTTTATATCAAACATATTATAAACTTTTTCCCAAATAATAACGAACTTGCCTACTATCCATTAATTCAAAAAATTCTCTTTTATTCTATCAGCTGTATTACAACACCTGAAGAGACCTTTTAAAATCTTTCAGTATTTGTTCTGCTCCACCTCCATCTGTTCCAATGATCTCAGGGCTTTCTTTCCAAAAGGCAGACGCTGGTATAACTACAAATGAAGACTGTATCTAAATCATTATTAGCATAGTGACGTTATGCATTCAGTAGTTGAGATCTGTGATTCCTCCCTCTCAGGAGTAAACCACACAGACGAAAATTAATAGAAACTGAGTGACTGTCTTAATAGAAATCATACTAGAAAAAAGAGAAATGCTTAAATTGTGAATTCCCCCATATTGTTAATGGAGTTCAAGTAGGCCATCAATATATGTCCTATTTACTGATAGGTGCAAAATAGGTGGTGGGAGATCAATCAAAACCCCCTTCCATAAATTACCATGACTTCTAGAAATTATCAAAACTTCACTGGAGTGTCATGCGTAGTCTTCCCAGCAATGAGTTATAGTCAATAATTCATTCCCTGACTGAGCTGATAACAGGCAGATATTCTAATAATGTGCTAGGATTTACTACTGGACACAAGCAGTAAGTAGGAATTTCAATGAAATGTTAAATGTTATCTCAGTGGAGAAAAGCAATAAAAAGAGGACAGAGACAGGCATCTGGGGACAATGCTTGGGTGTTTTAATGCTGTAATTAGAACAAACATGTATGAAGGTAGTGTTGTTTAAGTTTTCATTCTTTTTTGAGGCAAATTGTTTCCAGAGTATTGTTCTGTAATGACTTCTCCTGGCCTTATTGTCAGAGAGTATAGCAGATGGCATTGAAAAAAAATGCTGAGAAGAAAGTCTATTTTATTCTTCAGTTATTTCTCCAAATTTGAAAATGGCTTCTCTTGAATGTTTTCCTTTTAAACGAAACTTCCGAAAAAATTATTATCTTAGACTAAAGGTCTTAAATATATTTTCAGTGATTTCTTATCACAGAGAAATTGACAAATTTGCTTTCTCTGTCAGAATGTTTTGAAGCTAGAAAAGAAGTGGTGATTCATCAAAAACAATTTTATTATGAAATTTGATTTATGTTGAGAAATATAAATGATGACGTTATAATGTGTAACCTCTGTGTGGAGGGAACACATTTTAGTCAATTGAGTTATTCAATTTTATTATTTAAAAAAATCCATATCTGGTTGTTCTTTTTATTCTAAAAAATTTATGGTGCTGTACAGAGTAGAAATGTGTGCTTTCCAAGTCCAAGGACAGCTATGGATTGTACTTCCCTCATTCCAACAGAGTCATTCATTACAGTTGGATGAATAAATATTTTCATATTTTCATCAACTTTTTTTTGGTGAACAAATAGAAACCAATGTTGTACTTTAAAATACATCTTACTACAAATCCATACAGAGAAAAAGCTTAATTACATCAATACTAGAATTAGAACTGACACTAACAAAGGAAGTTATGGTTTCGGGCCCTTGAAATTTCTGAATTAGTAGCCTTTCTTTTACCAAGAAGAGTTAGTGGGAACATAAGGGAGAATGAATTACATCTTAATGCCTTAGTTTCTCTATCACTAAGTGCTCATTTCCATCATCTTGGAGAGAAACAGTAATTAATTTTAAACAGAATTGCTGTTTTCCACTGGATTTATAATTTTAATATATATTCTTAGTAATAACCACCTCACATATATACAAGTGGCCCAGTCATCTATACACCCTCTTTTGTAACTATTACTAAATTAAATCTATCCATGCAAAGACTTAACTTGACTTTAATAAGCAGTGCATATTGACCCACTAGACCGTTTAAAAGACCTTAATGAACATATAATACACTCACACATATAGTCTGATAGCTTATTTGTAATGATAGATGCAGAATATCACTGTGCTTGAATATTGTTGACAGAATTCAGGCTTAGAAATAGGTAGTATGAGTAAGCCAAACAATTTTTTCTATGGTATCATTGCCGTGAAACAGATTCATATATCAAGATTTGCTGGGCTGAGCATGATGGCTCACACCTGTCATTCCAGCACTTTGAGAGGCTGAGGCGGGAGGATCCCTAGCAGCCAGGAGTTCAAGACTGGCCTGGGCAACCAGTGAGACCCCTGCCTCTACAAAAAAAATTAGCTGGGCGTGGTGGTATGCACCTGTAGTTCCAGCTACTGGGGTAGGGGTGAGGGGGGTGAGGAGGTAGGAGGATAGCTTGAGCTCAAAGTTTGAGGCTGCAGTGAGCCTTTAGCCTGGGTGACCCATCCAAGACCTTATCTCAAAAAAAAAAAAAATTGCTGATCATTCTGAGGCAAATTGGGGGACTTGGAATATTCTGTTGCTGTGCTAATAAACTTTTATGAAGACAATGAGTAATTTCATGACGCTATTTTAAAGTAGCCTTGCTACATCAGGCAAAATGCTGGGTCACAGAGGTGTTTCCTTCTTTCCTATTATCGTTTTCACCTTTCCATCAACTCTAGGAGTTTCAAATACCTTAATCAAATAGAATAATTAAAATCAAAATATACATCTTAAATTATATTTGCAATCACATCGTCAATGCTGTTTCCTTTTCCTCAGTGATCTGTTATTTTCTTGCCATAAAATCAACTTCTTCACTATGCCTGTTTATTACCTTAAAAAGAGTAGTTAGGGTAGAACTTCCTAAGTACTGATTAATGTAATTTGGTGGGATACTTACCAAACGTAGTTATCTGGATTGCTTTAACAAAAAACAAACAACAGTATTCTAATAAGGCAACTATCAGAAACACTTATCACATGAAACATTTAGGGAGATATTTATAAATAATTTTGAGAAAGATGAAAAAGGCAGTCAGTAAATTCAAAGTATTATTAAATATTATCAATATTTTAAAGCCAAGATATGGCTCCGTGAAATATATAGGCTTTTTGAAATGTTGAGTTCTACGTAAATTCTTCTTCTTATTATTATTTTGCAACAGAGCCTTACTCCCATTGCCCAGGTTAGGGTGCTGTGGCACAATCATGGCTCACTGCAGCCTCAACTTCCAGGGCTCAGGTGATCCTCCCACCTCAGCATCCCCAGCAGCTGGGACTACATGTACCTGTCACCACACCCAGCTAAATTTTTGTATTTTTAGTAGAGGTGGAGTTTTGCCATGATGCCCAGGATGGTCTTGAACTCAAGGGATTCACCTGCCTCGGTCCCCAAAGTGCAGGGATTACAGGCATGGGCCACTGTGCCTGTAAACTCCTATTCTTAAATGAAGCAGCAGGTCCCTGACTCTACTTACTGTACCATACACCCCACTGCTCAGCTGACAATGCCACCACAGAAAACTGGCCCAGGACCTAACCTGCTCTTCCTTGGGTTTTGTCTGTTGGTAACTACTGTTCCCTTTTCTCTCCACACCTTTTACACTCTGGAATTGTTGTCCTAGACTCAAGCTTTTTGTATTCACGTTGGAGGAAACTTTCAATATCAAGGGATCTCTGTGATGGCAGCAATAAAGTTGAGCAGATTTTTAAAAATTTTCCTTCCTAAAAAGACATTCTTCAAAAACAGTTTTGCATTGATTTTAAAAGGACAGAATATTTGTTCCTGAGAAAGAGCTGGGGCATGTTGTCTTGGAGGTCATCTTAGCATCAAATAGTCTAGACCTTCTCCAGACATTAAAGGCTGCACAGGTCTGTGTAGAACCTCTGGCTGTCCATGGGAGATTCTTAGAGAACTGTCACTTGGAGAAAAGAATGATTATGATTGAAGGACATAAACAAGAAAGGAAGCTATGAACAAATAATCCTGGGGCAAGTGGAGAAAATGACAGCTTGATCTAGGAGCAGCATGGTTCCCACATTTAATTAGGATTCAAGAAAGAAACAATTTACGTTTATCTTTCTTTTCCAAAGCTCCCTACTCTTATATCTCACTGCAGATGAGTAGGATGAATGATGAATGTGTGATAGCAGCAGAGGTTGCTTCAACTGTGGGGCACGATATAACATTATTTTGAGTTAGGCAATTTTACTTTATACCAGGAATATTACTTTATGCACTGTTTTAAATATTTGTTTGAAGAATACTCGAATACAGAATTTCTTTACCCATAATGAATTTGTGTGTGTTTACACAGTTTTTGTGTTTCGCATCAGTGGAAATAAAAGATTGACATTGCTACCCACTCAACCAGGCACTTTCAGACCACAAATCAGGATGAGAAAGGACTGCTAAACGCAAAGAATGCAGAAATAAAGACTACCCATAGGTGGCGCTGTGGTTAAAGTACACCTGAATTTTGATTACAGTGACTGTATTTACTCCCCACCTCTCAGAAGAGAGACTGTTAGCCATTATCGCTTTTGTATTTCTATAAACACACATCAGCAAATAAAGCTCTCTGGTAATACACTCCCATCCACTCCAATCTACCAGGACATGTTTAAAGACCTCACTCCGCACAGAATTAGAGCTGAAGCACTAAAACCACCTTCTAAAATGTAGGCCTTGTAGCCTAGAGCTCTGTTATTCAAAGTTTTATCCATCTCACTCTCCTTCCTTCCACAAAAACTACCGGGATCCTTTGGATAATCACTCAGTGATAGCCGAACATGTGTCTGGTTAAATTTCTAACATTCCCTTCAGGAATTAAGATTTCGTTTTAGTGCATATTCTTCAAGAAAAATACTGAAAAGTACCACAATTCATTATACATCTATGCATATGTGTCCTATCTAAGAAAATCACTTTAAAAAAGAAAAAATAAAGACCATTTGGCTTAATTCTCTCATTCGTGGATGAGAAAATTAAGGCCCAGAAAAGGAAATTTACTTGCACATGACAAATCATAACTTAATTGTAGTCCACTAAGATCTTGTGTCATCTCGCTTTATTATAAATTATTTAAAAAGTGAAAATGAACAAGGGGATTCAAATGTATTATTTGTTTATGGGGTTCCTCTCCTCATCTGGTTTAATTGAGTTTTCTTGACTAACCTTCACGCAGCATTACATCTTTTCTAAGTTGGTCCTCTTTAATCATGCCCACCTGCAGCTGTTTTCTGTGTAGGACATGTTAATTACTATTATAGTTTTAATGACTTTTTTTAAAAAAAGTTTTTTATAGGTGCACAAGGTGAATTGATTGTAACAGTGCAATTTTAAATACAAATCAATAAAATTAATTCATTTAGTTTTAAGACGCTAGAATTAAAAAATGACTATTTGAATTGATATTTAAAATGCCCTCTACCTGATTGTATGAGCAATAATTATTCTTTATGTAGCCTTATTAATTTTGATGGTTTGAAAGACAGAAATCCCCCAAATAGATACTATAGATGTTCAACATCTGCATTGTCTCGAACCTGATTCTCCTTCAGGTTCCTTTCCTCAATCTAGCAGTAATATGAAAACTTGCCCCACAAGGCTGGTTTTACTTAATGATACTTAGCAGAAGGGCTTTGCACTTTCATGATAATTTCCACCACAAAAATCTCTCTGGAACTTACTAACAATAATCAGGCCTAATATTAGCCTCAGTTTGGAGATTTATTAAACTTATTTGGCAGAGTAGATAAAGTCGAACGCCTAGGTATGCAAGCATCTAGGCTGTGCTTCGGCCTTGGAAAAACTCAGGCCAGCACCCTAAAAGCATTCCTCAAAACTTGATTTATACTAGAAGTGACATTTCTTACTCTCTAGAGGCTGTGAGATTGCAAATCTCGCAATTACTTCCATTGCTTTTGGGGGCTGTGAGAATTTCCGCCTCTCATCCTCCACAGTGAGGAGGGTAGTCGGGCAAGGTTTTCTCCCTGAAGTTTTCGTCAACTTTGAAAATAAGGACTGTGCTCCCTACATCACCAGCAATTGACAAGGATCCAAGAAATGCCTGCTAGGCACTTTCACACTCGGGTAAATGGGGGATGAGGGAGGCTAAGTAGGCAGTATTTAGCTAGCAACTATTATTTCCTTTATGTTTCTACCTTGTTAACTAAGCTTCCACTACGGTTCATAAATCTCCAATATCGTGAATTAAAGAAACAACAACAAAAACCCTCTTCTGTGTGCGTGTGCGTGAGGGGATAGAAGTTCACTGCCCTAAGATGCAGGACTTATCTTCCCAAACAGGAAGATACCCATTTCTGAGAAAGATGGTAAGTTTCCTAAGGGTCTCCTCTCAGATCGAGGGGATGGCAGTCCCCGAGGAGCGAGCGGGAGCGGGTCCTCAGGGTCCCCGTGCGCAGAGAAGGCAGGTGAGGCCCCCCCGCCCCACCGGGTCTCGGCTCCGGATCCCGGGTCGCGAAGGTCAGCCCAAGCGGGTCCCCGGCGCCAGGCGCCAAGCGGGTCACTTCTCCCCACCTGATTCGGGCCCTTCCCTTCTCCTCTGTCGGCCCGCTCCGCCGCCTCACTCTCTCCCCCGCCCCCCGAGTCTCGTTTCAGTCATCCCTTTGTCCTTCCCCGGATTGGCAGGTTTTATTATTCCGCCTGAACAATCCGGCCGCCCAGTGGCTGAGGGTCGCTGACGTCGGAGGCAGAGCCGGGGAGTAGTTGGGATTTTGCTCTGTCAGTAACACATGTGTAAGAGCCGCGGAGGGAGCGAGCGAGCCGGCTAGAGGCCAGCGCCGCCGCCGCCGCCGCCGCCGCCGCCTCCTCCGCCTCCGCCTCCGCGCCGGGCAGCAGCAGCCCCGGCAACAGTCCCGGCAGCGGCGTAGGCTCCAGCGCGTCGGGCCCGGCCGGCCGCAGCTCCCGACTCCTGGGCGCGCCTGCCTGCCGGCCTCCGCACCGTCCGCCGCCGCTCCCCGGGTTTCTGTGTCTGCGGCTGCTCCCGGGCGGAGGTGCAGGGAGCTCAGTCGAGCCGCCGCTGCCAGCCCGGAGCGAGCGAGCGAGCTAGCGAGCGCGCGGGAGGGAGGAAGGCGGCGGCGGAGGAGGAGGAGCGGGAGGAGCGCGAGGAGCGCGGGCGGGGGCGGGGGCCGCCGGGCGGGGGAATATACAAAGTGAAGCCACATTGCCAAACTTGCAGCAGCGATTGCAGCAGTTGCTGCCGCTGCACCGCGCCTGAAGCCGCGTCGCGCGGGCCGAGGGCTCCTGCAGCTGCTCGCGCGCAGCCGGAGGCGGAGGAGAAGGACGAAGACTGAGACTGACACTTCTGCTCCCGGCCGCCTGCCACTTACGCGGGGGCCCCCCAACCCGCCCCAGAGCAACGCGATTTAAAAAAAAAAAGCCGCCCTTAGCCCCCTCCTCCCCTTTCCTGCTTCTGCGAGAACTCCCTCCCTCCCTCCAGCTCCGCCAGCCCAGGCGCCCCTTCCCTGGAAGCCGAGCGGCTTCGTTCGCATTTCACCGCCGCCGCCTCTTGCAATATTGCAATATAGGGGAAAAGCAGGTAAGGGGGCGGCTGGGGGAGCCGCGGGCCGGGAGGTGGGAGAGAGAGGGAGGGGGCCGATTCGGGCCAGGGCTGTTTTCTTTGGCTTCCTTCCCCTTACCGTCCCAAATTGCAAGTAAACAATACGTCGCCTTAGATAAAGCGCGAGTCTGAAACTACCGAGGCCGGCCTGCGAGCTAGCGCGGAGGGCAGCCCCGGGCCGCCAGCTTTGTAGCGGTTCCTGCTTACAAAAGGGCTCTTCTTGGAAACGGGGCTGGTGGGGACCGTAGAGGGGGTGGGATATTTCTAGTTCATGAGGGAAAGGGCAAGGGGTGCTTAGATGAGGTTTTAAGTATGAGAAGTAGTGTGTTTGGGGGGGTGGGGGTGGGGATAGTCACGATAACCCCCCCCTTCTAGTAAACACTAATTTTGAAACAGTGGCAGGAAGGGTCTAAGTGAGCAGGATTCGGTATTGCTAGTTCTTTTTAAAACCTCTTGGTTTATAAGTCTTTTGTTACAATCCAGGAGAAATACGGTGAATCACCTAATTAAAATCAAGACATGAATTAAGCATCCATTTTTGTACTACAAATTGCCAGCGTTACGTTTGTCCCTCCCTTGGTCTCCATTAAAAAACACCAGAGACGTTATTAAAGGGGGGCAGATTTTGCCTCTAGCTGCCAGTTCTGCTTTCTATTTCACTGACTATCCCAGGACCTAAATTGCTTGGCTATGTAATTACTAGAGTATAAGCCTATTTAACTTAAAAGCTTTCTTCTTCTTTTTTTTTTTTTTTCCAACTCTAAATGAAACTTGATGAGGGCCCGTCCTTAGTTATCAGGGGAGTCAGTTTCTGGTCAGTCCTCTTGATTCATCTCTTTTAGATTTAATCAGCATTAAGGTATTGCTTGTCCTTAAGAGCTTTAGCTAATGGGGTTACTGGATGCTTTTCTCAGTGTAATGTTTCCTTTTCAAAAAAAAAAAAATACATATATATTTACCTCTCACTAAAGATGGGGGCGGGGAAGAGCTGGGAATCTCCTCCCTCTCTCCTTTTAAAAAGGAATTCGGAGCGATTAAAACGTTGGGGGAAACAGTTTAAAGACCTAGGGCAGGAAATGCAGATTCATTTGGGTTAGGGCTGAAATTGTAACAAAAAGCAATTCCTCGAGTAAATGCATCAGATAAATCAATTTACATAAAGGTATGATGCATTCGGATAAATGCAATGCTAATGGGTTTTAGAGTGGTCCTGTTTCCAAAGTCTCAGGGTTTTGTTACAGCTTAATTGGTGCAGTTCTTATTCTGGTTTATTGTGCGGTCACTGGACACACGTTCCGGGACTCTTTCGGAGGAAATGTGTTTAAAATCGGCCTATTTAAGGAACCCGAGTCCCTGTTTCGTTCGTTCCTTCCTCGTTTTTTTGCAGCAGCCAAGTTGGGCCGGGGACAGGCAAAGTTCGCCTTCTTCTGAGGTATCAGCTGAATGTCTTGAGCAGATAGCCGGGAGCCTCAGGGGGAGCCCACACTCTCAGCTTACAGAGGACAAAGACAAAACAGGCTGCTTAATTGGCAGTAAATAACTTGATCTTTTTATAGAATAAGTGACTAGAGGAACACTAGGACTTTATTGGACTCGGAATTGAAGGCAACAAATTAATCGGTTTAGGCTAAGCTTTATAAATTGATTCCTATATTATATCCCAGTTGCATCTCTTGTGGCATTCATTAGAGTGGGGAATTCTTTTTTAAAGCAGTTTTTGGTGACAGCAGAACGGGCTCGAATTTAACTTGTGCATCCCTTAATGCTGCCTTCTCGCACGTTATCTGTAACGCCGACCCCCCCCCCCTTTGGAGGAACAAAGCTTTAGCATTTAAATTGCTGATCAAGGGCAGATTAGTGAGACCAAAGTGGAGAGTGTTTGTATAGGAAGTTAACAGGCATCCTAAAGTTCAATGATCTATTATTCTTGCCTGTGTCCTGAAAACCCAGAGAAAACACTCATTGATCTTCAAAATGAAATGAGATTTGGAACAATAATGGGAGATGGCGGTCACCACAATGGCATGTGAAAGGTGCTGCTTAAAATACGAAAAACCAGTTTCGCAACTTTACACACTGCACCCCCTCTGCCGTCACCTTGCCTTCCCTCCCACCACCACGCTCTCCATCTTCCGTCTGCCGGTCCCTCCCTCCTTCCCTTTCGGAAAACCGAACTATTTCCAACTTGTGAACTCCTGCTGCACTTCCCAGGGCAGAGCCCGGGAGGGAACGAGGCTCCGGCGGGGCCGTCGCCTCACCACTCCCCTCGACTCTGTCCCGGGGCCCGGCGGGGGCTGGGGAGGGGCCGGGCACGGCGGTGGGTGGGTTTGACCCTCATTTGCTGCAGGCGGGCGGCGGAGGAGGGGGGCAGTGGGCGGAGGCGGGGGCTGGGAGGAGGCGCCGCGAGGGGTGGAGCGCGCGGCGGAGCCTGCTCTCGGAGTTTTGACAGTACCGGAGCTGAAATTGTCAGCGGCGGCAAGCGCTGGAAAGTTGAGAGGAGCTCGTGGCCCCAGAACAAAGCTTGAGAAAAGTAAACAGGCGGCTGGTGCCGGCGAGCCTCCCTCCTTCGCTCTCCCCCTCAGCCTCCTTCCCGCCCTTGCCCTGCTGTTTCCTTCCAGCAGCTCCGGGGGGAGGAGGGGAATGGGCTTGCTCTCTCTCCGGCGATTACTAACTTTTGCATCGCCCCTGTTTTGTCTTTCTCTCCCTGTCCCCTTCCCGCCCTCTGCAGACCATGGTGAATCCGGGCAGCAGCTCGCAGCCGCCCCCGGTGACGGCCGGCTCCCTCTCCTGGAAGCGGTGCGCAGGCTGCGGGGGCAAGATTGCGGACCGCTTTCTGCTCTATGCCATGGACAGCTACTGGCACAGCCGGTGCCTCAAGTGTTCCTGCTGCCAGGCGCAGCTGGGCGACATCGGCACGTCCTGTTACACCAAAAGCGGCATGATCCTTTGCAGAAATGACTACATTAGGTAAGACTTCGCTGCCTTTCCTGGGGATGGGCGAGCAGAGCAATGGCAAGGCCAAAGGTTAACAGGGTTGTGAGGAAAGGAGCAGGCACCTATGGCAATACATTGCAGCCTTCACCTCAAAAATCTTTTAGTTGGCGGAATTTAAAGGGTTCAGGAAGCATGTTGTTAAGTCTTCCAATATCTGATGGCAAATTAATGGCAAATGCCATACTAAGTAAAGACCATCTGGTGGGACTGGGTCATTAGATGCACAAAGGTTGAGCACCCTCTGGTCGCAGAGTTTAAGTGGTCAGCCTCTACTGGACTACAGGCTAAAAGCAAACATCTCAAGTGGTAGTTAAGGTGCGTTCTTAAAACAAGGTGGGAACTCACAGAGGAACTCGGAGACAAAGGTTGACTTAAAAATACAAGTGTAGTTAGTGAGAAATGATTTGTCTGTAGTGATGGCTTATTACGATATTTACATGAGCATTTTTAAACTTTCTTGAGTGGAAAGCTGTGATTCATTCTTTGTGCTCCTTGAGAAAAATGCTAATTATCTATCAGTTTAAAGACTTGTAATTCTTCTTATAGAGAAAAAAAGCCCCGAGAAATAAAATCTAGTGATAATGTTTCTCTTCATACTGTTACTCGGAGGCTTGCAATAATTCAGTTAGTGTGTGGTTTGCGATGTAGAATTTGCAGTATTTTTCAGTGGAAGTATGTTCAGGTTTTGGGTTTTTTGTTGTCGTTTGTATCACTGCCCTTGATCCTCAAAAGAGATTTAGAAAAAGAGGCTATAGAATTATACTAATCTTGCATTTTAAAGCAATGTATAGGAACATTCATATGTCCATGTAAGCAGTCTTTTCCAACAAGTTGCAGTGCAATTAATGGAAAGAATTCAGGAGGTCAGGTGCCTATAGGATCTTTTCAGGTGAACTCAAGCTACTTAAACTCATTAATTTGAAAGGAGGCATTTGAAGGATTACACATTTAATTTGAGTAAATGGTTTGATAGACTGATGCACATGAATGCTTCTAGGAGGTGTTCTGTTTCAACATCCAGTAATTAAAAAAAAAAAAAAAAACCCACACGCACACAGTTGATACTAGAAAACCGCACACTTTTAAGAAGAATTTCATCCTTTGTAAATTTGTCCTAAACCTTTGTCTTTGAAGTGATTAGTAGAAAATTTTCTTCTTTCTTCAGCGTGGGTAAATCAGTGGATGAGATATTTTGTTCAAAGTTTAGCTCCATTGTGATTCGCCTTATTCTGCGCCTAACATTGCAGAAGATGCCAGTGTAGTTCAGAGCTGAGTGTGGATACGTTTACCCCAGTGATATCATTAGTTGTAAGATGATGGAGTAAAATGACATTTAGTTATTTTGATAATGCAACCTGTGTCCACTCTGCTGGCATCCTCAATCAGTCAAGTAAAAGAAATATAGGAAGGGAGAGGGCTTTTATTTTTAAATTAAGATGGCAGCATTAATTTCACTAAGTGTTCTTTTAGAGGTAAATGTTGGAAAATCAGCGGGAACGTGGGTGTAATGTTTTCTGGTCCTCCTTCCAAGTAATGCCATGAGCTTTGACAGTATTGTAATTAAATAGAAAGCAAAACTGTGGTAAGAAAGGAGTGTGGCTTGAAGTGGAAAAATTGACAGTGCTGTTAAGATTCCGTGAATGGTACAGATTCATCTCTTCTCCAAGTGCCTTCAAAAAAAAAACCAAAAACAAAACCCAAAAAACCCCTCGCTTCTGATTACAACTAATTAAAAAGAAGATGGGTCCACTTGTATTCCCCCAGGACAAGTTCAGGCAAGTGGCTTCCTGGGAATTGTGTCCATTCTTTTCTCTATTCTTGGGGCCAAATGTAAATGGCCTTTTGGTGTTTTCCTGTGCCCTAATGGAGCAATGGAGGATGTGTACCCAGCCCTGAGCCTTAATTAATCGGATCTACGTTCTTCCTTTTTTCCCCTCTGAATCTGGAAACTGGAGCCAGGCTCGCCCTTGAACTACATGCTACCCCGAGGACCTTAGATCTTTCTAGGAGAGATGAGTTCTAGCTCAGTACCAAATTGATGGCCTCATAGTTTGCTCAGGGTTCACCAGCAGCTGTGAGCCCCCCTTCCCCTCCAATTTAAGAGATTACTGAATTCTTCCTTCAGTGTTCCTCTCAGCCCATCAAGATGCCCAGAGGGTGGGAAGGTGGGAAGACGCAGACGTTCCTGTTCTTCTCAGCTACCCGCTCCCCAGTGTCCCTCAAGTCCACTTGTTGGAGGAGCTTTCAATGCCGCAGGGATCGCTGCAGAGGAGTGGAGTAATCTGCTCGCCCGCCGCCAGGTGAAGGGGACCCCTTGGTCCGACTGAGACCAC